>NC_044272.1:2361686-2731686 GCF_003957555.1 Calypte anna
TTGGAAAAATGGAAAACAATTTTATAATAAACAGTTTGAATAATTTAAAAATAGTTATAATACCATCAAAACCCATAAATAAGCTGTTTGAGTCACCATCAGGCCCAAGGGGAAGAGTCTGTATTTTCTCAATAGCCATCTGAAGATAATCACATATGCTATAAAATTCTCCCCTGCTGCCTTAGAACACACATATTTAGCTATTAGTGCAAGACATAAAAGATGACATTTATCCTTTAAGGAACAAATACATTCAGCACTATCATCACTCAACTACTGAAACAAAATTGCACTATTTCTCATTTTACACCTTGTATCTCCTTTTCTGTTCCCCCTTTCTGCCAAGAACTGGAAGGAATTTTGCTGAATCCCTCAGCAAAAAAAATATCCTGACTTGACCCAATGTCAAACCAAAATATCAGTGGGGGTTTCCACTATGCTGGGACCATCCAACACAGAGCAAGCCATGGCTTGAGCATCCAGCCTTCACTGGAACAACTTTGCCAGCCCCACACAACCCCAGTTTTCCATCAGCCTTGCTTTTTTTTTTGGCCTGCAGCCCTGCATGTGCCTGTCAGCATCCCTGATTTCTGACTTAGGGCTTCCTCTGCTATATGGCTATATGATCTTCACCAGAAGACTTTCATCAGGATGTTCTTTAAGGAATATCAGACACCTTTACATACCTGTAGCTTTCAAGGTGAGTGTGCCTGGAACTGTCATTCCATCCTCAATCTGGGATTTTTATTTCTTGTTTACTAACATTTCAGCTGACTAATTTCAGATCAAATTGAAGACTTCTCTTTGGCTGATCTGCAAAACATCAGCCTGAAGTTTGGGTCTTCTTGTACCATTATTGCACATTTCTTTTCCTGCCCTTTCATTTCAAGCTGGGTTTCCATATGCTCCTGTTAAAACTGGTAATTGCTTGAAAAGACAAAAAAACCCTGTACTTCCATCCCCACACACAAACTGAATGAGAATGTTTGTGTTTAAAGAAGAAAAGCAGCAGATCTCAGGCATCCAGTGAAGTGTAGAAGTTTCTTTACACCCATCAGACCATCACCTTGTGACAGCACATCACTGATTTCTTACAACTTGAAATTCCAAATGTCCCATCATTTCCTTACATAAGGTTTTGGTGGATTCAAACCAATGGGGATTGAGGAAGGACAAGTAAGTTTTCTGAACTGTTTAATCAAAGTTTGTCCCTATCCCAAGCTCTCAGGACTCCCTTAGCTCTGCTCTTCTCCTGGCTTCATGATGGGTAAAAAAAAATTGGAATTACAATGGCATGAGGCCTCCACAAATCCCTTCCAAACCAGAACCTCTGTGTCTGCAGAAAGCTGTGGCTGCTCAAACACAATCCTTCAGGAAAAACACCCTGAACTGATGACCTGCCACACTCCTTCCTTGGCAGAAAAGGGGAACAGCTTCAGCAAAAGACCAGAGAGAATGAAAAGGGATAAAAAGGATAAAAAACCCAACTTGTCTGTTTAGGAACAAAAGCAGGGAAAGGAGCCTGTGTGTACTCTTAGAAATATTCCCTTAAGAGAACACTCAAGATCTTAAAATGTGGTCTGCAGTATTCCAGCTCCACATCTCCTTCAAAGCCTAATGCAGTTATTGTTTCACTCAGCAAACACTCACAAACCCTCAGTAAACACTTGTTAAATACAAAGATGGGAATAAACCTTTTCAATGCAAAGCAAAAGCCTTCAGTTTTAAAATGTTTCTAATCCAGCTAATCTCAAGCCTTTCAAAACTTCATAGTACTTCTAAACAACACACTGGTATGTTTAGCTGTCCCTCAGACGTGCTGTTCTGAAGATGGTGTTGCAAGCCCTAGGATTTTGGGGAGTGATTAGAACCAGAAGGCTCAACTGACACATTTCATATGTTAATTGGCATTTTCTCCTATTGTAAATACTGCTCAGTTAAATCTGGAATCTACAGGCAACTTGTCCACCTAATGAAAACTGGCAGTTGTTTAGAGCCTGAAACCCCCATTATTTGGTTCTGCTGTGGAAATGTGAAATGAAGATTTGGAAGCAGATTTAGATCTCTGAGGCAGCTGCCTTGTAAACTCACTGCTGAATTCAGTCTTGGGAACCTAACTCAGAATTTGAAAATTAGAGACTTGATGGGAGAATGTGACCATCTGGGCTTCTTCCTTTGGCTCCAGCCATCACTTTCCCAAATGAGGAGACTTTGCTGCTGCACCTGATGGTGAGCTGGGCACACAGAACTGCATAAAGAAATCCATCAGGACTGCCACAAGGCAGAAAATACCTGTTTGCTCTAAAAAACCCCAGGAGTACTAAAATTGAGTCTATAAAATCGTTTATAGTCCAGCTAAAAACACAGCCTCGTTTTTCCTGGTGTTAAGCACCCACAGCTACCAATAGCTTTAAGAAATTTATCTCACAAATCCACCCTCTCATTTCCATCATCTGGTATGTGGGCCAGGAGGCACAAAAATGTCACTTAAGTTTATGGGTCATGTTGATCTTCACACCCAGGTTACCTTCCAATTATCTAAGTCTCTGTAGGGATGATAATGACCATAAAATTTCCCCTTAACAACCTACACCATCTTGGGTTGGCTTCTTCAAAACCCCTTCTTTTAAATGATTTATTTCTTGTCACAAGAACTTGCTTCCATCAGAAGAAACCTGGAAGAAGACCAATTTTAGGTAAGGAGGTTACATGCTGAATTTCCAGTCAGAAGGAAGGTTTAATTGCAAGGATTTCTTTTACACCACTGCCAGTTTTCTACCCGTTTCAGCAGCCTGAAGCAATCACACTTCTTACAACAACCCTGAAACAAGGAGAGACTCAGCGCTGCTGGGTTATCCATAACGAGGATGAAGTTGGCATAATTCTTAATTTTAATTTTTGTTACCTTAAAAATATGTGCTTTGAGAATGTGATGTCCCAGTTCAATAGTTTGCTGTCGATTTAATTTTCCTTCTTGACGGGAAAACCAGAAGGCAAGTAATGTGTGGCCACTCCTGAAATCAGAAGGGAGAACACGTTAGCATTTGCTTGTTACACCATCAGAACAACTTTTAACAACAATTTAGCCACTTGCAAAGCCTCCAAACTTGTTCTGGGAAGCAGAGCTGGACTAATTCTCACTTGTAAATCACCAGCTAAAGGCATCCGTTCTTACTGGTGATCACTGACAGCTCCAAAAACCTCAAACATTGGAGGGACAGCAAAAAAACCAAACCCAAACCCAATATATTTTCTCTGAGCAGATGTGAATTTGGAAACATTGACAGTACAACTTACAAAAAACAAAGTGCCATTTTTATTGTCATTTTGCAGAGGAGAACCTTACTCTGAAGGCACACCACCAATCCTCATTGAATCATCATGGTTGGGAAGAACCTCTGGGTCCAACTCTCAGTCCTACACCACTGTGATCAATAAATCATCTCCCAGAGCACCAAAATGACAGCAAGAAAACATTGCAGCTGACAGTTTTCACAAAATTGAGGATTTATCAGCACATATGCATGCAGGGAGAATGATTCCTCCACATTAACATCAACTTGGGAGTAAAAGAGAAAGACTTGCAACACCACAGCCAGGTCTTGGGCAAGATCCCCCCCAAGCCTTGCCAATAAAATTCCTTTTGGACCCAAAATTCCTTCTCACAGAGCCCAGTGATGCTCTGCCAGCCCTTGGTAGGATGTGGATGTGTGGGGTGGACAATGAGATGCCTTCTGCTTACAAGGCAGAACTTGATCTCCAGGTCTTGATAGGTGAAAAGGCACCACATCCCATTTCTGTGTAATAAAAGAAACTCTCACTGGGCAGTAATTCTCTTTGTGCCTCTCTGCAAAATGCAGTGAAATTCCTAGGACTGCCACCAACTCAAGGGTCACCAGCAACTCTTGCCTGATTGACTGATGGTACCATTCACACTTGGAGTGAATGAAAATGATAAAGAACCTGAAAAATCCCTTTTTTTGGTGTGTGTGTTTTGTTTCCTCTCCACACCCTGGGCTGGCACACAGTGAGATGCCCACGTAGGGATTCCATAGCTCTGCTGTCCCAGTCACAGCTCTTCCAGATGGTGACTCAACCCATCAAGATGTAGCTCAGATGCCTCAGCTGAGTGCTTTTCATCAAGCAGGATGCCTGGTGCAAAGGGCAGTGCCACTGATTTGCACAGGGCTGTGCTGGGAGAATTCTCCACATTAGCACCACCAGAAGGGACAAGATGTAAAAAGCTGGGGAAACAGATGGGCCTTGGAAGTGGTTGTAGCACCTCAAGTTATCTCCAGATTTTTGCCTTTCCTCCTTTTCTCTCTTCCCTCTTTGTTCCCCATTCCTGGAGTGGGAGGAGAACATGAAGTCACTCCTTTTAAAGGAGACAGTCAAATGCTCATTACACTGATTAACCTCCAGAAAGGCTCCTGGAAAGGAGAAACAGATCAGAAGGGAATAACTGACTCTGAAACACAGTCTGAGTGGTGCTGGGTACAGCTGCAAGTCAAGGAGGGCAGCAATCACTGGATTTTATCAGTCCCCATGTTCAGCCAGATGATGAAAACCTATAATCAATCCACTCAGTGCATCTCAGCTGCACGAGGCTGAGCTGACATGTTGGGGAGGAGCATTTACCTCCACCAAAAAGCTGGTGATCCAAGTTCATTGGGTGCCATCAGGCTGGTGGGCCAAGAACCATGGCTGCCACCCCTCTATTTGTCATGTCACACAAGTCATGCCACTTCTCTGATTGTTGATGGAAAACCCTTGGAAAATGTTTGGGAAGGCTCTGAATGGAGCTGGAACTATCACTGTATCCCAGACTGGTTTGGGTTGGAAGGGACCTTAGAGGTCACCTTTAAAAACACCTCCCACCAGCCCAGGGTGCTCCAACCTTCAGCACTGCCAGGGATGGGGCAGCCACAGCTTCTGGGGGCAACCAGGGGCTCAGCACCCTCACCCCAAAGAATTTCTTCCCAGTGTTTAACTTGAATCTCCCCTCTGCCAGTTTAAAGCCATTTCTCCTTGTCCTTTTACTCCATACCCTTATATAAGGTCCCTCCTCAGCTTTCCTCAAATTGTACCAATCCTAAGCATGAATTTAAGATCCAGACCCATGGAACGTGCCTTTCCTTGGCAGGCAGTGATGAAATGCAGCTCCTGCCTGCCACACAGGCCCAGCTTTCTCTGTTAGCTCCTGAACTGCTTTCCAGCAGCAGCTGGGAGGGTATTTATCTAAATTTAATTCTATGCATGACTTTGGCTGCTCCAAAGAAGACATGTATGAACTATTCCAGAATAAAGTACAGTATTCATGAGTAATGCATTACCTCTGCAATATTCCCCAGACCTTGGCTTTGGGCTTGTTGATAAATACTTGCCATCACTTGTTCTGTCAACATTAACTGCAAGCTAAACCAGGCTCCAGCAGCACAGGCTTTTTTTTTTTTTCTTTTCTCTTTTTTTTTTTTTTTTTTTTTTTTTTTTTAAACACAGCTGAGGATGGCAGTAATGATTCCTACATCCAAGAGCCCAGTGAAATGATTTGCTTTGAATTTCACCACTGCAGACTGTATTATCAGAGATTTTATTTTTTTTTCCTATTTTTAATGTAAGCCTTCTTTTTTGTGAAAAATTAATAGTGCTGCCAGCTCAGCTCCAGCAGCCTTTGTCAGCTGCTGTAAGGGCCCAGGGTGCCTGTGGGGATGTGCATGTACATGTAGATACAAAGACATAAAAATAAGCTTCATTTCATCCTCCCAAGCCCCTGCCCAGCACAAACCAGCACCCACAGCAGCTGTAAGGGGGAGCTAAGTGAAAGTGGGCACAAGGGGAGATGCTGGGTCAGCAGTGGTCCCCACACATCTGCTCCCTTTGTCACCCAAAGCTGAGGCATGTAATGGCTCTGGGTGCAGGACAAGGGGAGTTGGTGCCTCAAGCACATCCCTCGTTGTGCCCTTGTCCCCTGTGCCACAGATGGAAGGGGAAAAAGTGTCAGGAACAAAACACCAGTGTGACCAAAGAGATGTGATGGAGCACAGGAAAACACTAAAGAAAATAATGAACGCTCTCAGATTGTGCTTAATCTGTATTCTCCTATCCTTCAGGCAAAGTAAAACACCTAAAAGGATGTAAAATTGCTTTAGTGTTGAGGCATTGGCATTACCAGAGCAAAAGACAGGCAAAAACCTGAGAATCAGCCCTACTCCTGACCCTACTGAAGTCCAAATTCCCTGATTTACATCCACAGCTCCTTTCTGCCAGCTAATCCCATGAAACCATTCCAGAATCCAGAGCCTGGTACATCTGATCTGCCAAGAGATGTGAATTCATTCTCTCCTCAGCTCTGCAGAGTGCAATTTGATAACTTCATTGCCTGCTCTGACAAAGCCTGGAGTCTCTTTTGCTTTCAGAAGGATCCATCCAGGCTGCAGAAAAGGCCAAGCTCAGCTCTGTGAGCCCCTCTTGAAGGATCATTTAATCACCCAAATTGATCTATTGATTTTTGTAACATCATTTCCCTCTGATGTTATAATTGTGAATTAACTTGGAAGGAATTAACATTATACAAGGAAACTCAAGAAACTCAAAGGAAACAGAAAAGGCTCTTAAGCACGTGACATTCTTTCCTAGAGAATTAAACACTGGATTAATTTGCTGAGCTCACTGGGACAGGAAAGTTCAAAGCCAGGAAAAAATCTTTCTACACCTCAGGTCACATCTCACTGGAGCAAGAAAAAGGTGGGGATCCAAAACCATCACCCTGCCTAGAAAAAAACAAGGACACAGCCGTGGTGTCCTGCCAATTCCAGCTGCTGTAGGAAACCACAGACACACTCCCAGGAAGTGACAAGACCCCCCTGCCAGCATGGCTGCTGTTTGTCTTCTTCACCCAAGAGTTGACTGATTTGCACTGACCCAGAGCAACACTGAATGGCCCCAGCTGTAAACTTGAAGTCCATCATTCTGAGCAAAGCCCATGGGATTCACAGGCCAAAGGAGCCAGACAAGATTATCTAAGCTTTCTTTTTTATAGTACAGATGATAAGGTTCAGCCCATGCACCAATGGAGTCATGGGTTAGACCTGCAAACCACATCCAGCCTTGAGAAGGCTCAACCCAAGCATCAAAACATCCAGGAGCCACAACCATCCCAGCACCTGGTTTCATTGCAGCAGGACTCTTAGCAAGCCATCTGATCATGATGTGTCACACCTGATGTCATTTCCCCCAGAGGGAAGTGCCAGACTGATCACTGCTGGTTTGCACTGCTGCCCAGGCACTGTGGACTTGTTATTTCTCAAGGCTGGCTATTAAAAATTCCATATCCATGCTGCACCCATATTGTACCAAGGATATTTATTTTATCAAGGGTGGGGAGTGCATGCCTCAGATTATGTCACAAACTTGGCTATCACAGAGAAAGAGCCTGTCTGGAGCTTATCTGGGATAACAGAGCTGCACCCATGTCAGGAGCTGATCCTGGAGAACCTTGATGCTATGCAAGACAACAGCATTTTGGGTGCTGGGAACTGCCCTGAGATGCAGCAAAGAGGAAAACCAGACAACTCCAGTGGCCCCTTCAGATTTAGGGTAACAAAAGATACAATGACTGAAAAATACAGAACAAAAAAAAGAAGGATAAAGAAGAGGAAAAAAAGAAGCATTTCCATATGCTTACAGGCCCTGACTTAATGCGATTTAAAACCTCAGATTCAGAGAGTAAAAGATGCAATTCCCTTGTCTCTGTTCAGTTCATAAAGCTTTGCAGAAAATCTGCTGGTTGCCAAGAACAGATTACTTTATATTCAGAGAAAAGCAGGGTTGTGCAAGAGCAGTGTGAAAAGACTGCTGGCATATTTAATAAATATGTTGGATGGGTAAAATGAGTACCAACAGCTCTCAGTCAGCTCTCCAATTTACAGAGGAGCTCTCTACAGACCCACAGGTGATCCAGTGTCTGCTCATGTTCAACCTGATGCAATAGAATTAAAAATCTAAAATACAGGGGGTTGGAGCAGCATGGGAAATGTGATCTGGAAGTGTTTTACTGACACTCTGACCAGGAATAAGTGACCACATATGAAGCAAAACAGAACAAAGTCAGGGCTGCTCTCTCCTGAACTGCTGGAAGATGCCTTAGCTGCTTAACCAGGTCTTAAAAACTTGAGGATTGGCAAAGCAGGAGGAAATTAAGGAACATTTCTTTCTCTGGTCAGCACCAATACTGCCTCCAATTAACTCCACTGCTCTGCTCCTGGTGGCTCAGTGCCACAGAATGGATTATTCCATGAATATTTGCTTCTGTTTAGGAGTGAAAAGGGCACAGCATACACAAGTTTACTGTCCAGAAGAAAAGAAAAAGATTTTATGAGGACAGTAACTCCAGACACTAAATATATTCACCCCCCCTCTGCATCCCAACGCTTTGGCTGCACAGCTAATGAGCCAGTTAAAACAAGCTGCTCTGCTCAAGTCCTTTCTGATGGTAGCAACCACATCTGTTCTCCATCTCATCTGTCATGATTTGTCATGTCTCCCATTTCTCCTCTCCCCTCCTGTTACTGCAGCTTCAGCCCTGCCCAAATTTCAGAGGCAAAACCTGCAGCTAAGGCACCTCCTTGCTTCTCTTGCCACAAAGCCACCACATGGAGTTCAAGTTCCCTTCTCATCTGTGTGCACACTGTCCTGAGCCTGCTTTTACACAAGTATTTGTTTCTGATGCTCAGAGAAGTCCCCATCAGAGCTGCTCAATTTGCTGCCTGTGGTTTTAATGATTTATTTTGGAGCTCTGTGTTTCTGCATGAGATCAGAGTTAACATCCAGAGCTGCTGGTGATGTGGATGCATAAAATAAGCTTCCTGTGTTCATTTTGTTGAGGTACTCCCCATTCTTTTCATATTTCAAAATGTACTTAAGTTGCAAGTCATGGAAACAGCAAACTTTATTCTGGAAGTCATATGGGAAGCCTGAGTTGGATTCTCTGAGTCAGCGCTCCAGCAGGTCTCTGCTGCTTGGGGAACAGATTGTGTTTGCCCCTCTGATTCACTGGAGGACATGATGATGGATTCATCTTCAGCATGCAAAAATATGGCACTCACTAGGGTCTGCTTGAGAAGTAAATGAAAAGAGAAAGAAACATTATCCTGTCATGCTATGGGTAGAGAGGAAGCCCTGCCCCAAGACATGGGTAAGGCACAGCTCCAGCCACGCTCTGCCAAAACCAGAGCTCTAGAGATGGTCTCCAAACACCAGATCCCACAGTGAGGTGGGAATTAATTACAGTGACCCAGCCCAGGTCTTGCACAACTGCAGACAACTGGAGAGCAGGCTGGGCATGACAAAAAAACCCTGACCTCATGTATTTTGGTGACATGTGGCATCCAGCCCAAAGCTGGAGATGTCAAAGTGACAAAGCACAACACATCCTTCCTGGTTCTGCTGAGGCACCAAGTGCTGGCATGGACCTGGGGGCATGCAGGAAAGCCCAGCATGAGCTACAACACTTGTAGAAGTAGGAGATAGGGCACATGGAGCCATGACCAACACCTTGGGAGAGGTGACTCTCATGGCAAAGAAACACAAAATCCCAGTGGTGGCAGCAGCAGTGCTTGGCTCCCTGCTGCACCCCAAGGGCTGGGGCTGCCCTGGCTGCCCACTGCTCCTCAAAACCCTGTCATTCCACCCTCAAAAGGTGCTCTCAGGCACTGCAGTATTTTGAATTTTCTGCAGAAGTATAGAAGGGATTCCAAGAAATCCCAAAGCTGTTGTTTTGCCTCACCTTGAATTCAAACGGCGCTTTTGCTTCACTGAGGAAAACCCATCCCTGCAGGGACAACACTTAAGACACAGCCTGAGTTTTGGTGAAGACTTGGTCATCTCAGTCACAGTAATCCAGAATGTATTTTAAGAGCTTTTAAGAATGTTGTAATGTAAAAGAGGAAGAAATTCAACAAATCCATGCACCATAATGACAAAGTGAACATCACACAGAGAAGCTAACTGGGTAATTTTTAAGAACCTGATGTACAATGCCAGGACTCACCCCCCCCCCTTTAAAGCTGTTTAATCCCTGGATTTTTAAAAAATAGCCTTTCAACAACTTCTTTTCCTCCAAACATTCGAAGTGAATTATCTTTTGGCTAGGGATTGCCATCTGTCAATCAGATTCAGCATTACACCAAGATGAAAAAAAAAAAAATCCCACTTTTTTTTTTTTTTCTTTCCCCTATAATGTATACACTCTATCATTTTGCTGAGTAAGATAAAAAAAACATTAATTTTGTGTAGGACAAGTCTCCCCTGGCACCGTGACTCCTGAGGGAGAAAGAAAAATGCAAAATATCTAAATGGCATTGTACTAAAAGACAGCTCTGCCAGAAACCATGGCAACTCAGCCTGTTGGATCAGCAACAGCCTTCTCTTTGCACAGCTGCTGCATGCTCACCCACCCAGGGTGTCCCTCTCTGGGGCTTGGGGCACAGGGAGATTTGGGGATGTAGAAGAGAAGGGAAGAGATGAGATGCCCTCAACCTTGGTGATGCAACCACCAGAACTTGTCCCTGATTATGTTTTTTTTTTCTGATATCCCTGATTGTTGGATACCATCTAAGAAATCACGTGAAGCACTTGAGGTGAAGAACTTCACTTTGCTGTTGTCCCTCAGATGCTGGGGAGCTGCCTGAGAAGTGCAAAGAGTCCAGACTGAGTGGTGACAACAGGGGACACCCCAGCAGCATGCCCAGCACTGGCTGGTCCACTGCCACCCTGAGAAGCAAAAGCCCAAATCAAGGCGGTCACACGAGTGCAGTAGTGCAGAAAATCTCTTTTTCCTTCCTCAGTTTTTCTGTGCAAGAAAAAAAAATCTGTGCCTCTATCCCCAAACCCCATGTATTGGTTAGAAGAGCAGCCTGGACACATTCATCTCATCCAGTTTTGTTTTGTCAATACTGGAGAAGTCTCCTGGGGAACCCATCACCCCGAGGTTCCCTCGAGAGAGGAGGAGATGCTTCCCAGGAACTCTCCACCTGACCTATTTTAGACCTTTTAGCTCATGATGAAATGAATCCTTTTTATTTCTCTCCTCTGACTATAGAGCAAGTTTAGACAAGTAACTCAGATGCTGATACTTAAAACTGGAGAGAGTAATTTCACTTCTGGGGTCCCTATCTGCCCACAGCTCTCCTTGCCAGAGCAAATCACTTCCACTTCGATCCCTCTCTCAGTCCCTTCATCAGCAGCAGAAGGATAAAACATTTTATTAATGTTGTAAAAAGCAAGGAATATAATTGCATGGAAGCTTCTGATTCAGTTTAGGCAGAAAACAGCACAGCATTCTGGCAGAACTGAGGATAAGAAACACAACTGTGGGAGCAACTGTACAATAATAAGCACTTTTTCTGTGCACCAGTCACAAAGGATTTGGGCTTTCTCTAAAATGTTTTATGTTATTTGTCAACCAAGACACTTGGTTAATAGAGCTACACTGCCAGGCTGAGGAAGTCATTACTGCAATGCTGGTTAAATGCTCTGACAAATGCTTTTTTGGTGCCTTGTTATTAAACAAGGAGGTGCTGGGGGGGTTCCCCTCTTGGGGAGCCTGCAGGGATGGATTCCCCTTCAATGCCAATTTCTTGTGGACAGCAAATGCATGAAGAGCATTCCAAGAGGAGGGCTGAGAATCAAAATGGGCTGCATCAGCAAACTGGAGGATGGAGATCTGCTGTGGCTTTTAAATTGTACAAAAATGTGGTTGTTTCTGCATATTGTGGTTTTCCTCTCTTTGCCACCTTTCCAACAACATGGGAATTCTCTCTCATTAAGGACAAGATCACCCCAGCAGCTGTGCCACGGGCACAAGGCCCATTATCCCAATTTCCTTGGTAATGTCCTCACACCTGGACATTCTGTCAGGGTAAGTCAATTAAAAGCAGCTTCACAAGACCACATTTCATTTCAAAGCTCTTCTAGGGGAAAAAAAAACCAAACCAGCCTCAGCAACCCAGTTGCTGACAGATCAGCACAGCAAGGTCATCAAGCTTCACGTTTGTGCCTGCACCACTGGACAATGAACTTCAGGTGCAGTCCCCACAGTTGTCATGTCTTCTCAATTCTCAAATGAGCAGAAAGAAATCAAACTGGCTGGGAACAAACCAGACAGAGGCAAATTTTCCTAGGCTGATTCTACGAGCTCTGGCAGCAGCGAGCTGTGCTTCTTGTAGAAGAAATAAAATGAAAAATCATTACTGATCTTAATGGTCACCAAGGGTTTACCACGCTCTGAGCTCAACATCTCAATATTAGCTCTTCCCCAAGAGCTGGACAGGAGGATTTTGAGGAGTGTAATAGCTGAATCTCAGGGGGTTCAGTCTATTAATCACCAAAACGTATCCTGCTTCATTATCTACCATCAGAGGGTAATGCAATTAGTGCATGTTAAACATTAGAGATATTTATTAGTCCTCCAGTATGTATGGACTCACACTCAAGGCAGGAAGAGCTCTTACATCCATTCCAACTTCTTGTTCACCAGAGGCAAGGAGCCAAGTGGGGCCCCAGAGGGATCCCCTACCTGCAAAGAGCTCCCCCACGCCTTTAAGTCACCATCAATTTATGATGTGAAATGGCACCCAGGGGGTGAATCCCTGCCTGAAAGTCTCCTGTAATGCTCTGGAGATGCTCATGAAAGGCAGCACCAAAGCTGAGCCCTCAGAGCAGGGATCTACCACATTTCCAAGCAAGCCAGAGCTGATCTGTGCCTTTGTGCTAAAATCCCACGAGGCTGCACGCCTGCTTTCAGTGTGAAACCACCCAAAATGCAGCATGTTTTGAGTTTCACTCTGAATTTGGTACTGGAAATGCCTTTACCCATTGCTGTGAGAAGGAAGAGGAGCATTTCTGGACCCAGAAGTCCAAAGCCCTCACATCACCCACCCGTGTGCATTGCTACCCAGCACCCAACCCACATGGGTGTCTTCCCACCCCACGGCAGCATCCTGCACCTTCCTTTTCATTACTGTAGGAGAGCAGTGATTTTTCCCTGGGGACCTCACTCCAGTGAGTGTTTTGTGATTACTGCTCATTGCCAGGCCTCTGGCTGCCTGGCAGGCAACAGCTCCCACAGCCAGACCAGCCACAACCACAGGGGCCAGCCAAAACCAGTAGTACCCAGTGGGAGCAACTGGGAGAGAGCTCTGAGCTCTGTGGGTGAAAGCATCACACAGGGGTTGAGAAGCACCTTGTAGTGACAAGCTCTGGATGACCCTCCCCTAGGAAGGGTATTAAAGAAGGAACATTGATGGATATAAAGACACCTGCAGTGGGGAGATGCTTCATGAAGGGTCAGCCCGACAGGATGATGGTGCAGAACCTACTAAACCAGAGGAGATCTCTGTTGGGGAGGAGTGATGGAGTATTTTTCTGCTGCAGCTTGTTTACCACTAAATTTAAAATGGTAAATGACTCTGACACCACTAACAGCTGCTGTAATCTGACAGGTGGCTCTGTGGTTCCAGCAGATACCATCATCTTTTCTTCAGACTCTGAGACAGCCTTGAATCCAAGCATTTCCCTGTTTTTTATAATCTTATTTGAAGAAATGGGCAGGCCAAATGGAACAAAGCTTATGTGGATAAACTACTAGAATTACAGTCAAGAGTGCCTGCTTCCCCCCTTCAGCAGAAACAAAGATAACATTGTTCATAGTCATCATTGGGTTTAGAGAATATAAATCTTATCCATGATTAAATTCTGCTCCCTGTGAGCTAAGCCAGGAACTCAGCTGCTGTCAGGACAGAGATTATGGATGCATTTACAATCCAAAATTGCTAAAGCCTGATTCTGTTCCTTAGTTTGCTTTCAAAAAGACACGTAGCTGGCCTACAAGGATCTTAACTTCAAACAGCCAACTGCAAAAGACATCCACACTGTTCATCCTTCACCTCCTCACCCCCTGCTTCACATGGTTTTGGTTCCTTAGGAGAAAGGGAGGGTGATTCCCCTTCTCCAGATGGCACGAGTGATCTGCTCAAACACAGACATCCCTGCTGACACCTGCACAGGAGCAACTCAACCTGGGGGCTTCTGAGGAACAGCTGACCTCATTCTAAAAATCAAAACTAGGTTTGCTGGGCCAGTTGTGTGCCCAATTGTGTGCCCCAGTTGTGGCTGGTACAGGTGTAGAGATGTACAGTGTAGGCAGACCAAAGCCAGGTGAGATGCCTCCACGTGCAACCTCCTAAAAAGAAATGATTCAGATAAAAGCACGAGACAAAACATGTTTGTAAACCCTGATTCCTCAGAGTGTTTGCTTACCTAGGATCACAAAGAAACTTGGTCTTTTCACCTTCTTCTCTCCAAATGAGCCATTCTCGGAAAGAGGGATGAACAAACATTCGCGTCATATCTCTACGTTTGATAAGAAACATAGAAAGGTTCTCCATCCTCTGCTGAAAGTCCTCCCACTCCAAAGTGCCCTCAATGTTACCTGCATTAATGGCCTGAAAAATATGTTCATCTGTTAATGGATGCAGAGATGCCACTGCCACATTCAAGAGAGGCATAACCCGATCAAAGGAAGACTGCGTTGGGAACTTCATATTGCACTGCAACAGGTAAACTTCAGACAGGGACACTGGGACTACTTTGTAGCTGGAGCTTTTTAGTACTAGATATCCTTTCTCTATGAGATCAAAAGTGAGTTTTAGGTACAGATAGGACCCTTGGCTCAAGGTCTTGAGGTGAGAACTGAGTTTGCCAAACGTCGTGTTGTCCATTTTGCCGTTCAGGGAGATGTTGTTCTGGATCTCCGAGCTGCTGTGGATCCGATGGAGGATGTATGCCTGCAGGTCCTGGTCTATGGCTTCATTCTCTTCCAGTCTATCCAAAAATATTCTGTGGAAGGGCAACAGCTTAATTATTTCCTACAAAGAAAGAAAAAAAAGAAGAATACTCATGCTGGCAGTGTTTATTATTCACTAAGTGAATAAGGTCTTGCAATAGCACCTTTGAGACTCCTTTAAGACCTCTTCCATCAGGGCAAGCACACAAGATGGCACTTTGTGCCCTCAGGACGTCACAGTCTCATCTATAATCAAGCACATTGCATGTGGAAAATGTGACTGAAATAGAAATGGACAGGGGTTCTAATACCCCATCCACAGAGAGGGCTGGGAAACCTACACCAAGCAGTGCCCTTGTAACTCCCACCCCATCCCAACCACCAGGTGACATTCCACCTTCTGCTGTCTTCAGGGTGAATGATCTGTGGACAACCAAGCTGACAGGCCTGAGGCCAAAAGAAATTTTGCTGAAGCCAAGCTAAGGACCTCTCCTGAAGTGAGAGCCTGCATCCCACAGCCACTGTCAGCAGGGAAATGCAGGGAAAGATCAGGACAGAGAAGAGCAAAGCTTCCCCAGTGCAAAACAAATCCATCTGTCTGTTGCAGGATGGTGGGGCCAGGGATCTTCTCATCTGCTGAGCTGACTGATGATGCTTCATGCAACATAAACCAAAGATCATCAAAGGCTTTTCCCCAGAAGCTCTTGTGTCAGGCACTGTGAGGTGGGGAGAGATGATGGGTCTGGAAAAGGGGGTTGCAGGAGAAGACATCAATTTAAAAAAAAATAAAATAAAGAGGGTGAGTAAGGTGCAAAACTAAAGCTTGCAGTGAAGACTGCAGGGCTGCAAAAGCCCTAATTAAATGAGAAATTCAAGTCAGAGGGATGCAATTTACCTTCAATTACAAAAAGATTTCTTCCAAATGATGTTTAATCTACTCCATTACCAAGCAAAAAAAAAAAAAGAAAGAAGAGCTGCAGGACAAAGCAGCCTGTACTCTCTGGTGTCTTGGGGAGCAGCTGCTGCTCCCAGCTCCAAAGCAGCCCTGATGGAGCTGGAAGTGGCTCTCAGCTCCTGGCAGGACAACCCACAGTAAATCAACCTGCAGATCTCAGTAAACAGAAGCAAATCTCAATAAAACTTCTTCACAGAGCTCAGTTAAAACAAATGGTGCAGTGAATGTGCTAATGAAAAAATGGCTAATGATGAAAAAATGAGAAACACAGAGCTGCAGGCACAGCTTTCTGCTGGGAGCAGCTGGTGCAGCCACAGAGAGGCTTTGAGCTGGTGCCCAACACAGCTCATCCCTCTGCTGTGTCTCCTCTGGGCTCCCAGCTCTGGGGCTCAGTGTGAATGTTCCCACAAGTGATGCTGCACATCAACCAACTCGACTGTAAAGAGTTGAGGGAGCAGCTCTGCCCAAATTGGGTCACTGTGTTGGCTTCCCAGCTTGCTCCTCTCAGCTGAATAGTTGAGCCAACAAGCTAAGGTCAGTGTTATCCTGATGCCAAGAGAGTGGGGAGGAGCAGATAAGGACAAGCAGAAGGTAAAAACCTGCCCAGCTGCAAACTAACATCAAAATACTTCAGAATTATCCAAACAGCACTGGGGCTTCAGCACCTGCCCAAGGTTTTCAGTGAGCTGAATAATGTCCTGGCCTGACACTGACTCCCTCCAGGCTGAGCCATTCAGATGCTGGCACTCTGGCTCTAACTCCTTCAGCCTTCCACATGGAGGAGAGGATGTTCTCCAGCAGAGCAGGCTGGCAGACATCAAGCTCTCCCCTCCTAAGACACTTGGTGGGGCCACAGCCTGTTGGCACATGAGCTGTCTCACCAAACTGAACTATTTGCTGCTGAATGTTCAGTGATGTCTCTAAATAATGCTGGATTAGAGCCTTTCAGAACTGTACAGTGACTCTGGGGACATGAATCTAAATCCCAGTGCAAAAAAGCCAGAAGGATAACCTTAAATCAAGGGTCTTCAGCAAGCCCAGATATCCACTAAGATCTTACCAAAGCCCCTGATGACAACACCACAGTTTATCACAATTCTCAGTCTCACCTGTAGACTTGTTCTGACAGTCACTACCAGCTTCAGCCAGGAAGGGAATTTTCCAATCATTTTGTTCAGGAATGATACTATGGTGTCTCCATAATCTGGCTTGTGAAATTCAGCCTCGTTTAGTCCATCAATTAATATGATGAAATCTTCATCAGGGATTTTCCTCTCTGAGAGAAGGAGAAAAAGGAAAAGAATTTATTTCAAAGGTTTGATATGAGACCATACTGCAAAGTCATTGCAGTATTTTAAATCATCATCAGATAATGCTGAAGGAGAGCAAAGACACAGCACCAGCACCTTTCTTCTGATATATTAATTGCAGATTAGGTAGTTCCACACATACACCAGTTCAATTCTTATAAAGTAGACATTTTAATTACAACATACACAACTTCAACATCTCAGATAAAATAGTTAATAACCTTTGTAAAAATTACATCTTCCACAAAGTCCAATGTTATTTGATGTGTCAGTACTTTTCTGTTTTAATAAACACATGATTAGTGGTTCTCTGTAGGTTTGGCATTAAACTCTCACCCTGATCTCTCAATTTTTGCAACTGCTAAATGAAGGGTCACCAAGAAATTCACCTCCCAACACCTCTTGATCCTTCCCATTTTGGTGTCTGCAATTCAGACAGGGGCTTGTTGATAACTGAGGTCTGGGCAAGTGTTTGAAAGAGAAATCAACCTGATTCACAGGCAAAACCATTCTGTGGGGAGAGCAAAGATCAGAGTGCTGGAAGGGGGACAGGGACTCAGTGCTCCAGAGGTTCCATTCTCCCTTCAACAGAGAATGTTCAAAACCCTTCTGAACTTCCAGTACTGGAAAGGAGTTTGATCACAAGTCTGTAACCAAAAAGAGTCACGGGGAATAAAAAAGATCCTACAAAAAGCAAGTCACTGACTTTTTAAACCAGGATTTTTTTGTTGTTGCTACAGAAAGCAAACTGAGGGGGACAATGAAGTCAAGTGTTTCTACATCAGCTTCTGGGAGCTGAGCACAGCTTTGTAACTAAGAGATTCTCTTGGACTTGCATCATAAGCCCAAGCAGTATCTTCTCAAAGTTAATGTTGCTTCATAATCCCAAAACTGGGGTGGAAAACTGGGTGAGTCTATTGTTGGCATCAGCTGCTACCTTGTGCTACAGATTCTGATCTGGATAAAGCTTGTTCTCCTTTGTCATGTACTATGGATAAATCCTGCTAACAAAAAGCTGAGTATTCCCAATAGCAAGTTAGCCTTTCCCTTTGACTTTAAATTGCACCAGGAACTTTTCTATAAAAACCCAGCACAAAATGTTCCTGGATGACAGGAGCTGCCTCTGTGGTGTTCCAGGGAGAACAGAAACGTGTCAACACCTTGTGCTGGGTACTGCTCAGCACCAAATCCCATCTTCTCCTTGCCTGACATCACCAAGTTGCATTTATTTCCTGTAATACTGTTAATATCCATACAAACCCCACATATTTTACATTAAAATTATCACAGATCCTTTTTCAGTTAACTTTATGGTGAGATTATTGGGTGCACCAGAAAATACACTTCGTGACTCTGAAATCTTGGGAGTGAACATAGTGCCTGAATTTTATACCCACATCTCATGTTTCTCCTAAAGCCTGAGGGAGAGAGAAGGCAGAGTGGGGGGAAGAATCAGAACTTTGTTCTCCTATATAATACTTAGATTCCCTGAGATTAAAAGAAATACATATATTTGAGAAACATGACTCAACTTTCTTGGTCACACTGACCATTAACAGCTGTGCAATAATTTAATCTGAGCAGCATTAAAGCTTCAACAGCACCTTGTAAAAAACCTGCTGATATATTTACAGAGTCTTAAACGTTATATATTCTAAAACCAATTTCCAGACAGTGTTCATTTTGTTACAAAACACTTGGTGCAAATTAGCTTGCCAGCACTTCCAATCAACAAGGCTGAAAGGCAGGAGTCCTGATCATTGGCTCCACTGGAGCTGTGTTGAGTGTAGAGCTCAAGAGGGGTTAAAAAAAAAACAACTTAGGTTTTATATAAAAATTTTCCACCCTCCTGGAACTCAGGACCAGATGGGGGTCAACTTGTTTGGCAAGAAAAATAAACATCCTCTAAAATGCTCTGAACTCAATAGCTGGAATACCTCCCAAGGAGTTACTGCAGTAAACACAAATTCTTTTCCCTTAGTGCAGTGCTTCCTAAATGTATTTTTTTTATTTTTTTTATTTTTTTTTTGCCAAGACTGTTGGTAAGGAAGAGTAGCCACACTACTCCTACAGTGACATTTCTCCATGCCAGGAAAACCAAATGCTGCTGAGCTGTGCTGGCTCTCTGGGTGCTTTGTGCCTGTTGGAACCACGTGTGCTGGACCCAGATGCTGCAGCTCGGTGGTAACAGAAAATTCTCTGAGCTACGTTTGCAGCCAACTTGCAGCACATCATTGTAATAAACACCTTTTTGCAGGGCAACAGGCCTGAACTCTGCAATGCTCTGGTAGTTTTCATGGCAACGAGCATTTGAGATCTCAAATTTAGTGACTGTCACAGTGAATTAGTTATATCTTGCAAAGGAAAGAAAGAAAAGGAGACAAAACCAAGGCGGTGTTAGAAAAAGCTCTGAAAAATCCATATTCAGGATAAGGCTTGTTCTCAGCTCCCCTAGAAAGTCACACAGAGTATCTACAGACTTTTATGATATTGAGTCCTTTGGTGAAAGCTTCAAATTCTAAGCTTTGAATTCTAATTACTCTCATTAAGTAATGAGAGAGAAAGGCAAAAACCTTCATCCTCTAAACAAATCAGAACAGAGTTCCAAAGGCAGAGCTGGGTGTGGAAACTGTTGCTTGTTTTCACCTCCAGAACTGTGAGGCCACATCTGGCATGTGGAAGCAAGAAAAGAGAAATCCAAAAGCATGCTGACATCAGCATTTCACCTAATGGCCCTAGAACCAAGGCAGGAGGAGAGGAGAGGTTAACCCCTTACTTCCAAACAAGAACAATGGTTTACTCTCAGATCTTCCCTTCAGCTTTCAAGATCCCAGACTGGGTTGGGTTGGAAAGGACCTTAAAGCCCCCCCAGTGCCACCCCTGCCATGGGCAGGGACACCTCCCACCAGCCCAGGGTGCTCCAAGCCCCATCCAACCTTCAGCACTACCAGGGATGGGGCAGCCACAGTTTCTCTGGGAAACCTGGGGCTCAGCACCCTCACCCCAAAGAATTTCTGCCTCATGTCTAACCTAAACCTCCCCTTTGCCAGTTCAAAGCCATTGCCCCTCATCCTATCACTCCAGACCCTTAGAAGTCCCTCCCAAGCTTTCTTGTAGGCCTTTCATTCACTGAAGCCACCTTCAGGCATCTTACTCCACGAAGGCTGAGTATTCCTGTTAAAAACACACTTCAGTTCAACCACAACTTCAACTGGAAGAAAATACAGCTCATGGAAGCCCTGGGGTCTGTGCTGACATTTCCAAGTCGCGTGGCCAGGGTCTCACTGCCCTCACAGTAAAAAGTTTCTTCCTACTGTCCCATCTACATCTCCCCTCTTCCAGTTTAAAGCCATCCCCCTCATCCTCTTGTTACACCCTTATAAAAAGAGATCACAGAATGGCTGAGGTTGGAAGGGACCCCAGAGATCATTTATTCCAACCCCCCTGCCATGGGCAGGGACATTTCTCACCCAGACAAGGTTGCTCAGAGCCTCATCCAACCTGACCTTGAACACCTCCAGGGAGGGGTCAGCCACAGCTGCTCTGGGCAACACAGAATTAACTTATTACTTCACTGAAGTGCCCTAATGCAACGATATTTAAAAATCATAATAACAACAGTCTGGAGAACTGGTCTGGAGAAGAGGAGGCTTGAGGGAGATCTCAACTCTCTCTACAACTCCCTGAAAGGAGGTTGGAGCCGGTGGGGGGTTGGTCTCTTCTCTGAGGCAGGTATCAGTAAGACAAGAGGGCTTCAGCTCTGCCAGGGGAGGTTTAGGTTGGATATTAGGAAGGAATTCTTTCCAGAGAGTGTGATCAGGCATTGGAATGGGAGACTGAACTCAATGCCACAATCTGAGAACCACGGGAGGGAGCGGATCAAGAGTTGGACTCGACGCTCTCAGAGCTCCTTTCCAACCCGAGCAATTCTGGGAACAGCAATCACAGCATGGTGCTGGGGAGCTGAGGGGAGCATCCCCACCCCATACCTTTGTGGAGATTCTCCAGGGGCTCCAGGACACCCCTGCGGAAGGAGGCCATGGGGTCCTGCACGCAGGAGCGGAGGCTGAGCAGGCTCTGCAGGTGAGGCTCCCGCAGCAGCTGCTCCCTGTAGGCCACGAACTGAGGCGAGCGGCAGAGCAGGGCGGCCACGTTGTGCACAAACTCAGGCACCAGGCAGGTGTAGGCATTGTCAGCCTGGCAGTAATGGTAAGCAACGACCTAGGGGAGAGAAAAAGGCAGAAGTAAATTATAAATAACCACCCCCCAAAAATATCTGAAATTAAATAAATGCACCCCATCCTGGGTTGGGCCAGGATAAAGGGGATTTTCTGGCTTGTACTATGGCTTTCGGCTCAGTCTTTTGGAAGGAGCTGCACTTGCTAAACGAACAGCAAGTTTCTCAGATATTTTCTGCTTCTAGGACTGATCCCACTCCATGATTATAGTTACAGCCAGAGCCTGGTGTGCAGAACCAAGGGCACTGCTCAGCTCTGAGGAACATTTTGCCTTCTGGGAGGAGAAAAGGAGTAAAAAGGTCCCACCTGAACCCCTCCTCTGGGGAGGAACAGACAAGAGAAATGGCCAAAACTGAGCAAACAGAGGATTCCATCCCATCCACCTCATCCTCAGGATAAATTGGAGGGATCACCAGGCTCAAACCCCTTCCTGCTTCCCCTTCCTTCCCTCTCCCTGTTTGCTTCAGCATCCTGGGAGGATTCCATCCCTTCCTCTGCCTGTGCTCCTGATCCATCCCAGCCTGAAGCTGTGTGTTCCTGCCTCCAGCTCCCAACTGCTCCTGACTCCAGGATTCCAGCCTGGATTTTCCCAGGACTGCCCTGCAGCCTGGGTGGTAACATGAGAGTTACTGGGAGGAACGTGGGATCAATTTTCCTGTCTATTTGTACAGATTTAGTCATTTTTCCTATTTATCATTCCTGTTTCATTAAAGCTGTTTAGTTTAGTTTCCAACCCATCAGTCTCTCTCCCTTATTCTCTCTCCTTCCTTTATCAGGGAGGGGCATTAATAGAGAGCATCTGGCATTGGGTTTTATTGCCAGGCCAGTGTAAAACCCTGACACACCTTCATCAGAGGTGAGGTGGGGAGGATGCTACGAGCAGCAGGGTTTTTTTTTTCTGTTGGGTGACTTTGATGGCTTCTGGCAGGCAAGGTCTTTGAGAGTACCAAGTGTTAACTACCTGTGACAAGGATCCAGACAAATCAGTTGGTCAAAACAGGCTTGGCTCCTGAAAAATGACTGCCCTGCCACTTGAGGAATAAATGAAATTAAACTGTAGCTGCTGGCAGAGATGGACAGTGACAGGAGCTGACAGGGCTGAGGCTGTGCGTGGAGCAGGGAGAGGTTGCATTGTGCTCCCAGCTCCATTTAAGGACTTGGTGTTGGTAATAGCTTGTGATTGTTTTCTTGAACTGATTTTTTATCTGCTGTTTGCAAATGTCAAGCTCAGCAGGAGCAGGCAGAGAGCTGAGCAAGGTGCAGCAAGGTGGCATCTGCAAACAACAGGTTCCTGCAATGGGGAAACAGCAGGCTGGCTGCACATTGCTCAGCCACCTTCATCCTGCTCTTCATTCAAAAAATCAACTCAATTAAAAAGAAAAAAAAAACTTAAATACCTGAAACTCTTTTCCCAAGTCACCTGATTTTCCCAGTCCTTCAAACTCTGCCAGAACCCACTAAATTCTACCCGTGTGCTAAAGTTAGTAGAAAACCAGTGATAATTTTCCCAGTCCAATCTGCCAACTTTCTTGGGTTTTTTTGTAATATACAAAATAAGATGTCCCTGCTTGTGGAGTGCTCAGCAGGCTGCTCCAGCTCTTCTCCATCCACCAACTCCTAGCACCAGCACCTCGTGCCATTGCCTGGCCATTTGGTGTGAGCCTCTGCCAGGTCCAAAAGCTTTTCTCCAGCTCCCACTCCCTGTGTTTTCTTTTCAGCTGTCCCTGTCCAAAAAATATCCCAGCAAGGGAGGTGGGATCAGTTCTGTACCAAACTTGATGACTGCCTCGGAGCGTTGTAGCAGAGAACAGAAATACTGCCAAATAAAAATAAACCCCATTTCTGAACTTGAAAGGGACACTGTCACTGAGGACATGAGATGGTGGTGGCCTCCCTGGAGGTTGTGTGAGCTCAGATGAACCATGGCTGGTGGCCAGGGTTGAGACTTTCAGGCTCTCCACCTGCAGTGAGCAGGCTGAGGTTGGCAGCAGCTGCAGGGGTTGGGGTGGCACGTTCAGGCTCTGCTCCTGCCAAGGATGGTGTGTCCAGCACTGGAAACAAGAGCCTGACACACTGCTGGCTCAGCACTGGCTTGAATTTTAAATAGAAATAGGTGAAATTACTGGTGGGGTATCATGCAGTCATTTCCTTTACAGGCAAAATGAAGTGTGGTGAATCCAGTGATGATAAAGCTTGGCTGTTATTTCAAGCATCCAGCTCTAATCCATGTGCCTAAGCTTTAATGGATACCTCCAAATTCCTAACAGAAATATTCCTACCAGCCAGTTAAAATATAATGTATTGCCTTGGAGAACAGCACTGGGTAAAGTAATAATAAAGGTTGTGATTTCTTTTCAAGAATCATATTTATTTGGGGATTAAAACTTGTGGATGCCACAGTATAAAGTTCTGAAGTGGTCGTCCCTTGGTATCAGGTTCCCAGTAACAGAAACCAAAGTGCTGTATGCAGAGCTCTTATTTCCCATACAATAGGTCTGTAGACACAAAAATAAACTCTCCTTTTTACCAGAGGACAATTAACTTCTTCCAGAAATCTAAAGAGCCACGTCATGGAAAAGGAGACAAATCCAGCACCCAGGAAGGGATTGGTGACTGTCAGACACTGGGACATACATACAGTTACAACTCAATTAATTTAAGCTCCTTCATGTGTGTTCTTGATCCTTGTGCTAGATTTACTGGTATATTGACTGAGCCTTGCACAGGAGGATAAATGCAATGCTCAATAGGTGGATCTAAAGCTAACCCAGTAAGCAAAGAATAAGGAATTTGAAAGACAATATTAGGATTTTCTTTACAGGTTAAATCCAGAAGGTCTTCAGGAGTCTCCTCTCCCAGCACCAGTCACCTTCCTCCTTTCTGCCACAACCACTTCCATTTCTCTCTTCACCAGCCCCACATAACCTTCATTTTCCAACCACCCTTTCTATTGTTGCTCCAACCAGGTCCATTCCTTCACCCACTTGGGTTCAGGACTTGACAACTCTGTCCCATTTTGATCTGCAGCCTCTGTACCTCTTTTCCCTGCAGCTCTTCTCCCCACACCAAGATGCTTTCCTACATCCCAGCAGTCCAAACCATGCTCCAGATCTCCAAGGCCAAGCTACTTATTTCAGATATGGAAGAATTCCATGAAATCAGAAAGGGAAAAAAAACAAAAGATTGGCTCATGTAGGTCAGGACCTAGGAAAACAGCTGCTGGAGGAAAAAGGAAGACATGGGGGTGTTAAAAGCAAAACAGCTGTTCCAAGGATGATGGAAAACGTCAGTGGAAGAGGAGGGGAAGAGCTGGGTGAAGCCAGTGGGAGGAAGAGGGTAGAAAGGGCACAGAGAGCAGAAAAAAAATGAGGCACAGAAGAGATTGTGTGCTGTCTATAAAGTACAGAGGGAGAGAAAAGACTGAACTGTGAAGAGGGGAAAAGGAGAGGGAGGAAGGGGAGGAAATGACATGGCAGGAGATAACAGTAATAGGAGAAAGGCTGGAAGGACAGCATGAACATCAAAGGAGAATGAGGGGCTGAAGATGGCCCAAGGGAAATCAGTTATTTTTACTTAATAGGACAGGCCCATTTTAAGCAGTTCTCTGGCACTCTCTGTGAAAAAGAATCACTTCCATTTCAGAAGCATTCCTTCAACATCATGTCACTGCTGTGCTGGGGCTCTGCTTCCCTCTGGAAGCATGTGCTGTGAGGAGGCCATCCTACCAATCCCCCCAAAAAAGGATCAACCTCCCAGACCCCTGGGCTCCCAGCAACATCCCAGTTCCTCCCGTGCCCCTAAAGGGCTTCAAAACTTTGTATTTTATCCCTATTTCTGCACTTAAAGAGATTTATCTTTCTTTGACCCATACAGAATAGCTTTAAATAAATTCAGTGTAATGCTTTAAACCTGCAAAAAGTGCCATTTGGCAAGCACAGCATTGGTGGGAATAATGGAAATGGGAATCAGCACTGCTGTGTTTTACCCACTGCAGCTGACTGTGTACGTGGTGCCCCAGTTTATTGGGGATGTTCATTGCTTTTCCAGAGCCCAGCATGCCAGCAAATGCCCTCTGGAACTCATTAGTGTCTCAGGGCACCAAGGCTCAGAAGTAATGAATCCCTTCACCTCTCTGCAAGGTAGGAGCACTCCCTTTTTTTTGATACATCTACAGGAAGGGTAATGATGCTTTAGCTTATGGCTTGGAGGATGGGGAAAGAAGTCTCTGAAGCCACCAGGCAAGCTCAGCATCAGCTGAGTGTGCTAATGCACTGGACACACAGCTCCTCCAGCAGCTGCTCTACATCAGGGATGACCCATTAGTGCAGCTGAGCTGCCTTTCAGGTCCATTTGTTTAAGTGCTGCCTCCCCAAGCAACCACACAGCAGCCAGAAACCCAAAGAATATAAGCTGTTCAATGGGTTAATTAAAACTGTGCAGCCAATCCATTAAAAATCCTCTGTGAGTAAAGGGTAAAACCTTCAGGGAAAATGGGGAAGGTGACCCTGACCAGAGGGAACATAGTTCAGGCTTCTTCCTTTGAGCTGAATTGATTTCACCTTGGGCTATGGGACCTCCCAGTGGCACTGGTGCCCCTTGCTGAAAGACAAAGGTCACCAAGCACAGGGATCTGGGGCTCAGTCCTTTTCAGCACAGGTTTGGGTTGGTGGCAAAGTCTCTCATTTCATTTCTCTGAGGTGAAGGACCAGCTCTGGCCAAGCAAGGTCGAGTCACCATCCCTGGAAGGATTTAAAAGACCTGTAAGACATGACACTTAAGGACATGGGTTAGGGGTGGACTTGGAGGTGTTAAGTTAAAAGTTGGACTTGATGAGCTTATGGGTCCTTTCCAGTTTAAATGGTTTGATGATTCTAAGGTCATGCTCCAGCTGAGCTGGATCAGCCCAATTCTCTGTGTCCAAGCATCACTTGGAGACAGAAAGGTGGCACTGCAAGGACAGCCTCACTGCTCATATGCAAACTTTTTTTTCCCGTTTCTCCTTACAGTTGTTCTCCCAGGAACCCTGATCTGAGGTTGAACAGTCCCACAAAGGTTCATATCCAGGCTGGCAGGTCTGCACCTCTTGCAGCCAAGGACTTGTTGGCACTGCTGGAAAACTGGCAGCTTGCCTGCAGGTGGAGGGCAGGCCTGAAATAAATCTGGGAATCCTGCAAGCTTGTGTCCATAACATACATATACATATATATATAGTAAACCAAAAGACTAACTGAGCAGTTTTGCCAGGAACACTTCTGTTTTCTTTGCAAGTGTCAAGATGCAAGGTGAGCAGTTTGATTCATGACTTCTGAGAGTTTGCTGCACCTGGCAAGAGAAACTCTCTTGTCCCTTCTTCCCTGCAGGTCCCTCTGCTCCATGCTATGGCATAAGCTCCATGAGAGCAGGGATGGAGGAAAAGCTGCATGTCCCCATGGTCCTGGTGAGCCCCTCAGCAGCCACTGCCTCTGCTCAAAGGCAGGAGACAAAGAATGAAAAGGGCAAAGGGAGTTTGTGCCAGCTCAGTTCTCAGCAAGAAGCTCAATGTTACCTTTAAAATTAGGGAATTGATTCACAGATATCTCTGCTAAGAAGCTGTTGATATTGCCATGGATTTGGTATTTTCCTTGCAAGGAAATGGAAGGCATTTACCTCTTGATGCCTCCAGTCTCCTGGCAGGATGCTTTATTTACAGCCCATAACACAGTGCCAACCAGACTGATGGGGACCCTGGTGTGATATAAGGCTTTGATCTTTCCTCTTCCAAAAGATTCTACCTCGACACATCCAAAATGATCACCAGGAGCTGGAGCAGGACAGGCAGAACAGACTGGGGTGATGCTCCAGGGTGAGATATACCCAGGAATTAATCTTCTTCCAGAATTTTCTCCATTAATCTCTCTCAAGGCAGAATCACTCTGCTTCCCCTTCCAAAATCCAAGTAAAAGGCTGAGAAATGACACCAAGGAACAGAGAAATCTCAATGTTAAGCTCCTTGTTTTCTACCATTCTTTCAGAAATGCAAATCCTGAAAAGCATCCAACCCTTCCTACCCCAATCAGTACTTGTATGGGAGAAAACTCCATTTCCAACCAAAGCAAGGCACTGAGATGTGAGGAACCTCACCAGCTGCCCACCAGCATCTGGGAGGAAGGGCATTTTGCCATGGTTTTGATATTTTTTTTTGCCTCTAGAACCCACCAGTGAGGATAACTTCAGAGAACTCCTAAACCAGTTGGATACAATTTCCCTGGCACAGTTTCTGAGGACACAAATCACACCTGATACTGGGTTTCTAAATGATCTCATTTCTAAGCATTTTCTTCTCCAGTAGTTTGCTGATGAACATGGAAGTAGAAATCACAGATGCTGTGATCAAACTGCTCTCTAAGAATACACAAAATAATGCTCTTTTCCAGCATGGCAAGGAAGCTGGAGGAAGATGAGTGGAGCTCCTGCTAGGCACTCCCCAGATACTTATTTTTGAAATCAAATGTTTGTTCATTTCTGCCAACAAGAACTTAAAGATACCCTTGCCCCCAAACCCATGCACAACAGGCAGAAAAGCACAACCTTGTATAATCCAGAGGAGGAAAAGCAACTGTTCACCTTTCATTTCTGTCCTCATCAACAGACAGCTTCTGAGTTTTGGGCTAAGTGACATTTTCAGAAGGAACAGAGTGGGTGAGGGGGCTCAGTGTGCTTCCCACCAGCATTCTGCAGCCTGCACCAACCAGGGCCTGAGCCTCTTAGCAGATTATTAATTTGCTTTTCTAATGATCTGCATTTCTTTAGCAAAAAGACCACAGCACAACCAGAGAACATCCTGCTCTGCTCAGTGCAAGCCGAGGTGGAACATCTGGAACATCTGCACATATGTTTCATATCATTCCTAAAATATTCCTGACAATTGTGCTTGTCCATCACTGTCAACACTTTCTTCCCTACTTCAATCCTGACTCCAGTCTTAATGCAACCATAAAACACACATGTCCAAGAAATATTTTTCCAATCAGACTAACCTAAGGTCAGTCTGTCCTTCACTTCCTTGGGCTCTTTTTTCTTCAGCCAGTTGAACAAAAACTGTTTTAAGTAGGCCATCAGCAGTTCTTTTTTTATCCCACAGCTACTGATACAGGAATATGCTGCTGCTCTTGCCTTTCCTCCTGCACAAAAGGACATTTCTTTTTTTTTTTCTTTCTTTCTTTCCTCCTTTTCTTTGTTAAATTAGACTTTGGAGAGCATTCATCTGTGTGAAGGGTTTTCCTTACCTGTCCCCAAGAAACACCTGTAGGCAAATGTGGCTCCAGACATTCAGATTAGGCAGTTAAATCCTTTTAACCAACTCCTTTTACTCTTCTCTACCAAGACATTTGGTGCATTTGCTCTGTGAAAGAGTTCAGCACCTTCAAAGCCTTTTATGAACAAGGAATTCTCATGAGCTCTCAAAGGCAAGTCAGATGTGACTGAGTCTCTGAACGAGGCACTCACATGCAGAACAAAGAGTTTGCTGCTGTTATTTTAATGGATTTTCAATTCTGTTGCCAGGTCAGTAATCCTTTTCCTCCCAGCGTCACTCAAAGACTTCAAAAAACCACAGCTGGGGTGGAAGAGTTGGTGTTTGTTTTATCTAGGAGGACATCATAAGCATGGCTCTTTCTAAGCAATTCAATTTATCTGCTGTTGACAGCAAGAATTCATCAGTGGTGATGCTGAGTTGTACTACTCAGGAGGTTACTAAGAGTGCACTAGGCACACGACTTCCAGCTATCAACTTGACAAACATCCTAAACCATTTTATTTGCCTTTATTTTCTTTCCTGAGGTTTGATAATCCATCAAACTTACTGCTTGTAGCCTGCTGCACAGCAGTGCTGGAAAAGCCTCTGATTCAGTAAAACCCAGATTTTTGTTTATGATAAAGAAACACGTGCAGGAACATGGAGCTCCACAAAATTACTAAGCAAGCAAACTGAAAGAAAAAACCCCCTATAGTTTCAGAAAAATCTCCCTTTGTGGTGGGAAATGAAGCCATGGAGCAGGATTGAGGCCTGTGATTTAGCTCAAGGTGTGGATTCATCCAGGCACACACCACAGCACTGCCTGGAAGTCTTCCCAGCTGAGCCCCCCAACCATCCCCTGGTTAACTATCCCTTCCAGCAGCAGGTAACCAGAGGACCATTCTCTGTGTGCCTCACTTTTCCTTTAACAGGCAGGGAAACAGAGCAGGCAGATGAGATGCTGGTCTCCAAGGATCCCAAGCAGGCTAATGGCAAAGCTGGGAACAGACCCAAGGTCTCTGAGTGCTGAATCAAACCTCACTGCTGCTGCTGCTCTGACTCATCCCAGGGACTGTTTGCTAAACACCACCAAACTCTTCAGAAGTTCCACATGCTGTGTCAGCTGCTCGGGGAGGAAAAGTGATTCCAAGTACTCCAGGGTCAACTCATCAGCCTTGGCATTGATCTCTTTGGGAAGGCCTCATGTTTGGATGCTGGTGATAGTTATTTCTGGAACCTGCCTGCATTTACAGTAGTCAAGATTTAGTGGGAGATGAAAAACCATCCTCAAAGTCTGCAATCCCACTGGGAGCACAGAGGCAGCACCTCCTCCCAACTCATTCCTTACCTTCTGACAGCAAAACACAGGATTTGTTTTGCCAAAAAGAATTTTGGCTAAACAGGGCTTTAAAACCCTTTCCTGAAGAACTCTGAAGCACAAGTATAACAACCTATTTTTACTTTATTTTTGGCTGTAACCATTCTTTTCTGCTCTTTTCCCCTGTGATCACAGTTCCAAAAAATCTTCAGTTTGTGATCTATGCAGTGGATGTGACACACACTTCAGAGTCAGATACTTTACCTTTTCCAGGAGGAAACTGAAGCTAAAACTGCATCCATTTATCAACTACATATCCAGCAGGATTACTTAAGCACTCAGGGGAAGAAAGAAGAGATAGATGAGGCATTTTAAGCAGAGACAGCACACTTTACTGCCCTTTCTAGCAGCCTGTAAAGCTTAAGATTTGCAAGGAATATGATGACTAATGTGTCCTGAACAGAACCAGACATGGCCATTGCATCCCTCTGAAGAACTCCAAGTGGGAGAAGGGAGTCTCAGGTCTTAATATTTATTTACACAGACACCACAGGCACTCTGCCTCACCATCTGGGTGCTGCAGGGAAGCAGCTAGGACAAGAGAGTATCTGGCACAAAAAGCCAAGCAAAACACATCCTGGCAATAATTTAGAACAAAGATTTTGCTTGACATTTTCCTCTCCTCCAAAGGGAGAACAGGCAAGAGGAAAGCATTAACTGCTCACATCCTCTCCAAAGGTGTAGGAGGAGCAAACTCCTTGGATTTCAAGCACCTTCCCACCACCACAAAACTAGGGCTGAAGCTTGGTAAGACAATAAAATTCAAGCTATAAATCTCACCTACAGTAAGCAACTGCATTATATACAATCCACCTTTGCCATAACAGGAATTGATTTGTGTTCTGCTCCAAAGACTGTGATCTGTCCTGCAGACTTCCCCCAAAATGCCAAAGCTCACACAGGGCAGAGATGCTCCCAGTCTGTGCCCTTACCCACTGCCCCAGACCTGCTCTTTTCAAAATCAAACACTGCCACAAACATTTGGCAAGTTGGCTTTCACTGTTGGGAGAAAAACTCCATTTATTCAGATCACTGTGTCATTTCCTAACGTTTGTAAGGACAAAGTGCAATGGCTGGGAAAGCCAAACTCTTGAAGCAGAAAGGGAGGTGTTTGATGTAGTGGGAATTTCATTTTCCAGAAATAACTTTCCTAGGGTAATAAAACTTGCTCCAGAGTTTTTTTTCTCTAGATTTGCCCAGTAACTACTTGAATGCACACATTTTAGGATGGAATCATAGAGGGGGAGGGGGAGTAAGACAAAGAATAAGGGAATAAGAGAATGAGAGTAAAAGAGAATAAGAGAAGAAATTTGGGTTGGAAGGAGCCTCTCAAAGTCACCCAGTCCAGCCCCTTGCAGGAAGCAGGAACACCCTCAGCTAGATGAGGCTGCTTTGAGCCTCTTCAAGCCTCACCTTGAACATCTCAACCACCTCCCTGGGCATCCTGTGCCACTGTTCCCCCACCCTTATAGTCAAGCAGCTTTTCCTACCATCCCGTCTAAATCTGCTCTTCTCTAATTTAAAACCATTGAGCAATTTTCCAGCACACCAAGCACTGCAAGACAGGAAACTTTCCAACAGGTTCCATTAAAACTGACATTTTCCCAAGGACCACAAAATAAACCCCAAAAACTCCTCTCAAGAGGAATCTCTCCTACCTGGGATGCCAACCTCCTCATGGCCTCTTCCTGCCGCCGCCGCATTTCCGGAGTCCCCGGGCAGCTCCCACTGGTGATGGATGAGTGGGCAGAAGGTGGTTGGGTTAAGGGCAGCTCTCGGTTTGCATCCACATCTGTCCCAAGGAAAGAGGTTATGAATTGCTACAGGAAAAGCACATCCAAACATTATTGTTCCAGACAAGGCAGCTGCTGTTTTCTAGGAGGTCAACGCACGGTGGTTAAAATACTTTCCACAAATCCTTTGCTTTCAGGCAGCAAGAGGCTGTGGCACCTCCCCAAGGAACTTCTTTTGGAAGCAGCTCACTTGGAAAGGACTGCTAAGATAAAGCATTGAGCTTTTTTTTAGTCATCTTTTCCCTTGTAATTTCGTTTGGCTTGAAAATAATGACAATAAATGGGAGTGAATTGTGCCCTCTCTGCCTTCCAGTTTGGGGTATTTCAGTGCAGTGCTCTCCTGCTCTGCAGTTTTGCCAACAGATCTTCCCTTGTCATGAACAATTGGTTAATTTGGTGCCAAGTCCTCCTTCAGTGGAGACAGCCAATTTTTCTGAAGTCTGGACCTGTTTTATAACATAGAGAAATGGAGAGCCCCAGATCTCATTAATGTACTCAGAGGGAGAGAAGCAGAAGTAGCATCAGGATCTGGAAAAGGCTTGCAAGCAACTCAAGCATTCTACTTGAATCATCTCTGTCCAGTTGAACTGCTTTGAGTTGCATTTTATCCATCTCTTTTGCCTAACAAAGCAGAAGTTGCCTTTCCCAGCAGCCCCATTCACCAGGCCCTTGTGGATAATATTTTCAAACCCCTTTTACTTCCACTCCTAGGTGTTCATCCAGAGTACTTCTGAATAACACTGAGACAAGCAGTACTTGATGATGCCTAATTAGGGATTTCTTTATTTTAGGGACATTCCTGAAGCAACAGTTTGTCTTCAGCATGCAACACATCCTCAAGCTCAACTTGAAATCATAATGCAAACAATGACCCATTTAATGGCAAGCAACAACTGAGGACAACCACTGCCTACCTAATTAAATCCTTACTGCCTCAGCAATGATCACATTCTTCATTTTGAGCATGCAACACCACCTTCACCTGTGCTCTTTGTCAGAGACAGGAAATTAATAGCATGAGGCTGTATTTGGGGCAGTTTACTAATGCTGACAGCAAAACTGCTGTAGTACAGTCAGGTCACCTGATCAGTATTTGTTATTAAACATGTTTTTTTCTAAGCATAACAGGATTTTACTTTTTGTGTGTGTGTGAAAGAAAAAAAAATCAAAGAAACTTGAAGAATAAATGTTATCCTTAATAGCTAGAGCAAAACTTGTCATTTCCTCAGGAAATGAAGTAAAATCAGTTGAATGACTCTGAAGTTTTCCATCCCAACCCCTAATACTGAGGAATCTTTCAGCTCCATGGACAAACCAGGGTGTGAGCTAAACAACAGTGTGTTACCAAGGATCTTTGTCCTTTGTGCCTGACAGATAGATGCAAGGCACCTTCTCATTTGGAACAGCCAAGCCTTTAATCCAGAAATAGTTAAATTCAGTGGCTCTTTAATCTCCACAATCCCCCTAAGCAGACTGGGGAGACATGCAGCTGGTGCACTGCAGAGCTGCAGTTAAAATACAGAACCCAGCCCTGCCTTTCACTGTGCATTGTTCATGTAGCTCTGACAAGTGACACTACTCCACATGCCAGCCCTGGGTGACAGTTCAGATATTTCTGAGTACTGCATTCCAGTAAACAGATTTAACTCCAGATTCACAGAAGTACAGTGACCCAGATCCTTACAGATACCTTTAGGTACCTAACTCACTATTTTCAGTCCTGTCTTCATCACTTTCTGTGAGCTGAGTGATTTTAAAATGCTGCCACATCCCCACCCACAAACATGTCAGCACAGGGAGATGGAAACTGGATGGGACCACAAGAGGAAGAAAAACCCTGGGTGCTGCTGAGCCACTTGTGACCCACCCTGAATATTTAAACCACCATAAACAGAGGTGCAGCAGCCATGTGGGAAGGAGAACACAGCAGCATGGATTTGTAATAACAGAATATTGGCAATTAAAATTGGAGTCTTCCCAATCAGGGGAAAAATCTGTCATGTTTCTAAGGCAGAGAAACAAGAGACAGACTATTTTGAGTCTTCAAAAAGTGGATTTGGACCAGCAGCAGTATAAATATTGCTGACAGGTGCTTTCTTTTCTTGGCAACAAGGCCTAAACTGATTTCTTGGGGCCTGAAGAGGAACAGACTCCTTCTCTTTTCAGCCAGAACCATGACAAAAGCTGACGGGAAAGGTCTCTTCACTTCCCGAGATCCACGCGCTGCCGTACTTACGTTTGGGAGAGGCGTGGGGGCTATCAGAAGCAATCTGTCTCATCCGTGTGCCATGGCAGCTGAGTGCAACCAGCCTGGAGATGATGGCTGTTTTCCCAAAGCCAATATTCCCAACGATCACCACGCCACGGTTGACACTGGTGTTGGAGCTCTGGAGCTGAGCGTCGATCTCGTGGAACACCCAATCCCGGCCAACGAAGACGGATTCGGTGGTGATGCTGGGAACCTCGAAGAGCAGGGGCTTCAGGGAGATGTCAGGAGGTCTATAAGGTGCAAAACGTACTAGGAAGAAGCACAAGGAAAGAGGATAAGCATCAATGCTGGCAGTAAAATGAGAGCTGGGAAATCACTGTTTGATTTTTTGTTTGATTAAGGTTTGAGTAAAGCCCGAACACAGCAAGTCCCACCTCAACGTGAGGACAAACTTCTTTACTGCAGGGCTGCAGAAAGATTTCAGTAAAAAACCAACATGAGGACAAACTTCCTTACTGCAGGGCTGCAGAAAGATTTCAGTAAAAAACCAACCCTCGGTTCACTCTTCTCTTGGCACAATCCTGGTCCCATCCTTTACCTCAGAGCCTCTTTGGTCTCTAAAGTTTTTAAAGCCCTCAAACACTGACAAAGCACAAGCATCACTCAGCAACCACTGATGCTCAGCACTTCTGCACCCACTGTCCCTCCCTGTGGAGGTGTGGGTGATGGGTGAAGCTCCTCAGGCGCTGCTCCTGCCCCAGCCTTTGTACTGAACTCACTGAAGAGAGTTGACTCCATTCTAACAGAGGGATGTTTTACCTACATGGGAAGAGACAATGGATGTGCTACCACCCCAAAGATCTATGCAAACATGTGGGTTTTGCACTGACCTAACAGCAATCTTTGTGCAATTGGAAGCTACAAACCCATACTGGTGCCCCCAGCCTCCTCTGGACCCATCCAGCACTGCACTGGGACCCTCCCCAGCAACCACCCACAGCTCAAATCACCTTGAAATCTTTCCCAGACCTGACTAGGGAGCTCATCCATGAAAGCAGAGTTGATAAAGGGGCTGGGATTTAAGGTGAAATTACAAATGCTTCCAGAAAATAGTTTGCAGTTAAAAACATTCAATATTTTGAATTTCCTTTTTTTTTTAACTGATACAGAAAATGCTGCAGACAGAAGCTGTGTTTTTATTCCCACTTGAAAATGATGAATGTGCTTTCAATTTATCCCAGGGTGGAGATGATTTTTGAGCTGCATGAGCTCACAGGCAGCTCGTTGGGGTCCCCTTGCTGGGCTGTGTCACGCGAGCACAACGCAGGCACAGGGGAGGTGCTGGAGATCCAAAATCTCTGCTGGTGGGAGGAGAGGAGGAGGTTGGTGAGGACAAAGCAGCCCCAGGCTTGCATGTCTCCACATCCCCCATCACAGCTCCTGGCATCTTGCATGAAATTATCTGTTACAGCAGGGAATTTTTTTTTATTTTTTTGCATGATGCCACCAATACCATCTATAGAAAATTAAATTCAAAATACCAAAAGCTGCAGCTTTTCTTGTGTGTGTGTGGGTATATCTGTGATCTGTTGTGTTAGGAAGTGAAAACACAATAATGCTCCTGAAAGGCAGGAGTCTAACAGGTACCAAGTGGCCTCAGGGACAAGACTGATTAAATATCCAAGCTATGGGATGAAACACAGCCAACCATCCCTGTCTCTTTTTTATTCTAGATGAAAACAATTACAAAAATAAATTAAAACAACTTTTAAAAATAATGAATGAACTAAACCAGACTAAAGGTGCTTTTATCATGTGCATGACTGAAAAAAAAGTTATTAGGAAGAAATGAGCAGGAGCAAAGTCAGAGCAAGGCCCATCCTGCTTCACCACGTGGCTCATCCTCTGCTCCACAAAGTGTGATTTTAGTTATTTTAGTTGCTGAATAACTCCAAAATGCCCCTTTCAGAAATCATATTTCTTTTACAGGCTCAATGAAATGCAAACACTTCCAAACATTGGTGTTTGTGTTTTTCACATCCTCTTCTTCCCCTTCTCTAACTCAGCACCTTAACAAGAACAGAAAACTCCAAAACACGAAACACTGCTGCTACTCTTGTGCAACCTCCACAAAAAAGGAGAAAGAAAAAAAAGGACAAAAAGAAGGAAGAAAACAAGTAGTTCTACATGTTTTTTAAACGTGTGTCTGGAAAACAACTTGATTCTGTTCCTACAATAAAGTTTAATGTTTTGGATGCAATCACTGCAAATTACGCAGCCTTGGCAAGCTGCTCCCTTTGAACATATGGAAATTTTGTCTGTCAAACTTTGCTTTCTTCACTTCCTGCCTGCTAATACATTTTTATAACTGCCTCACCAGCCAGTATGATTTCATTATAGACTATAATCCAAAGTGACACAAAACCCTTTTTTTTTTTTTCCTTCAGATTTGGGGCATGTGCATTCCATAGAAATCCCAACGAGGTCGTGGTCATGGTGCTGAGTGAAACCCAACCTGCCATCCACTGGCTCTGGACCTCCTGACCCCAAGGATGCTGATCACTCGCTCAAAACCACCCCAGAAGAAAGAAAAGTTTAATGTTTCCCCAACAGATCTCCCTTTCCCTACGTACAGGGAAGAAGAAACTGTTCTCATGGTGCAGCAACAACTAGGAAGAATCCCAAGTGAGCTTTTTCAGTGATTTAAACATCAGTGAAATGACAAATGATGGGGAAGAAGCATTAACCTGGAGATCTGCTGCAGATGCAGGACTGTCACAGGGATGGCTGGAGCATGAAAATACCATGCTTGGATTAAAAGGAGGATGGAAGTTGTAGGGTGGGCTAAAACCCCAAGCCCATGGGGAGAATCTAGCTGGAGTTATCTGGAAATAAACAAAATACTAGAACATCAGCCCTGGCTCCTCTTCTCACTGCTAACTTCTTTTGGGTTGGTTTTTTGTGGAATTTGTCAGGAAGAACCACAAAATTTTCCCCTTTCAAAAGGCCTTTCAGAAGTCAAAGGGCTGCCTGAATGCTGGCACTGTCAGCATTTCCAAGAGGGACATATCAGGATGGTGGCCCCAGACACTGCATTTGGCTCCTTCCCCATTGGGTAACTGAATGCTGTGAAGCTGGGACTGCAATTCTTGGCTTTTGTTAGGAAAGAAAAAAAAAAGAAAAAAGAAGAAATAAAATAGCAGCCCTTTAAAATATCTCAGGGACTGAGAGGTGCACCCAGGTCTCCCTTGAGCCTTCTCCCAACTTTCTCAGCCTCCAGCTCAGAGCTGCTCCAGCCCTCTCTTCCAAAGAGAGCACTTACAAGAAGACAACAGAATTGCTGGTGGGTGTGAGAGCCTCTGGAGCACCAGCAGATCCTGCAGGACTGAAATGGGCAATGCATCTTTACACCATGGATACACAGTGTGTATCCAGCAAGCCAGAGATCTGAGTCAACCCAGAAGAGCAACCCTAGAATGTCAAACCAACAGCACTTCACAGAGCACCCCTCCTCAGCTCACCACCCCCAGGCAGAAGGCAGCAACACTTAGCTCATCACTTCATTTATCTCCTTTCCCCTCCAACCTGTCCATGCCACCAAGAAGGATGCTGCAAAGAAAGGAGATGGGTTTTTCACATCCTCTTAAGAGGTTCGTCCCATTCCATTAAGGGTTCCCGCTCTTACAGAGAGGCAGTGCCCAACATCTGCCCACAGACCAGTCCTGCTCCAGCATTTTCACATGGCCATTGGAGAAACAGCTGCAGGAGAAGCTCCAGCTCCAAAGAACTCCTGGAAACCCCAGCCCTGAAGCCTCCACAAGCTCCTACCTCTGAGGTCCTGCTGTGTGCGGGCTCCAGCCACGCTCTGCCGTGGCATCCGGAGGGAGGTCCTGAGGGGAGTGTGCCTCTGCTCATCCAGGTAGGCCAGGTCTTCCAGGTGGGCTGAGCTGGTGGCTGCCAGGAGAAAGCAAACAACCACATCACACCTGGCTTTCAGGTCTAAAAGTCTGGTTATTGCCTTTTTCCTTTTTTTGAAACAAAACGTGGAGCTGGAACCGCGCGGAGCCAACGCAGCAGCTCAGCCCGACCAAGTGTCATCTCCCAGAGCATGGAATCAAGGAGAGCTTTGGTAACTTTTCCTCAGTTGTATTTACTCTGGTTTGGTCTCCTGGTGATGCTGACAAATAAAAAAGACACATGGAAAATGGAGACACGGAGTCTCATATCTGAGTTTTCCCAATCACAAAACTCAATCCTGTGTGAAGCTGGACAGAGGCACCTCTATCAGTGACAAGTCACCAGTGCAGTTCCTGCTGAAGCCCAACCTCTCCTCTTTAATTATTTCTGAGCTCTTTAGGTTGGATATTAACAGTTACCTGTTCACAAGGCCGGAATTAGTGGCAGAAAAAAAATAAAGTTTTAACAGAGCAGCAAAACCACAGGAATAAATGAGAAAGGTGTTATTTGAAGTGCTGAAGATAAAGAACTTCACTGGTCCAAAGTTCCTGGCTTGTGGGAGAATTTAAGTTTTCTTTACAATGCAAAATTAAATAGGAATTATTTATTGGTCTCTGCTGAAGGTGCCATCATTACATGGATAAGCCCAGCTGGAACAGAAACTGCAGCTAGAAATTCTCAGATAACTCAGTCCAAGTTAGATTTGATGACATTTTTCAACGCTCCCACCTCAGCCAAGTGGGCAGAGCTCCAAGCAGTGATCCCCAAGGGAAAAAACAGCAGTCAGAAACACAAAGGTAAAACCAGCCCAACTTTGAAAGTTCTTCTCCCAAACCCCATGGCCTTGAGCTTCACCCCACACACACTTCCTACCACGATGTGAGATTTCCAGCCATCATTTCAGTGATCAGGTTTTAAGCCATGCTCTTCCTCCAGCTGCCAAATAGTTTACAAATATTTTTAAACTTATTTTCATGCTGCTGCTGTAGAGTTCAGAGAGAGAAACACCTCTGGACCAGATCAGAGGGGAATGATTGGAGTGAACAGTGACCACAAAGCTGCATCGATTGGTTTGGGTTTTTTTTTTTTGGTGATGATTGGAAAATGGGAAAAAACCAGAAAATGGGAAAAAAACCAGAATCCTGTTCACTTGCATCTGAGCTCACCTCTTATCAGAACCCTTTTCAGCCAAGGAATTGACAGAACCTTGTAAAAACAAGCAATGAAAACTGCTCTGCATGAAACAGGCTTCCCAGCAATGCACAGAAAACTAGAAAAATAATCTTTGCAGATCCCCAACTCTTTCTGGTGTTGATAAACATTTCCAAAATTCCCACTACAGGTTTACTGATGGCAATCACACTGCTCAGTGCTCAGTTGCTCTGTAGTTTGTACCCCACACTGCTCTGTTTTTCTTTAGTTTTTGGTCAATTACCATAACAAGATCATTATTTCAAATTGGAAATTAATTAAAACTAATTAATTAAATGACTTCTTCAAAGACTGCCTGTGAGGCTGACATTAATTCTTCGCTGTGAAATGGGTAAATATTTTGATTTCAGTCTCTGGAGTAGCTCACAGCACTGGACTTTGTCTCCTCCCTCCTTGCCAGAAAACACAAGTAACAATTCAACCCAACTGAAAGGCAGAAAAATCTCAAAACTGAGGAAACCATCTTTGTCACACAAGGCCTAATAACCATGTCAGAATCTTTACAAGACTTCGTTGCAGTCAAAAACCAGGCAAGGTGCAGGGTCTGTAACATGGGGTGGGGAGAAGGGGTTTAAATCTGGCAGCAATTTTTAATCCTATTCCTCAAATTGCCTGAACTCTGGAAGTTTTAAAAAAAAAACCCAGAACAAGAATAAGAGATAGAGGCCACAAGAGAAACCACAGGAGTTTCTGACCACACTGACCACCAACTCATCTCTCCTTTCCCTCTCGTGTGGGCTTTGATGGTTTTCCATCTCAAGTTGGTCACTCCAGACCCCATCATTGCTCTCATGTGGTTTGTGTGACCTTTCCTGGATTGCTCCAAGGAAACCATGGCTCAGAGGAAAACATGAACAGATTTCAAGAGGAAGAAACACATTTTTATGACCTGTTTCTTCCAATCACTTTCATCCCCATCTCCAACACCGCTGCTTGAAACTTGGGTTTTTCTGACCTTGAGAAAAAGAAGTATTGGCTTTTCTGGAGGTCACACTTTCCAAGTCCCATTTTTATAACACTTCCTGTATTATTAGCTTGTGCTTTTTGCTTTGTGGTTGCAGGCAGAGGTAGCAAATCTGCCAGATTCCTGCCAGAAACACCCTTAGAGGATCAGGTGCCTGACACCAGGATGCTCCTGGAAACACCCACTGCTCACCATGGTCTCAAAATTCAATTTATAGGCATCTACATCCCCCCTGCCCACCCCTTCAACAAAACACTTCCCTAATGGATCAGGAATTCCAAGTTTATAAGCAATAATATATTTGTTGCTATTTTATATCCTCCAAGAGGAAAAAGAGAGGAGCTGGTGTTATATAAGGGTATTTTAATTCATGTTTGGACAGACCTTATAAACCCTGCACGTGGTCTAAATAACCCAATAACCATGTTTTCATTTTGTGGGTAATTTTTGCCCAGCTCCAATGCCAAGAGTCCTCCAAGGATTAGAATGAAAAATATTAAAAGTATAGAAAATTAATTCTTGTGTGTATTTGCCTGGGTTGGGGTAGGAAGAAAATGCAGTTGAAGCTTTAGGTTTAGGTTGAACTGTGAGTTTTAAAGAATTCTTGGAAATTATTGGAAGATCTGGGATTATTTTAGAGAGTTGAATGCCAAGTGGAGGTGCTGGATCCTGCCAAATGCAGCAAGTACAGGAATTTATCTCCAGCAAATCCTCACATTTTCCTCTTTTCTTCATGTCCAGCATGGCTGAAGCAGTGATGCAAAAGCTTTTCAGAAAATTCAACCATTTGACCTCAAAACTGACTTCAGGCAGTGTAACTCTGGTAAAATTACAAGCTCCTAAATGTATGACATTAAACATTTCAGTAAAGCCAGGTAAATCTTCTCTGAGAGCCTCTGAGAACCTCTGAGGCCAACATCCACAAAGGATCCTGTTCCTTGCCTCTAGCTGGAGTGGGCTGTGTTTCAGTTTCCAAGATGCAAATGACAGAAGGGGCTCATTCCAGCTGGTTTTATGCAATTTAGCTGATGAAAATCTCAATTTCTCAGGCTGTGCTGTGAGCTTTCTCTCCAAAGATAAGAGGAATACATCAAGGGGAATCACTTCTCTCTATGAATTGATAGGGACCTTAGAAATAAAATGGCAGAACCAATACAATGTAGAAAATATATTAGAAAATCTTGAGATTCTAATGAAGCCCTTGGAATTCCAGGCAGAGAGAACTAAAAAAATGCTGAAGTAATATTTAGCTCCATCAAACTGTGAGGGGAAAAATGGGCAAGAGAAATGTTAGCTCAGTAACTAAATTCATCAAGGAACCCAACAACTTTCAAAGTGAATTACACCAATACTTGTGTGTATTTCAACTGAAGGTACCTGGCCTCCCCTGTTTGCTTTTGAAGGTGCTTCTGCAGCATTATTTATGAGAAATGAAATTAAGGAAATGGGGCTGTACAAGAGGGGTTTCCCCTTTTTCCCCATCCCCTCTTTCCTTTCCACACTCCCAGGTTTTTCCTCTTTCAGACACAAGTAGCACGTGGGGTTGTTCCTCCATGCCCAGATTTTAGCATCTCTAAAATCTCATTTCTGCCTCATTTTTAGGCCTCTGACTGTCCAAAGAGGGATTAAAAAGGAAACCTAATCTAGTTATGCAATGCAGCCTGGGTTGCCAAGAGCTGCTGGTTTAACAGACACATCCTGGGCTCTGTGCAATCTGGATTTTCTGGAGCAGCATCAGTGCTGCCAAGCAGCCAGAGAATCCTGCAGGGACTCTACAAAAGGCAAGGACTATTTCCCCATGCAGCTATACAGACAGACCACCTCAGCAGAATATTTAACCCCACAAAAGTTACCCAGCAAGAAAGAAATATGGGGCAGCAAAGGAGAAGAATTCCTGGCAAGCAGCTTTTCAGTAAAGCTTGAAAATTTTTAATCCCCTTCTCTTGTTTCCATCCTGCTGTTATCAGCTCCAGGGGGAAGCTGAGCAGGCTGCTAAAAGACATCAGTAAGATCTGTCAGAGCATCATTTAGGAATCTTTCAAACAGCAGAATTGAAATAAAATGGAAGAAAATGTTGACACTTTGCCAAAACAAAAACTTTAGGTACTAGCAAAGCCCAGATGCTGCCAGAACCAAACCAGCACCTGCACACGTGCAGGTTGAGACACCAGGACAAAATCCAGCAGGAGAGGTGGGATCCACAGCAACTGCCCTGCAGACAGAAGGCATTGCAATTTTCCTCACTCCAAAGTTCTGGAGATCTTCAGAGAAAATCAGACATTGGATTTTACTTGCAATAAATCCTTGGAAAAAAAAAGAAGAAGCTGCCATGTCTTAAATTCTGGGGTATTTAAACCCAAGATTCTTTACACTGTGGTGATAGCAGATTTTTTTTTTTTTTTAAAAAATAATAATATTCTCCAATAATCTTACAGTTTTGTGAAAAAGGGATCACAGGCTGCTGAAACAGCCATGAGACATCACCAGAACCAGTTTTCCCCACAGGAATTTTCCACTTAGAAACAATTAAGTTCAATGAAAGACATTTTTTTTTCACACTTAATAATGATGATGACAAATTTCTTGTTGGATTCTGTGTCTTGCTGTGACCCAAAGGCAAAAATGTTGATTTCTTACCTGCTACTGAGTTTGGCCGTGGCATAAGGTAAAGAGGAATGGACTGCACTGACTGGGACAAGACAGTCTCCAGGTTCCTCTCTGGGATTTTGTTCAGGCTGTAGGTGGAAGCTGTCATGTTCTCATCCACACGGTATAAGCAGGAGTCCATGCTGGATTTTTGGGACTGCCAAGGTTTCAGGTTTCCTCCAGATCCAAGGTCTTTGCTGCTTTCCCCTCCATATTTAGTGCGTTCTACATTTTCTGAGTAGCTTGTCAGAGTAGCTTGGGAGGAAGAAACCAGAGACACAATGAGGAACAAAGCAGAACAGCTTTCACACACACTGCTCCACACTGCCTTCTGCAACGAGAGTGCCAGAAATTATATTCATCAGATTTTCCACACTGACATAAATCAGAGATTATGGAATTGAGTTTCATGATGCTGTTTCTGCTTACTACTTCCCAAAGACCATTCAGGCTGCAATGTTCTACTGTTAGAAGTCATTTGTAGCTACAAAGAGTATTAAAAATTAAGTGCAGCGTTGCGTTGGAATATCCAATTCCAGGGAGAGAAGGAATTATTGAAGAAAAAACCATTATCAGTGCTCTTCACATCTTTGAATTTGCATCATCATCACAACCATGTCAGGGGATGGCTGCAGTTGATACCCTTGCACTTTCAGACACTGAAAAGCCAGAAAGCTCCTGCCTGCCTTGCTTGAGCAATGATCTCCCAGGGATTAGTTTGGTTCAGAAACTGAAGTCAAGATTTCATTTGATTGACAGCAGGTTTTATGAAGCTCTGACTGTAATTCCCCCATTTTCCCATCCATTATTTCATTTTACAGATCAGGATTGTTGCTATATTGACTCTCACATAGGGGAATGACAATACTCTGCTGATCCACACCACTAACATCTTCTCCCTGCTGGTATTTTCTCTTCTGAATCCTGGTGCAGTTATCCCCTGGCTGCTGCCTTTCCTTTCATCTTTGGTCTCCCACGTATTCATTCCAGGTCATAATCAGACCTCCTAGGTATTGAGAGAAGGTCACAGTGCCCACACCAGTTTATCTGAGTGTGACTAACTTGCCTGCTCCTTAACTGAGGGGGAAAGAAAGAAAAAAGAATAAAAAAATTAAACTAAAATAAATGACAAACCAGAGTCTATGACCCTCCCATCACTGCCCACCCCACTCACTCCCACTGCTCTTCACAACCCTGAAATTCAGTTTGACCCTGAGTATTCCAAAGCCCCAGACATACCCTGTGCTTGCAGCTCTTCTTGCTAAATCCACCCAAATCCATCATTTCCCTTTGCTGTGGAAAACACCTTTCCCAGTCCAGATTTTCTGTGTCCCTGGACACACCATGTGGATCCACAGCACAAATCCCAGTGTCACCCCTCCTCAGGGACAGCCTCTTCCTCCTCACCTGCCCAGAGCCAGCTCCTGAGCCTGGGGGGATGCTGCCTCAGCAGCAGCCAGCAAAACACCCATTTTTATATTGATTAAAGGCAAAAAGTAAATTACTCCACAGATTCACCTGCTTTTAAGCTAAAACTTTTTCTACCTCATTTTTCTAAGTAGCCTAGAAAAGAAATTCCAGCCAAAAAGCACCTGGAAGAGGATGGAGTTTAATCATCCAGAAGCAGAGAACTCCAGATTCTAGCCAGTCCTTTATTCCTGAGCACAGGAATGATTTCACTGCCTAACATTTGATTAAAATGCTCAGAAATACCCACCTAGGGCTGACAAAATACAAAAGTGATGACACTTTCAAGCCAGGGGCTCCACACCAAGGTGCCAAGAAGACTGCTGGACTCTATCCTCAGTGCAAAACAATGAACCTTCAAAGTCCAGGGACTCATCTGGCTTAATTCTATGTGTTAAATGACATTATAATAGGAACCAGAATTAACTGCTTACATCTGAAGTCACCAAAAAGAATAATCAGGAGCTGTAATTCTTACTGTGCCTGTTCTTTATCCACCCCAATGGACTCCGTGCAACTTCAACCTTTATTTCTAGTGTTTTCTTTCTCAGTATTGGGTTTCTTGTCTATGCAGTGGGATCAGCATCTTCATATTTCATCAAGTGCTCAAAAATTTAGTTGTTTGTCACATATTTAGAAATTTAAAGCCAATGAACACAACTGCTAAGAACTTGTAGTTGCTTGCTGGCATTTAAACATAGGTTTGCTGTCAGGTGAACACATTTACACTTCAGCATAAGAAAATAAGTTACAAACAAGAAACAGATGTTCACAGATTCCTCTTGCTCCCTCCAATTGTTTAATATGGAGAAATATGTTTGAAATAGTTTGCTAGAAAGTCTCCATTTCAAAGTCTGGGTCGAGTTCCTGGCATGCTAGGTTGTCTGTTTACAGAAAAAAAAATCCATTAATTTAAAAAACCCTGTATGTGGCTAATTAGTCTCTGCAGAAACACATCTGCAGCTGAAATCAGTCACCTTCCAATACATCAAACTGAGTAAAACCCAAATAACTAAGTGTCAAAATAAGTTTTCTCTAAATGAAGCAACAACAACAACAACAACAAAAGCTAATAAATCTTGCTGGTCTCCTTTCTAATTGTCAATTTGTGTTCATTTTAAACATAATTTTCACTGTTTTACACTAAAGTTGTTTTATGTGCAAACTCTTCATTGAATCAGGTATTTAGGATTGTTCCCTGTGGATTAATTTACCTTCTGAACAGCTCTGGATGATGTAAGTAACTGCTACACAGGCAGGAAGCAATTGCTCTATGGATTTAATCTCTTCTCTGAGCTATTTTAAACCAAACCAATTTTAACTTTATTTAAAAGGCAGAAGCATAAGGCCAGCAACATAAACTGACATGCAAAGCACATCTCCTGGGAGCCTGGGGACCCAGAATGCTGCTCAGAAATTACAAGTCCCCAGCCAACATCTGAGAGAGCAGTGGTTAACTTCAGAAAATCAACATTTCCTGCACCAAGTGATGCTGATGCAGTGTGATGCTCAGGGCTAAGAAGTTGGTGACACTTGGACACAGAGAAAGTGCAAAGATTTGGTCAGCAAAAAAGTGGTCAAGCAGTTGATGATCACCTAGAGGTGCCTTCCAATGGAAGAAAAAAATCTTTTCTAACTCTTAACTTCATTCTAATTCATTCTCATTCTAATTCTCATTCCCATTCTAACTCCATTCCATTCCATCACACACAAAAAACTTCATCTCAGTCCCCAGCAGGATCAAGCCCACCAATAACTTGCAACCAGAAGGAAATATGCAAAATAATATTTCTGCAAGTTTGCCATATTCACATCCTCAGCTTTCCAGAGCTGCTGAGGGTGTTCCAGGACAGGGTCTGTGCTCCTGGGGTTGTGGTGTGAGAGTCCATCTCCTGTGCCAGGGGATTAACTGTGCCCTACAGCAATAATCTTTTCAGAGGTTGTGTGGGGAATGAAGACCCACCCTGAGGATGAATCCTCCCAGCAGTCACAAGAAGACTCCTGATGCACTCCTGGTCTTAACCCAGATGCAGAGAAGCTGGTTGGAATGGGCACCAGCAGCTGCACACCACCATGACAACATTGCTGCCCCTCAGGGAGCAGATCTGTGTATGCATAAAATATGGGAGAGCATCAGAATTTCAAATTATCCTAAAAATTGGCTCTGAAGATTCCTGCTGAAGTTCCTGCTTTGGTTAGATTGAGCATCTAAAACCACAAAATGAATATTTAGTTTTCCTCCACTCTGGAATTCAGAACCATGACTCTGGCTAAACCAGCCCATGGCCTGCAGGGAGGAGGTCCCAGTGCTGGGAAGTTCCCAGAGACCTCAGCTCCACATCCCATTGTTTAAACTGTGTCAGTGCTAAAAGGAGCTGCAGGAACACTCCTGGACTTGGCTTCACCCACGGGTCACAATCCCAGGTTCTCATCACTGGGAATATCTCAGCTCACAAGTCACATCTGGGGGGGTTGCAGGATGAGGGGGGTCACAGCCTTGGGAGGAGAAGCCCTGTCCCTGAGCATCCCTGCTGCTGGGAACTGGGAAACTGGAAAAGCACCATGGAGTTAAGAGAATGAATGCTTTCTTAATACAAGGTTTAGAAATTAAACAAATGCCACAAGATTTCTTGTGGGTCTCGTGGTGAGACAATGAGGGTGGTGAGACATCTGTTGCCCAAAAAAGCTCTGGATGCCTCATCCCTGGCAGTGTTCAAGATCAGGTTGGAGCAACTTTATCTAAGGAAAGATGTCCCTGCCCATGGCAGGAGGCTTGGACTCAATCATCTTAAAGGTCTTGTTCAACCAAAAGGCTTCTGTGATTTTTAAACCCAAAGGAAACCTATTTAACCAAAAAGCTTAAAAGAATGCAACCTCTTAAGAGGTAGCATGTCTACATTTGGGAAAAGATAAACTGATGGATCTCAAACCCATCAAAGAGCAGAATTTTTGCCTTCAGCCATCTCCTGAGGGGCAGATCTTTCAACCCTGAGTCTCCCAGAGGTGATACCCAGCACACCAGGTTATGATGGGACATGTTAGGCTGGGGATGCCACAACCACAGCACCCTGGGATGCAAGAAGGGCTGCAAAGATGCCATGAGAGACCCTGCATTTACACAAGGCTCTGGATCCAACCAGAAAGAATAAACCTGGTGAAAAAAAAGCAGAACATTACAGTGCCCTGCTCCATCACACAGACCATGGCACATGCTGTTGGGAGCAGAAGAGACCTTGCTGTCTCCTGGAGGAATGGAAAGGATTACTGCAGGGATGGGGTAGGATGGGGGCAGCCCTGTAAGTCACACCCTGAACATGTGAAACCTGACAGGCAGGCAAGAAACAGCTGAAGTTCTCCATAGCACTGTGGTAATACCATCTGCATATAAATATAGATGTGTGTCTGTATATATACACATATATAAACACATATATATGGGGTTTTATATATATATACATATATATGTATCTCAAGTCTCAGCTGGCACACAGTCTCACACTATTTAATATCAACAGAGACAGAATCTGAGGCATCTGAAACCTCTGAGTGCTGTAAAACACATTAATGAACAACTTGGAAAGACCCTGGAAGGAGAGGAGCCCGGCAGCACGGCGCCATTCCCAGCTCCCTCCATGCCTTTCCCTGAGGATTTGCCCCACCTCTTCCCACAGGATTTCCACCCCACTGTCCCAGCACTACCTGCTCCAGCTTCTTTGAAGACACGTGGATTTTGATGCCAGAAGGGACAGGCTCAGAGATGCTGGAGTCATTTACAATCCTACCTTGCTTTTAAGTCTTCAGGATTTCTGCATTCATTTTCCTTGGCAGGGAACTTGCCTACGTCAAGCTTTCATTTTCAGTCTTGGCTCATTTCCCTTGGTGAACTGCTTTCCTTAGAACTTTTTGCAAATAACATGGTTTGAAATATTTTTCTTTCTTTGAGGAAAAAAAAGAAGCAGAACTGTATCCCAGCAGCAGTTCATCCAAGGTAGCACCATAGGTGTCACCCTGGACAGTGTTCCTCTTCTCCAAGAGTTTCATGTTTTTACAAGATAGCAAATATTTCTCATTTAGTTGGAGCTGGTCTATGCCCTGGAGCATCAGGCTTCAATTCTACTTGTCTAGAGTCAAACACACAAGGGGATTTTTACCATACCATCCAATTCTCCTTGAGGCCAAGATCATGCCTGGAAAACATCAACCTTTCTGTTCACCTTTCAGATAAAAATGCAGAAGAAAGCAGTTTCCTAGAGTTACCACTTTATGATGCCCAACAGCTGAAACATAAATTATATGTAAAGATTTATAATGTCTCCAATAGGATGGACTAGATGACCTTGAAAGGTTCCTTCCAACCCAAACCATTCCATAGAATAAAATAAAGAATTTGTTGCTTTAAAGAAATAATGGCAGCAAAGCAGCAAACTTTGTGTGTTGCACTAAAATGAGGTACTAAAAACCTTTCTGCCAACTCTGCAAGTTCCCCTCACTCACCTCCAGTCACACACACCACACACTTTGCTTTTCCACACTAGAGATGTCCCAGGACCAGCTGGCAAGGAGTAAGATGAATTTTTTCACCTCCTCTACATAAACCTTCAATTCAGTCACAGAAGGACACACCCAAAAATAACAAATGTTGGCCCCAAGGATTCCAGGGAGCTCAGATGCCAAACAGATGCTGCTTCCTTAGCTGTTAACACACTTCTTGCTGTTGTTTTTTTTCCCTGTAACATAACAAACACCTGTAGCTGAACTTATTCAGTATTTAAGGGCCAGATTTTGGTGTCAAACCCAACCCTTGATGCCTCAGTGGCTTCACAAGGGGAAGGCAGAACTGCCATACCATCATCTCATGGTTTCTCAGCCATCAATCATGTCCCACGTGCACACATGCCTTTGCTTTCTGCTTAATTTGTCCTTTTAATGAAATGGAAAAAGAACAGGATCAGGATTCAGAGATGGTGTCCTTCTGTGCTTCCCGTGGTCAGGGTTCTGAGACCACACTGATTTTGCTCAAGAGCTGATGAATAACCTCCCTTTTCACCTCCTGAACTGTCAGCTCCATCACCTGCAATATGCAGATGCATTAGTGAACAAAAGCTCATTACTCATCAACATCAGACATTTTTCAGGGAGCTCCTCCTCTGGGGAATGAGCCCAAATGGAAGCTGGCTCCACACAAAGAAAGATCTGTAATTCTTGGAAATCTTATTCATTATTAACAGAGCATTTCATAACACTTATGAGAATGTCAGAATTCAAATGCTTTAGCTGTAAGATCACAAAAATATTTAACCTGAATTAAATTTATCTTGATGTGCCTTTTGAGCTGCTCTTTGTTCCCTTCTCAAAGCAGTTAAACTTGCAAACAAATCTTGTTTTATTGTCAGCAGCATCTATTCTGCTTAGCACACACTCTGGATGAATTTATTAGCAAACCTATTTTTAACCCACAAACACATAAATCTGGAGAAAGCAGCAACTGGATGAAAGCTCAGGAGTCAGAGTGAAAAAACCCAAAAACCTTAAAACAAAAAACCATTTAAAAAAATCCTAAAAAATAAAAATAAAAAAATACAACACCCAAAGTGAAAAAAGCTGCATGCCCTGGGAGAACAGTAGAGAACAGGAGTCCTCTGCATGGCATTCTTCAGTGTAAAAATTGACAAAATCTAAGTGAAGGCAACTGGTCCACATGGTATTAGACCAATACAGATTTCTGCAGCAGTGGTGCAAGAGGATTTTCCAGCTCACTGCCTTCCCTGTAAGCTGCTTTCCCATCAAACCTGTTTCCTTGCTCAGGATGATCCCCCTAACCATCAAGCAGTGTAGATCATCACAGGACTTTGCACCACGAGGCAGCATGGCCCCGTTTCATGCTGGAGTAAATCACAGCCCTTCCTCAGGAAGATTGGATGTGGGAACAGCCATTCCTTTCAGCCCCTGGGGAAAGGGCTGCTGAGTGACATGAAGTGCTGCTCAAACACCACAAGCACTTGGGGAAGCTTCACATTCCCTGCAAGAAATGTTTGCTGGTTGATTTTACAACTGTTGGAGTTTTTCTTATATTCTGCTCCACTCAAGCAGCAAAAACTTCACAGTCCTCTTCTGTGGGGATGTGAAATACAAAGTTCCCCCACAGCTGCACGTGATTCTTTGACCAGTTTTCTTTTCAGTAGCAGATCCTGAACATTAACAGTTGGCTGCTTTTACATAGTGAGAGCCAAAAAAATCCTGGAAGCTTTTCAGAGGTTAAAGTCAGGTCAGCATTTTCACCAACCATTCTGTTGTACATGAAAAGGATTTCGTGGCTTCCAGGAGAAAGGGCTGACTTGCTCCTTTATCTCCTCTTGGCTCACCTTTTCTCTCTCCTCCTCCTCCTCCCTCTCTCCCCATTTCTTTTCTTTGCCTGAATCTGAAGATCAGGACCTTATCACATTTTTGTTACCTTTTCAGCATCCACAAACTGAACTTCCCTTTACTGTCAGGGATCTAAAATCTGCTAAAGGATCCAAAATGTCTTAGTCTGTTCTAAGCCAAGTGATGCATTTACTGAAGTGTTCACTAAGCATGAAACAGTCCCTGTGCTGAGCAGGTGAGAGATGTGACACACTTGTTCTCTGATAATTGAAATTATGTAAGAGGTGACACATAAATGGACAGGAATAACTCCAAGAGGACAAGCCAGCCCAGAAAACCTGCCTGCTTGAAATCTGGTCTTTATATCCAGATGAAAACACCACAATGCTCACTCCATCCACCTCAGTGGACAGCAGGGCTCCCACTGCAGTTAATTCAGAGCCTAATGAGCCACACTCTGACCTAACTTGGACAAATCAGTGCTGTGTCTAGCAGTAGAGATGTAAAATTAGCTGAGCAGGGACAAAACCATTTTATGTTAAGCAAAATCACATGGAGAGAAGCAATTATGCATGCAGTGTATGTTTCAACTTCCCACCTTGATTTAACTGTTTTTTGTCCTTTGCTAATTCTCAATTATTGCACAAATAGCACGTCAGCCTTCTGGGACACACATGAAAGCATTTTGTGTTTTTAAAACATGAAATTCCATACTGCTTAATGATTGTGAGATTTGGAGGTGATGCTCAGTGCAGCTCAGGACTGAGAGGCAGCAAAAACCAACAGATCTTCTCCAAATCCTAACTTTTATCAAGATGAAAAAGAAATATATTGAACTTGCCTATTATAAAAACACACTTTCTTGGAGCTAATGAGCTAAGAGCTTAAATCACTTATTTGTGAGGAGCAGGAGGAAGTGTGACCCAGGGAAAATAAAGCACCTAGAGAAATATTCACCCTTTTTCTCCACATCTAACAGAAAACATCACTACTTTTGATAAGGAGACTTCAGATAGATTGATACTTTCCAAGGTACCACATGAAGTGCTCAGACCAAAAGCCATGTCACTACAGCCACCTTGGCAGAGAACAAACACCAGCAAGAGAAATCCCCACAGGAAGCTCTGTATCCAATAAAGGAGGAATGCAACCAAGAAGGGAAACCTGATGCCTGACCCTCCAGAAATGAAGGAGCTGAGGTGGGGAGAACAAAGCCTGAGGTGGGGAGAGGAAAGCTCGAGGTGGGGAGAGGAAAGCTCGAGGTGGGGAGAGGAAAGCTCGAGGTGGGCTTTGCTCCCTCCAACTGAACAATTTGTCTACTCCGTGGTGAAAAGAATTCCAGGGAATTGCCATCCTGCAGAGTGCACCTTTCAGTATCGTTGCACACCCAATTTGCATCCTGTCAGGACACTCATGACCAAACTGTGCATCCATCTCCTGCTGGGAACCACCAGCCCCGTGCTCCGACTGCCCTCGTGCTGGCAGGAGACAAGAGGAGGTGCAGAAAAAACCAGACTGAGAGAAAACTTCCCAATTCTTTTCACTGCTGGGAAGCATGAACTTGAGAAGAGTCTTTTCCCCACGATTTGTTATGGCTGCCCAGCTCCTATCAAATTGTAGAAGCAGAAGGTGCTGAAAATGTTACTGGCAAAATAAGGAGGGGGAGACAAGAAGGGGAGAAAGAGGCTCTGGTTTCCTTTTGAGTGTGGACACTAGCAGAGGAGAGCCCTGTTTTCTGAAAGCCTTGAAATGGGCTTCCCCTACTCCACATAAACATATTTTTACATGACTTTTCCATCTGGGATACATTAACATAGTCTTGGGCTAAGTCACCTTCTTTCATTTTCCAAAGTTTCCATGGGGAAAATGTAAATTCCTGACAGAAGAACCTCTGAGAGAGAACTGGTGCTTGGGAGGAGGGGAAAAAAAATTACTTCAGACAATTACTACAGACCTACTGAAAAAAAGAGTAGGGCAGAAAGTCTGAGGAAGAAGATCTGATGCCTTATCACATCAGCAATCAGGACCATGCAGATGTTTCTGTGACACACAAAGACCAACTGGATCTCCTCTGGCTTCCACGTGGACAAAAAACTCCAGATAAAACCAAACTGCAGCAACCTCTGGTTTTGTCACCTTCCTGCTGGCACCTGCCAAGCAACCCCAAGATGAGCTCAGCACCATGGCTCAGCTGACACCCCCAGATCTCACTTGGGAGAGCAGCTCATGAAAGCAAATCCTGCAGATCCTGCTGCTGCACTCCAGGCTTCCTTCAAGCCCAATTCCCAGCTGATCCAGAACCAACCATCCACTTTTACTCAACATGATCCTCCAGCCCAGCCAGGCTTCAAGGACCTGCTGTGGGACAGGGAGAAGCTCTGACCCTGGGACACTGTGAGCAGAGAGTGAAGGGTGTGTGATGCTGCAAGGATTTTTCCCAGAATTCATTAACCTACTTCACTCTGCAGCTCAGAATAGCTTAAAATATTTGCATTTTAACATCACCCAGGCAGAAGCTCTGCAAAGGTTGCTGTGGCATCCAGGAGCTGAGCTAAACCCAGATTTTTCTGATCAACCAAGCAAAATATTAATCACTAGTACAACTCATCTCCCTAAATTATCAACTTCCCTTTCTTCTTCTTCTTTTTTTTTTTTAACCTTTATTTTTATGTAAACTGTTGGCAAAGTCAAACCTTCTTAGCTAAAAAAATACTCAATATAAAACACATGGCAAAGACAACCAAGAGAGGACCATCCTGCCTGATGTCACCCAGATGTTACTTTTCTCCTGTTGTGCCATTCCAGTTATTCAACAGAAATTATTCCAAGTATGTAATTTGCTCAGGATGCTTCACACTTGCAACCCAGAGATCACTGGAATGAAAAACCTGCTACAGCAGCCACAGAAATGTTTGGAAATCTGTGTTAATATAATCCTGCTCAATGCTGAGCATTAATTTATGCTTAATTGCTTAAAAATTGCTTTATGCTTAAAAATTTATTTATTAATTAATGCTGAGCAGTAATTTTTGAGACACAGAGTCACTGGTAAGGTGGCAGGGACATTCATGGGGCACAGAAGGTAATCAAGATTTTATATTTATAAGAATACAATCCAACAGTATTTGAACTATGGATGTGATGCTGTCAACCACTATCAACATCCAACAACTTCATTGAAATGAAAGAAGGCAAAAAAATGTTGGGGAAGAAGACTGCAAGAATCAAAATGATGAAAATGAGATGCAAGCATAGAAGGAGGAAGATTAAACTCTTCCTCTTTCAGCATTTATACAAGTTTTAAAGTTTTGAATCAAATAATTTAGCCACCTTTTCCATCCCAATTTTCACCAACTCCACTTAGTTTTAACTATGACAAATAGAAGATGGAAACTTAGGAGGGTAGCTGATGGGGTTCCAGGAAAGCTGAAGGATTTTTTTTAAGTGACTGGATATGGGGAAATGGCTTTAAACTGCCAGAGGGGAGACTGAGATGAGTTCTGAGGGTGAAACTGTTTGGTGTGAGGGTGCTGGCCCAAGGGAGAACCTGTGGCTGCCCCATCCCTGGCAGTGCTGAAATCCAGCTTGGATGGAGCTTGGAGCAACCTGGGCTGGTGGAAAGTATCCCTGGATGAGCTTTAAGATCCCTTCCAGCCCAACCCAGTCTGCAGCTCTACAGGGAGGTGCAAATCCCTCGTGGTGACCACAACGAGCTGGAATCCAGTGACAGGAGTGATGGAGACCTCAACTCACCAATGATGCCACTGTCTCTGCTCTCCAGGGTGGAGGTGGGGCTGGTGACAGCCCCGTAGGTGCAGTCCTTGGTGGTGACGTTGGTGGTGACAGGAGGGAGGGTGGAGCAGGGGCTGCTGGCAGGAGGTGAGGCCGTGCTGCTGGTCAGGGTGGAGCAGGGGCTGATGCGCTGCGTGACCGCCGAGCTCTGCGGGGAGGGGAAGGGGGAAACACATCACTCACTCTGGTAACTGGGGTGGGGGAAAGGTTTTCCATAGCTTTAGGGGGAAAAGGAAAAAAAGAAACGAAAGAAAAGAAAATAAAAAAATAATTTAAAAAAGAAAAGGGGGGCTTTTCTCTTCCAAACAAAAGCGTTGATGCCGTCCCACGTCCGAGGGGAAAGAGACCCTTGGGCCTCTTTGCTACTTCTGGCCTGAAAAAGGACAGATTCCAGCTTCCACCTTCACCACCCAGAAAACAGAAATAAAGTGCTATTTACCACAAGGCTGATCCCCTACTTTGATCAGTTTATTAACATTGAAAGTTTAAAAAAACCAAATAAATAAATCAAGCTAAAAAAACGGAATAATTGTGATGCAGTGAGGGAGATTCTGTGCTGAGTACAGGGCATGAGCTCACCTGGACTTACAGTGAGAAAAATCCAATCCAGAAAACCCTACAAAGGCCTCTGGGCCATTTCCAGCTGCTCAGAAACCTCCCCAGGGCTGCAGATTTTGTTCTGCTCTGTGAATGTTTCCTCCATTCAAGAAAAAGAATGGTGGCTGAAGAGGAAGCTCAAGGTCCCTTATCTAGAGCTGAGACAGCCCCTCCCCACCCAGGGGCTTGGAAAGAAAAAAAAAGAATAAAAAAAATCCTTTCTCAGAGTGGAACTACCCCACTTTGAGGTGAAATGGAGCATCCCTGGGTGGGGGGACAAGACACCCAACTCCAGCCTGACTGCACCCATCCTAAGTACAGAGCACCCCAAAGGTGGATTAGCACATCAAGGGATGGTAATGTGACAGCTCCAGGGGGGTGGTTTTTCTATTAAAGAGAGAGCTTGCAGCACAGTAGAAAATTAACTATTTCCATGATAATTTTAATCTCCCTCTGGTATCCATCTAAAACACCCCAGCAGTGAACCAGGCAGCTGCCACCACGTTGGCTTTTCAAGCACTCATAAGCAGCCCAAGTTTTTCCTCTCCCCATCCAATTTGCAGTGCCACAGTGGATCCTGCTCATTATTTTCCATTCTTTTATATTCCAGGGCCTTACAAACACATTTCTTTTTTTTTCCCCAAGCAGCCTTCTAGGAATCCCAGGCAAGCTGATGGCTCTATAAATTCTGGCTCCCAGTAAATTCTGGTTTCATGCACTTGTTACCTCTCCTGTCTCACATCTTCTCTCTCAACAAACCCTTTTCATCTCCTCAGACTGCAATCTCTTCAGATGTCTCCTCTCCCAGGCTGATTTTTTGTAGATCTGTTTTTAATTCTGCACAAGTCTAACACATTCATCCTAATGGCTGAATTAAAAACTCCTCGTGTGTCAGGAGTCAGTGGAAAGATTCCATGATTTTTTTCCCCTTGAAATTACTCAGGTTTATGTTTTTCTTAACATAACCTGACACAGGGCTCTTTTTTTGGATGGCTGCTGGGTAGCAAGCAGCTGCTTTCACCCTGCTGCCCACTGCAGTGGGACTGTCTCTTCCCATTTATTGAAGTCAGTTGGCTCCATCACCACACCTAAGCTTTTAAATCAGCTTTTCCCAATATTCCTTCAGCTCCCTGAGAGGACAATCAACTGCATAAAGTTTAAGAGAATATTGGCTTTGAGTTTCAGACAAGTCAGCAGAATCCTGGAAAGAGCAATGCTGATGATGATTGCTCCTGGCTCACCTCCAGTGGGACCACAACCTGGAGTGATGCACCCAGGTCTGGGTGCCCCAGCACAAGAAGAAGATGGAGATACTGGATTATCACCATCACGGGGTGATGAGCACACCTCAATGATGACTGAAATAGTGGAACATCTGACACAGGAGATACAAAGATGTTCAGAATCCAACCAGAGATGGTTCCGAGCCACTTGCTCTGAGGTGACTCCATTTGGAGTGGGCAGATTGGATTGGACAATCTCCAGAGGTACTTTCAGTCTCCTAATACACCACCTAAAATAGCTCCTATTTGAGATCTTTCAGACATGAAGCATTACAACCATTACAACCACTCTAAATTCTTCATGGGGAGGTTTTTTGGTGGCCTGGTTTCAACTGTTGAAATGTCTCTCAGTACTAACAAAATAACATCTGCTAACCTTAAACCACAGAAAAAATTACACTTCAAACCAGATCAGAATTCAGTGTAAGAATGGTACAGTCATCTTCTCTTCAGCTGATGACACCATTGTTTCATGAAATGCCAAAAAATATATTCTTATAAGTTCTTTTATTTGTCTCAATGCAGCTCCTTAAGAGCAAACTCCTTGCAGTTGGAAATGGCTTAAGTACCAGGGTGTTATCACTTAGCATTGACTGACACATTTTATTTTTGTATTGATACAGAAAAAAGAGTCCTCTCTGCAAGTTTTAAATATAAATTTCCATTGACAGAACGTTCTGTGTTATTATCACTGCTGTTTCATCTGTCACATTTGCACCAAGCTTTGAAAAACTGAACTGTTCTGTCACACTCCCATTGTCCTTTGTGCTTCTCTGGCAGCCAGCACAGTTAAAAAACAGGTTTTTTTTTTTAAAAAAAGAGAAACAGGATTTGTTCTTCAGCATTTGTGAGCTCTCATTAAGGAAAACGTGATTAAGAAAGAGGCAGCACATAAACCACACAATTTCCCAGCAATCTGGCTTAGAGAAGAGATCCTTGGACAGACTGAAATACAATGTGCCCATGTATTGGGAGAGTTTTAGTGCAAACACCTCCATTCCTTATCTTCACTTCAGCTCAAGCACTGGTGAGATTACAAATAATTATTTTCTTGCTTGAGAAGGCAAAGCATGGTGAGAATAACAAGCAGCAGCCAAGCCCCAGGTTTGGATACAAAGATTTTCTTTGCCTCTGCCATGCAAATTAAGGCATTAAAAACCTAGAAAACTTCACACTTTTAAATTCAAGTGCAAACTGGTAGTCCAAGTCTCAATTAGCTCTTAAGCAATCAATGATTAACGAAGATTCTGCAGATCCCATAAGGGTCTTCCTGCATGATTTGCAGCATTCCTTTTAGGCAGCTAAATGGAGAAATTCAGTTTGGGATGAAGACCTGTAGAAGGATTCAGAAGATTTGCTGCAGCTTGGACAGGATTTCTGTCTGGCTCCTGTCCTCAGCCAGCCAGAGGCAGATGGAAAAGGCAGAGGACAAGGCTGTTCCATGGCTGGAGATGGTGATGGAGAGGGTTCCCTCAGCCTAGAAAAGAGGTGGTTAAACTCTATCCAGGGAAAAGCTGGAGTCTTCCAGTATCTGCAGGGGGCACAGCCATGCTCTTCCCAGAAGTGCAAAGGGAAAGGCCAAGGAACTAAAGCCACAGGGCTTCTCCATTAGGGAGAAGGAAGAAGTTCCTCTCAACTGGAGCTGTTAAGCCTGCCCAGAGAGCCTGTTGATTCTCCATCTGTGGAGCTGTTCCAAAGTTGCCTGGACAAGCCCTGAGCAGCAAGGTCCAGTTTTGAGGAGGAGATGACCCCCAGAGGTCATTCCAACCCTAAGCATTTTGTGATTGCAGGCAAGAGCTGATACTGGAGATGCTCACAAAGAAAGAAAAAAAATTAACTTGGTAATTGAGGAACCAACCTCTCTTTATCTTCACCACCACATGAACAGCATTCAAAGGCCCTGTAAAACTTTCATGCAAAAATAAGCACACAGCCCAAGATACCAATCTATTTTAGAGGACAACTCTCTGCTATTTCTCTTCAGATTTTTCTTTTCTTTAGTCTCCAAAGACATCTTGTGCTTTAGAGAAGAGATGGGATTTTAATTTTTGTCAAAAGGCAACAACAAAAGGAGCCATTTATAGCAGAAAGCTCTGCTTGGCTTTGAAGTATACAGTTCAAATAGGTGCCTGTTAAAAGTACATTTTCTAGCATAATGTATAGTAAAGTACATTTCAAATCCACCACAACTTGCATAAAAATTGAATGAAAGCATTAAAAGCCTAATGGATGTGTTAAAGGCAAAAACTTGTCAAAATACTTGGGTTTTTTGGCTCTCAAGCATACTCTAGATCATGTAGAAGATCAAATCTTTTCTGGTTGAAATCTGTAGAGTGGGACAGACAGACCCAGGGTGCTGACCCCCTCCTGGGCTCATCTCCAGCTTCCCTTCCAAGTGGCACAGATTGGGACAGCATCATTGGTGCCACCAGGGCCACGCTGGGCATTCAGCCTGAGTGTACAGAAACATCTTCTTTGGCTGTAACTTTCCATACCCTGCTTGTTTGGGGTTTTTTGGGTAATACAAGACCTTAAGTCAGGTTCTCTAAATTGCACTCCTGTTGAACAGCTGACTTGTGCAGAGTCAGGCAGTGAATGAAAGGAGACAGAATCAGAAGTGGGCTTCTTTCTGAGTTCCATGCTCTTCTGCTACATATCAGGGTATCCCCCTGTCAACTGAAAATTAAGCCCCCAAAACCTGTCCTCTAGCACCACTCTCATCTCACCAAGATGGCTGGGATTTGGATTATTGTCCAGGTTTGAGGGGAAGGAGGGAGAAACTTGGGTACTTTCCACAAAATCTATGCTGCAGCCCTGAGCTTTTTGCTGTTTTCCTTTTCAGCCAGCCAGAGGGGAGGTCCCAACCCCCATCACAATAAAGATTTTATGATTTGCTTTCTGTACATTTTCAAGCATAAAATCACCTTGTTTGGCAATGATGAGCAAGAACTGTGACTATCTGTAAAATCAGGCAGTGAAGACTTCTCTTTCCTGCCTGGAGAACCTGGAAACCTTTATGTAACACTGCTAAAACACTTGTGCAATCTTGCCACGGAAGTACAGATTATTTTGGTCACTATAATCTGATTAGAAACACTGCCCACTCCCCCTCCAACATTTGCAGAAACCAAAAAACCACCAGAAGCTATTTCAGATGGCAGCAGCTGATCCCTGGGACACGTACTTCTTGGAAGGATGATTCAACCACAGAGCTCCAACCTTTTACCTCACTACAATTATTTCATTATGAGCCTCTCAGCTGCCACCAAATCAGAAAATAAAAACACTCTCTGGCTGCTCAGCACCCAGGGGGTTGGGGCTGGGTGAGGAGGAAGGGTTGGAGGGGCCATACCTGGTTCTCATCCTGCACCTCCATGCTGTACTGGGGCCCTGGCTGAACCTCTGTGACTTTCTCTCCAAGGAGGAAGCCCAGGCGAGTCATGAGTGTGTTTGCAGCCTCATCGACGGATGGAGGGGGTCCCAGCTCCTGCTCAGTATCACCTAAAGAGGAAGAAATAAGAGATTCAGAGAGGAATTGTTTCCCTTGGCTTCTGGCTGGGTGGTTTGAGCAAGAAATCCCTGCCCTGTCTATGATTCTCTGTCAGATCTGGGGGGTTGGGGTTATTCAAAGGTGGTTTAATACCATCTGCTGATCATGAATTTGAGGCAAAGCACTGCTCCAGCTGTCAGTCTAGAAGTCAGATGTTATTCTAAAGTCAGATGTTATTTCTCCCCTCGTTGTATTTGTGTTGTATTGTGTTCAGCACCTCCCATAGAAGCAAACATCTTTCCTTGGGGATAAGGGCTCAGTTAAGGTCTGGTCAGTGTTAGGGCAACAGTTGGACTCCATGATCTTGAAGGGCTTTTCCACCCAAGTCTGTAATCTTGCTCTCTCTGGACAAGAAGCATCAGAGTCACCTGGGGAAGGAGATCTCCTGGACCACACCAATGGAGATGGCAGAGCTTTCCTTCCTCTTCTCTAAAAACTACCTCTGAGATCCTCCCAGAGAAACCATGGGTCAGTTTGAGAGCACTCCACAAGAGGCAAAGCAGCCAACCTGCACTACCAAGAACTTAACAAGAAAGAACAGGACAGAAAACCCCACATGCACCTACTACCATCATCTGCTGTTTCTGACACACTCACAGATACGTAGAAACCAGACACTGAACCTGCCTGGACAGTCCCAGAGTGAGTCTTGATACAAAGCAAAGTCCCTCTGCCAATTCCCCCTCGACTTTGTAAAACAGTTTAAAACAAGAAGCTGATTTCATCCTCATTTTTCTCCAGCATCTGTATGAAGAACAGCACAGACAGGCTTCCAGCTAGCACAGCACACCTGCCAGGCATGGACATCAGTATTTCCCTCCCTTTTACTCTTTGTAAAAGAAAATAAATCTAAGATGATCTTTGACTCTTGCATCCCAAAGCTAAGTTGGGTTCTGAAAGTCAAGTTCTCCCCTGCTTACTCCAGTGGCAGAATTAAAGCCTGAAGGTCAAGTTCTCTCCATGTTATGCTGAAGCAATATTGTGCTTAGTGCAGTTGTAGGAGACTAATTAGGATTTGCAATTAGTCTCCAGTTAATTATTCATTTGATAATGTAGAAGCTGGAAAAGAGCCAATCTTGATTTCCCAGCTCTGTCCTGGCTCGGGGGTGCTCCAGGACTCAGCCTGAAGCTGCAGTGAAAAGATTTGATATTAAATACTGCTTTTTGATAACTCTGGCTGAGGCCACAGATCACAGAATCTGGGATGCAATCTCTGAAAATGTAAGCCATAGCTGCTTCCAGAAATTCCTATTCAGGACGAGCACCTCAAAGCTTTGACATCTCTTAGGTGTCTCACTTACACTGCTGCAGATGAGGAACGTCTCACATGAAGCCATCTCTGCATTCATAAACAACACCAACTTTGGGAGATGAGCAGCTGGAGCTCTCCTCATGTGGTGACTTCACTGCTATGAAAATGGACTATGTAGTATGATGAGAGAAGCTGCCTTGGAAGTTACTGAATCCCTCTTGTGCAGCTTTAGACAATGCTGAGATGAATAGGATAGGATTTAAGGTAGAGACATATTTAGATGGATGGCCCAATTTTCTGACCTGCTGACCATCCCCACCCAATCTGCAGGCACTGGATATCTCTGGGAGTCAAATCCAGAACAGATACATTTACATAAAATGAAAATTACATAGACTTTTTATTTCCAAGGTTATTTGTTTCTTGAAAAAAAAAGAAGACATTTGGAATTTATCCTAGATTTCTGTAGCTGGGCTATGGCTCTTTCTCTAACTGTTAAATGCTTATTAAATATTTCCCTTTTCTGGCTTCAACACACATAAACAGGTTGCCCCCAGAAGCTGTGGCTGCCCCATCCCTGGCAGTGCTGAAGGTTGGATGGGGCTTGGAGCACCCTGGGCTGGTGGGAGGTGTCCCTGCCCATGGCAGGGGTGGCACTGGGGGGGCTTTAAGGTCCCTTCCAACCCGACCCAGTCTGGGATTCTATGATATAAAGTGATACTCATCCCATGCTGTCCTCCACAGCTCAGCAGAATGAAAAAGCTGGACCTTAAAAGCTTATCCCAGGTCATCATGTAAGAATGCAGAAGACAGACAGGACATTACCTGCTCTGCTGACAGCCCTAATTCACCTGGGAGATGCCGCTGGTGGCACCAGGTAACCAGAGCTGCAGCAGGAGCAGCTGAGCTCCAAGAGCAGCATATTTAGTGACAAACTACCCATTATTTTATTATTAAATGGCTTTCAAAGTACTTCTCAACTTAAGCAAAGCACTGCTGGACTGGATCAGTCCCTCCTTTGGCTCCAGGTCTTTAAAGATGAGTGCAGTCATTTAAGTGAGTGCCAAAGAAGAGACATAACAACTCCAAGGTGCCTCTGAATGGGTATTCTGGAATGAAGCTGTAACTTGCCTTTCAAGGTTGACAGTAAGACTTAATACCTTTCTACATTCCGTGTAAAGCCAGAAATGGCTTTGTTGGGTTTTTTTCACCCTCACAGTGTGTGCTCTCCAGGTGATGCTGAAGATAAACTTTACAGACACCTCAGTGCACTCAGTTCCTGCAGCCAGAGCAGGGAAATCTGAGCTCACACTTGATAACAGAACCAGCTGAAGGTATTTTTAGCTATCCTGACACTACTGCTGCAACAAACTACAGCAGCTCACACACATCTGACAGTCACCTCCAGGATATCCAGAACCAGGGGAAAAGCTGCCCAGCCACACACACACAACCCCAACCTCCATCAGCAGCTTTGAGATCCCAGCACAGTTTGTGGACTGGGGCTGCTGGGCTGAGCTGGGACACAGGGATCAGGAACAGTAAAAGCTGGAGCAAAGTGCTCAGTGTCAGGAGCTGGAAATTTGAAAGAATAAAGAAACTTTAATCCCCCAAAGCATTGCATGTGCATGAGTATTTCATAGAGTCCCAGACTGGGTTGGGTTGGAAGGGACCTTAAAGCCCACCCAGTGCCACCCCTGTCATGGGCAGGGACACCTCCCACCAGCCCAGGGTGCTCCAAGCCCCATCCAACCTTCAACACTGCCAGGGATGGGGCACCCCCAGCTTCTGGGGGCAACCTGGGGCTCAGCACCCTCACCCCATGGAATTTCTCCCTCTCATCTCTCCTCTTGCAGCTGCAAACCCTTCCCCCTCATCCCATCTCTCCAGGCCCTTGTCCCAAGTCCCTCCCCAGCTTTCCTGGAGCCCCTTCAGGCACTGGAAGGTGCTCTGAGGTCTCCTCATTGCATCTTTTTTTCTAGGCTGAACAATCCCATTTCAAGAGTGGTTTAGACTGCAATTTTATGTCCCTATTTTCCTGTGGAGCAGACAGCTTGGGATTTTATAGACAGACACATAAAGCAAGAGGAAGGACAGGGTTCACCATACCCCACTCCTCACCCTCCCAGATCTCCTGTGAGCTTCCCTGCAGCCATCAGCCCACTCCACTTGTCCTTCCATGCCAGCTGACAGCTTTACTTGGCTGCTTTAGTTACTGATGTCTTGTTTGGGTTGAAGCAAGAGCTTTTTAACAACAAGCCCTGCTGCAGTGAAATGGCCATGGCAGGAATGCCAGAGCCACCTCAGGTTGGGCACCCCAAAAAATCCTGGACTCACCTCACCCATGTTCAACTTCAGCCAGAGACTGAATTATTTCTGACAGAGTTGACTTTACAGACAGAGCTGCATTTCCTGATCCCCATGTGCTAAACACCTTTTCTAAATCTGAGTAAAAAGTCTTTTCCTTAGCAGAAAGGAATTTCCTGGAGCAACTTTTCCCCACTTGGAATTTGTTGTGTTTCATTTCAAGGCACAACTTCCCCAACCCCAAAGTCAGCACTTCAGGTGCTGATGTCAAGAGTCAGAACCAAAAGAGATTTATGACATGTTTGCCACCAATCCAAGGACTTCCATCACAGATATTGCCTCCAGAGTACAAACATATTGCAGTGAATTGCTGATTTCTAAGAACGTAAATAAAAATCCATGAACAGTTCCAAGACAGATTAGTCTCAAAAGTTGCAGGCTGTTTGGAAGGAGAGGTCATTTGTCCAAGCAGGAGAGGGATTATTTTATTTAATTTTTTTTTTTTTGCTAAGGAAAATGTAAGCAACCAATCTTGTGCACTGCAAAACCAAATGAACTCAAAATTAAGATATTCAGATTCTTTTGTAGTGAGCTCTACAGAAATTAAAGCTATCTTGAAAAGGAATAATATACAAAAGCCTGGATGAAACAGGCAAAGGAATTTTAGGCAGAGTCAGCAAAAAGCTGTACTAAGGGATACTTCTTTCTTGTAATCCTTAATCTTCAGAAGAGAGAGGGGACTGCAAGCACTGAGGGACAGAAATAAATAGAAGCTCCTAGAGAGATGTGAAACAGGTTGTCCTTTTAGATGAAAGCCCTCCACGTGTTGAGGCTATCTGGCATTCTGATCTATCAGAGCAGAAGAATGCTGGAACAGTAAATCAGAGCCTAAGTGGAACAAACAGAAGCAAAAATCAGCAGGGGAAGAGCTTCCCACTCCCCAGCACTGAGCCACAGGGAAGGAAGGCAGTCCCAAACCAGCATCAGCCATCAGATTCCCAGTGCTCCCTTAGAAGTCCAATCTTTAGGGTAATGGAAAAAAAAAAACAAACCCTAAAAAATCAAAAATCCCACCTAAGTGTGACTTAATTCTTCCAAAACCAGAAGAATATTTGATTTCTCCATCTCCAGCCCTTCAGGAGCACAATGTGGGGTTTTTTTCCTTATTTATTTTGCTTCTGGTTTGAATTCCAGTGGAACAGCTGCCCCAGAGGATGGATGGACATGGAGCCATGCAGAAGGTTAATGGGATCAGGAGTCTGGAAAGCCAGGAGGTCATTTTGCTAAGGAGAGCTTGTGTTGCCCAAGGCCTGGGGGACAGAGCAGTCTGTTGAGGCTGAAATGCTGGGCTAGGAGATGGATCAATGGCCCAATGGATCAGGAGGTGGGGTGGGATGGATCAGAGCAATAAGGACACCAGGAGGGGTGAAGGGAAGAGGAGGGGGAGGAGAAGACAAAGCATCCATGGACCTGCCTGAGAACTCCTCACCCATGTGACAGCAGCAGAACAATTTTCAAATATTCCACTTAATTAATTAGTCATAAGAAATAAACTAAACCCAACACTCAAGTTATTTAGAAGCTTCAAAAATGAATGTAGACACCTGAGGCTCAAAACTGCAGCTTTTTTTCTTTTTTCTGCTTAAAAGCATGGAGCTTCTGGAGCCACACCAGCTCTCAGCAGTGCCACGCACACCTCCACACTTTCCAGTGACTTCTGCCATCCTCTGAAGTTAATGACAATCTTTTTTTATTTTACTGCACTGCCAAAATGCAAATTAGGAACATGATAACCTGAACTGCCAAGCAATCTCATCCCTCTCAGCCTCCTTCCCTTCAAAACCTTCAACCCACTTTAAATACGTCAGAAGGTCTCTGCAATTCACCCTGGAATTCACCTGATTTAGGACATTTAGGAGCAGTTTGCTGGCTCCTAGCAGCCCTCTCAGATGTCTTACCTATATATACTTTCTATTTTTGAAGGGGTCAACTCTTGAGCACCTCTGTTAACATCACGTGCATGGATGAAGTTCCTAAATGTCCACAGCATTTCCTTTAGAATCAATCCAGCATTTTCTAAGCACAGTTATTAAGTTTGCTCTTTTCAAGAAAGGATTCAAAACACAATGTTTCTGAACATCATGATTTTCAAACACTGCTTCTGTTCTGCCTCTTCAAATCCTGTAATGAAACCTGCCACCTATTTCAGCTGCAATTGCTTCCAAGCAAATGAAATCTCTGTATGATTTATTCTGTAATTCTGGGACTTGTTTGCTAGTTATCATCATCTAATCTCTCATATAAATGATGTAGGGCAGTGCCCCAGGAGACACTAACAAGTGCCTTTGCTCCAGAGAATGGTTATTCTTTTACTTCCAAAACATCAGGCTCCAAATACAACTTCCATCCCATCTGACATCTATTTCTACAAGTGTCTAAACCAAGAACAAGTGGGTAACAGTTCACTCAGTGGCACCCAGCACAGAATTTGGCTGAATAAAAAACTGATTTAGCTTAAAAAAAAAATAATTCTTCAATTAAAAAAGAAATAATTGTAAGAGTGAGCACCTATGGAATACCAGAAAGAAGTGAGACCATTGCTGGTTTTGATCTGCAATTGCATAACTGTGGAGTTTAATTTAACAGCTTCCCTCCCTCCATGTGACCTGAATCCCTCCCATCACTCCATACATCTGCTTTAAATTATTCTGGATACATTTGAGCTATATTTGGAAAATGCCCTTGACCATTTCAGCCTCTCCCTCTAATCTCAGAATTAATGGAAGGGTTTTTTTCATTAGTCTTGTTTACATCAAGAAGAGATTTTTTTTTTAAATTTAACCAAGGAGGGACAAAAGCCACCCCAGAGGCTTTCAATACTTTGTAGTTCTGTAAGAGCAAAGGAAAATGGTCCCTCTGACTTCAGTCACACCAAGGACAAGTGGCAAAATAAATATATTCCCTTGTTTGCTGATAAAACTAACACTGAAGGATGGGGGTGTTCAAACCCTGGCTCTGACTTGTCCTGGTCCCCTCATGCTGCTCCAGCCCTGTCTGCTCTGGTGGCTGCTGCTTGAATCCATCATTTCTGTAAGAAACTGCAAAAATTCCCATCATCAATTCCACTTTTTCTCTTGCAGGAATCCCACAGACATCTCCTCTAAAAAGAAATCCCAACAAAAGAAATTCTCCTCTGCACTGCTCATCATGCAGCTCCCTCACCAGCCATAAAAATCACAATTTCTGGTTGGAAAAAAAACTTGAAAATCATTTTGAGTCCAACCAGGAACTCAACTCTACCAAACATTAACTCAACTCCACCAAGCCCAGTGCTCAAACCAGGTTCCTAAGCACCAGATCCTTTAAACACCTCCAGGGATTGTGATTCAAGCACCTCCCTGATATCCTTTAATATTCCTTCAAGTAGACTGTCAAAACCAGAGTGATTTTTAATCACAAACCATCCTGGGCCAGAGATAGGCAGTAAATGTAACTTCAATGCCATCATGAAATGATTCAAATTTAGATTAATAATAAAAATAAACCAACAACTTTTCTGCAGGCACATTTGGAGATGACTTCTCCTGGGTTTCAGCTGCCATTTAAGAGCCAAACAAAAGGAGATAAGGGAAATACAAGGACACTGGGAGCACAGATATATTTATATTAAAAAAATAAAAATAAAAAGGCCACAACTATCCTAAAGAGGAGCCTAGGCAAGCAGAACACTCCCTAAAAACACATTTACCCTTAGATCCCTGAAAAGGTTCCTCAGTTCTTGAACACTTCAAGGACAACATGACCAAGGCAGTGAGTTCCCAAGTGATGGAAAGCAGAGGAACAATTATTTCTTCCTTTACAGCTTTGGCATTTCACCTCTAAGATTTCAGCTGATCATGACCAGGGGTCCATGCTCCTGGCTCTCAAGGTGCAGCCTCTCATCAGCCACTGACTGATGAAAGGTCCTTGACTCCTACATAAAGCTCTTTGGAGGTTTGGGTTGTGGTTTTTGGGTTTTTTTAGCTTTCTGAACTGACCTTTTGTTCCAGCCAGGTTTGAGGATGGTACCTTAGACTCTTATTGGGGCATAGGGGTTTTTCCTATGAGTCACAATCTAGAAAAAGAACAAATATTCCCTTCACATATTATTTGCTAAAATCTGTGCTCTCTGTGACTCAGAAAAAAGAGGCCAGTGGGGGAGACAGAGGAAGGATGCTCCAGTCAAGACCAAACCAAACTATTCTGGACCCTGCAGTGAGTTACAGACCACTGGAGGAATGCAGGGATGTGTTGGTGGGATCAACACTTCCCAGCAAGGCTTTACCTGCAAGCTGGCCCCCAGCCAAAATTGTGTTGGGCTTCCAAGTGATTATTTTTTTTGAAGTGGGTGGCACTCAAATCATCAGGGCCATAAAAATGTCCAAAAATTCTGCTCTAATAATGCCAAGAATCTGCTGTGGTGCAGGAGGTTACGAGCAAACTGATCTCTGGTGTCCAAGTCCCAGAAAAAGCCTCAGAGAGGATGGGGGGAATGCAAGGATCAACACAAATGACAGCAAAGGGAACAATCTTCATGCTGGATAAGGATAAAGCAGTCCTTGTTCTGCAGTCCTGAGGAGGGTTAGGAAGTCAAGGCAACTGGGAAGGGAGCAGAAGCAGTGGTGTGGCTTTCAGAGCCCTGCATATTTTCACTCAGGAGAAGCTCTCCATAGCATCACTGAGGTTCAAGGACTTTAAAGGATCTCTTGGCCTCATGTAGGCAGTAAGACATGGGAATCAAGCTTATAAAACAGCTGAACAGTTTTCTATAAACTCATCTACCCATCCACCTCTCCTCCTTTTGTTAAAGCTGGTAAAATGAGTACTAAAGGGTAAGGGAAGTCTGATGTTGTCCATCAGCCATGAAAAGGGTACATACACTGTCCAGGGAAGGTCTCCAATGTTCCAACCAGACCAGAAAGTCTCATATCAAGCCCCACGTCACATCTGCCCAGATGTGGAAGCAAAGGAAGCTTTACACTGATCCTTTAAGCCCCAGCAACAGGTTTCAGCCTCAACAGGCTTGGTTTGCTGTGTACATATTTACTCACTGGCAAGACAGAAAGCTAAATATTCAATAAGCCAAAGTTATTAGCACAAGAAAGTTACTGTTCCCCCAAAAGGCCAACTGAAAGCAAGCACTCCTGTTTGAGAAGGCAAAACAACACCTTAGGCTTCCCTGGATCCATCCTGACAGGCAGCCAAAGGTGCCAAGCTGCAGGAAATTCTGCTGCTAAAGCAGCTGAGGTGAAACTAATTCAGGGGCTACCCAGGATATGTGGCTGGGCAGGAGCCACAACACTTTGAACAGTTCTGCACATAGAGTGTGTCTGGAGGACTTCAAGCCTTTTCCTCTTTTCCCTTTTTATTTCTCCTCCAGATAGAGGAAAGCAAAAGCAAGGAAGTAAAGGGGAAGTTGGTTGTTAGTAGAGCACTTCAGGAAGCCTCAAGAACACTTTATGGAAATGATTCAGCAGGTAAAACATGCAAAGCAATAATAAGTGGAATTCATATTGTTTTCACTTCTTCTCTTGAGCATCTCCTCTTTGACAAGAAGGTTGAAGAAACCCTGAACTGTAAACCCAACCACTGCAAACCCAACTCTCTCTGACAGCAAGTGCTCTGTGGCTAATCCCAGACAGACAGACACATCTGCAGGTCTTACCCCACCTTCAGTATTCCTCTCTCAGAAGGAGAATTTCAGCCCAAGGTAGAGGTGTTTTTGTCTTGCTTTATTTGGGGAGGGTTAAGTTTTGGATGGTCAATCCAGGAACTTATTCTGAAGCTGTTTCCATCCCTCAACAGGGCAGAAGGAACCAGCACTTACTTCCAAGTGAAGCAGAAGAAAAGTCAATGGCTTCCATAGCAACCAATGCCCCAAATTGCCACAACTCTCTTCTGCAATTAGGACTGATCACAACGATTTCCCATTCCCTTCAGGTCAGTGGGCTTGATAATGCTGGGACAGCCACAAGATTCAACAGTAAAACCATTTGTCAGGCCTTGGATGGTTTGATTATTCCCTTGCCTTCCTCCCAATTCATCACTGTCCAACACGACTGAGGCTGGACAAGGATCCTGCTGGTGGATTTTGTTTGGGGTTTTGTGGGTTTTCTTGGCTCCCTGCCTGTATTTTCACCATGAAAAATCAGAGTACAACACCATCCATGCACTCCCTGTTAAAGGGCTTTTTCCTACCACCTGAAAAATGTTTTCCTTTAAAGAGAAGAGTGTGGTTTCCCTGAAATGAAAAATACACATTTTCCACGCTGAAAAGAAAGCAGCAGCAAGCAGATGTCAACCTCAATTACTCTTTAACCAAAGAAAGAGAAAAAGGAGTGATGAGATGAACATAAATGATGCTGTGATGGTAAAACCCTCTCCCCCTTCCCACCCCCCTCCCTGCTGTCCGTGGCGGCGGCACCGCCGTGGCACCTAACGCAATTAGAGATGGAAACAGATGCCTGCCAGCCTCCTGTGGCTCAAGCAAACCCCCCCTTGAGCAGACACTGAAGATTTGTGTCCTGAAATTTCTGAAGAAGACTTCAATCAACTGAAAAGATAATGCCATAACACACTTAGCCTTTGAAAGAAAACCACTGGGTAATAAATCTCGCCAAACGCAACTGCGAACGTCGAGCTCGGCCAAAAGGCAATTACCTGAAAGCCTCATCCATCTCAGGCTGCTTCCAATGGGTTTTCTGAGCACTCAGAAGTCAAAACAGGATTTTAACTCCCGTGCTAAAAACTAAAAAGCAGCTCCAAGAAAGATGCCCCCCGTGACAGACATCTAAACAGAACCAAGAAGGCAGGCGCTGCCCCTGGGCAGGAGGAGGGAGATGCACTAAATGCAGAGGGAAAAAAATACTGCACATTAAATTGTGAATCACCAGACTCTTCCAGAAAAGGTTTAAAAGCTGAAGAACAGAGTTTGGAAGGTCAGCTCCTGCTCTGATCCTCCCTCAAGAGCTATGGTGGCCTCACTGCTCAGACACCTGAAAAGAAGGGAGATGGGAATGCTCCTGGCAAAGAGCATCTGAAGGACCAGAGCAGAGACAGGGATGCATCCAACCCCTTTCAGACCCTCCTGCTAACAGCACCACAAAGTCAATAAAAAAAAATAAAAATCAGCAACTTCTCTGCCACAAACACTCCTAAATCAGCAAGGACTTGACTAAACTCTAAATCACAAAAACTCCAGCAAAAAATACAGTTCTGATAGAAATGGGGTTCTCAAAGGCATTTTTGGTCATAATTTTAAATGCAACTACTGGAAGAAGTGGGTCAATTCCTGCTTTCACTTTAAGAGATGAAATCCACCTTCCAGAACTTAATGGCTAAAGTGGCAAAAAGAGAATATAATTTAATTTTTTTTAAAATTAGATCATGTTTAAGGTGTCAAAAGCAGTAACTCCCAGCCACTGCACGAGAGGCCAAGTGGTGGCACAGTGGTTACTGAGAAACTTCCTCCCTGGAACCTGCTGCAATGGGCCTGGAGCCTTAAAATAAACATTTTAGCACTGAGCACAATTTCATCTCAAGGCATCTCCAACTGAAATCCTCATTTCTATATGCAGACTAGCTAATGTTCTCTCCTCGTTGCTATTTAGTGTTTTAAACTGCCTTTAAGTGTATAATTTATGACATTACTTGTCAGGGATCATTTTACAAGCCACTCTACCTCCACACAATTGCCAGGCATATCTTCAGCCTTATTTTTTTTTTGTTCTTTCAGCTCAGATCATCCTTCCTGGAGACACTCAGGATTTAACACAGGATGCTAACATCCTTCATATTTTACAGGAGGGTTAAAGTAAGCCTAATGCTGAAGAAAGGAGCTGTACTTCCTTGGAAAACTGATTACAGGGGGGACTCAGCCCCTCTTTACCTTCCCATCTGGAACAGGATGCTATGCTCAAAGTCCTTATGAGTAGCCCAGATCTTTGTTCTTTCTTTTCTACTTTACACAAGGATCTGTCCCAAGCCACCTCCCTTTCTCATCTCAGTCTTTCTCCCTTTCTCAGTCCAGTTTTCCAGCCCAGCAACTCCTCCAGCCACTGCTGGAGCAAACAGAAACCTGGCTGGGTTCTTCAGAAGGAGCTGGGCACACACAGACTTCCCAGCTTGATGAGGTCCTGGGGGCCAAGTGAGCACAGAGAAATGGATTCAGCAGCTTCTTTGGGATGTGAATGGATACAGTGGAAAGCTCCAGCACCTTGGGATATGGATGCATGGATACAATGGAGAGAGGGGCTCCAGCAGCTCCCTTGGCAGGTAGGTTTTAGCAATCTGAAACCCCTAATGCAAAACTTCTCCCTTTACTCCAAGCCAGTGCTGTTCACTGGCACGTTCTCTGACAGCTGTTTCTTGCTTTTGCTTCTTTTCCTTCCTTACTGATGTTTCATGTTTCTTCAGTAATACTTCAAGGCAACAGGAAACTCCCCTCTTCCATTCAGATTGTTACACTAGCAACAAGAGGAGGAGATTAAAAGGCAAAAAAAGACATTTAAAAAAAAAACAGATCCCATTTTCAGAGCTTGTTCCTGGGCCTGGCAGGATTTTGCCCTTCATAACCCCCTGGCAAGTGAAGCTGGGGCAGAGGGAAGAGACACAGGTTGGTACTGCAAGACATGGAGATGTGGAATTCAGGCTTTTTAAGCCCAATTTACAATTCAATTATAATTCTCAGAGGATGTAATCATGATATAAATTTATCATTATTAACAATTATAAACACAACAGTAGAAGCTATTTAGTTAGGAGAAGAAAGAGCTGCAACAGCAAAGTTTTAATGGTAATTCATGATGACTGGAAAAGAAGGAGCACTTCTCACAGCAACTGCTGTCTCAAAGGAGACACTTCCAAGCAGAGGGACTGTTTTGTTTTTTCCTTTTTCTAAGACAACTCTTTCTTTAGAAAACATTAAAGAAAACCCACATTCAAGATTTGGACAACATTCAATTAATTCCTCCAATTGTGAATGCTCTGTAAGCTCACCAGCCACTGAAAGAAACAATTTCCTGACTTCAGAGAATCATTTCTGAATCTGACCTTTTCTACTGCAGCTACAGCTTCAGGAGGGCAATGTCACAGATTTAAATGCCATTTCAAAACTCTTGACATCCTTTCTTTCAAGACCTGTGCTGAATACAGGTCCCTTTGGTTCATCAGCTAGGGAAAGCCAAGGGAAGAAACTGCAGAATTCAGAAAAAAATCCACCCAAACACTTGCTGCTGCTTTAAGACAGCTCCAGTCCCAGCATCTCCACAGCCTCCAGCCCTTCCCAGGCTGCCATGTTCAAGTTGGAAAGAATGTGGGTACCAGGTTGGAGGTGAGATGCAGCTTTAGCAAGGTTTTACAGCATTCCCACACCTGCACCAGGACTGCCAGGGCTCCAAGGAATTTCTGGGACTGCCTGCCCAAAGCACCAGACCACAGAGGGTTAAGCCAGGGACACAACTCACTTCTATTCATGTTTCAACCAGAGGCCTCCAAGCAAGATACTTTTAAGAGCAGCTACTACAAGATACATAAATTACAAGATTATTTCTTTAAAATATAAATAAATCCAAAAAGCAATATTCTCAGATGCAGGTAACCAAGATCCCATCGTTTTGCATTAGTTGATTTAATGGCTTTTCTGAAATGCAGTTTTATTCCAGCAGCATTAAAAATTAAATTTAAAGTAGTATGGCCTCTGGATTATTTTTATCTTCTCTAAAGCAACTCTCCAGGTCTTCTGAATTCCTCAGAGGGGAGAGCAGCCACACACAGATTTGCAAGCAAACAGAAAAATGGGTACCAGTTAGAAACTAATACTGCCAAAAGTCTCCATGTCAATAAAACTTAGCTGGGGATGGTCCAATCAATCATCTACTACATTTAGAAATACTTCTGGGCTGGAATTGCCTGTTCTCCCTCTTTTAAGGCTGAGCCTTTGCATGCAGCTTACCAGGGCAGTATGCATCAACGTCCAGTTTCTGTGCTGAAGAAAGTGTTGGGGAGCCAAGCTCAGACTCTGGGATTCGAGGGCTCTCAACAAACTTTGCTTTCCTCAAAGGGGCTAAAGAGAAGGAGGGGGAGAGAGAAAGAGAGGTCATGAGTAAGGGAAATAGCAAGCAACAGATGGAAGCACTTAACTAAACGACACTGTCAGACTCATATCAGGTTACCCTTTTTCTTTCTTTTTTTTTTTTTTTTTTTTGGCCAGAAAAAAATTATCTGCATTCTTTGCAGAGGAGATGGCTCTTGTTAAAACTTTCAAACTGTACAGTCTTACTTTAAAGTGTGAGAGTACTGAGGCACATCCTTGGTACTCTTTAACACCTCCTTTTTTCCTGCTTTATTAATTTTTCCTTAGAGGAAGCAAAGAGACCTGGATGCAGCAGCTGTAGAAAAGCTGAGACAGAGAGAGCTACACTGAGCCCATCAGTGCTTAAGATATTTAACCAAAAATATCTGAAATGAATACACAAATTCTCTGTTCAGTAATTGTTTCCTTCAAACATGAAATTTCAATTTCCAAACATTTTAAATGTCTGCCCAAACAGGGCTGGTGTTCAACACAGAAGATCAGAGGAAAACTAATGCTGTCCAAGACTAAAAATTGAGCTCTCCACTTTTAGCCTTGCAAATCCAGAAAAGATTCAAGTAATTTAAATAACAGGGAACAGGGAAAAGGTAAAACTGGCTGTAACAAAGCAGCATTGACCACTAGTGCTCAAGAAATGGGATGTTTCCACATGTTTTACAGTCGGAATTCTAAAAAGGAACCACGGTCTGTGCAACATTTGTTTCTAATAAAATAACTACTACAACACTTTGATTAAGAAGTTTTTAACCAGATATTCCTGCCAAACCAGAGAAATAGAGCTAGAGAATAAGTGATTTGCAGATTATTGCATTACATTTCAAAGTGAAAAAATCTCCTGCCCATCCAAGGGAAGGGAAAGGCTCATCTGAACAGCCCCTCCAGCACCCGTGCGGTGGTCGGCACGCTCCCTGCCTCTGGGATTCCCCAGCAAAAGAGCCTCCATTTCCAGGATTTATATTTATAGCTCTCTGTCCCGCAAATTAAATTTGGGATCTAAGGGTGGGGGGATGTTTGTTCTCGTGCATCTCCTGTAATAAAAGCTCCAGGGGCCAAAGCGACGACCTTGGAGGCAGCAATAAATCTGCTGCTCCTCAGGAGCCGCCGCTGGGAAGGGATTCACAGTTCCAAGGAGGAGGAACCAGAAAGGCCACACAGCACTTGCTGGTTCTTGCTAGCCAGAAATGGCCACCAAAATTTTCAAAAGAGGGTTGGGGAAAACAAGAGGTGAAGGGCAGGGTATGATGGGTTTAATAGAAAGTCCTTGTGAGGTCGAGCGAGGAATCAGACACCCCCCCAGCTCGGTACCAAAATAGGTGCTGATCACCCTCCTGACTCTTTCCCTGAATGATCCATCCCATGGTTGAGCCCTCATTCCATGGATGAGGCTCTCCTTCTGCACAAGAAAATCCTAGGTGAATATTAGCTGTATTTCCAGCACATTCCCCTCTGTGTAACATGAGCCATGGCAGGCAAGAGGAATGTGGGAGAGATAAGGGCAGCCCCAGCTCCAAGCCCTTTCCCCCCCCTTGGGATCAGCCCCTGTCCCACCAGCACATGGAGCCCATGGATGTGCAGCCCAGCTCAGACAGACAACCTGATGCTAAATCCCACAAGGCTGTAGTTAGAGTTATTAAAAAAAAAACCAAACCAAACAACCTCAGCCCCCATGCACACACTGGCCAAGAGCAGAGAAAAACATTCTTCCCAGTCATGATCCTGTGCCAGGTACTGATGTAAAGAAAACATGGAAATATTGAGATTATTGTTACTATGGCATGAAGATTATGTAGAATCCTAATTCTGTACAGGCCAATCTACTAATATTTCATTTGTCATTGCAGTTCTAATAAATATGTTTATTTTTCTATGCTTTAGCACAGCCCCAGGAACAGAAATCTGGACAATATACTTTAGAAATAGCTCATTTTGTCTGTCTGTGTCATTTCTGGCTAACCTTAGAAGCACAAATCATCCAACATGACACTTGGCCACGCTCATTTTATTCTGAAATCCAGAGCAAACATGGTTTTCAGAGCTCAAGTGATGGTGATGAATTCAACAGGATTGCTCCAAAAGGTTTTGCCCTAAAGACTGAGTTACTAACTCAAAGAGGAAGATGAAATTTAACAAAGAAAAGAACAGGCTGCCCAGGGAAGTTGTGGATGCCCCATCCCTGGAAGTAAGGACAGGGCTGACAATACCAACTACATCACATATACATCATTTTACAGTATTCCTGGGTTTGGTCCCTAAAAAGCAGGATTTCAGGCTTAAACCTGTGGTGCCAGCAGCCAAGATCTGCTGTGTCAACATGACTTATAAGACAGCTGCTCACTTCAAAAGGCTTCAGTCAATACAATCTTCTCAGTGTAACTGCAGAGCAGGAAAAAAACCCCAATAATTTCTTTTATTTCAGCTATTCTGAACCTGAAAAAGACCAAAAGCCTTCCTAACTCATACCTAACCCGATTACATGAAAGGAGGATTTTCATGTAAGAGAATTAAGCACTCCTGACTCCTGTCCAAATGAAGATTATCCTGACAGATTCATATTTGGGCATTAGTTTTCTACTGGAATAAATAACAACTGGAAATGTCGTCAATCAGAAACCTGGTTTGGCCATGTTGGGTTTTTGGGGTTATTTTAGCCAAGTGTTAAAGGATAACATTGATCTTTGTATAAAAGTGACAACAGTTTGCCTTGCTCCTCAACATCCTCCCCTGAGCACAGCCAAATCTTTGATCAAAGGCAAGAGATGAGCATTTGGCACATGCTATAAAACCAACAAAAGCAGGAAAATATTTTTTGAAGCATTCTATACCTGCCTTGGTCAGTCAGTGCTCTTATTTAAGTAAGATTTTCTGTACAGAACAGACAGCCCCTAGACATTAAACAGCAGCTAAATCACCTTTCCTGTTACACAGCTCGATTTTTTGGAGCAGGGAACAGTATTTCTTCCAAAAATATTGAGGGGAATAAAGGCTATTTGCAACAACCAGCTATAAAAATATATTGAATTATGTGAAGAGGTCAGTAGTTAGTAATGCTGTTTTTCTAGAACTCCAAAATGCACATTTATTGCAGAAAAATGTACAGATTACAAGCAGCCTGAAGTCCCAAGCCTGTCACTTGGGTCCTACCACCCCTTGGTTGCCAATGGCTCAGGAGGTGCTGGCAGCAGCCAGGGCTGGATGGACATTCCCAGATGGACACTCCTATTCCCAACCTCTCCATGCCATATAGAACAGGGACTGACATTTCAATAGGTAGAGTTCTGTAAAACAAGAGTGCCCATTTTGGGAACCAGTTCCTGCAGGTCAGTCTCCAAGCCAGCAGAGCAAAACTGAAAAGTCCTTTTTTTCAGTGCAAATAAAATTCTCATTCGACTTTGACAGCAACTTTTCCTGTGCAAGGAAAGCAATGCTAATTCTAGGCCAGGAACTAACCACATGAGGCAAAACAATTAGCAGGGCAAGCATTCAAGAAGTTTAATTAGAGGGCTCATTTCTGACACTTTGTGCAACAGGTGGTCTATCTTCCAGAGAGGACAAAAATACAAATTATTCCTCTCTTGGTTTTCATGTTAATTCTTCTTAACATCCACAACGACATTGGAAGAACCATCCTGTCACCCAGGAGTAAAATCTTCAAAGCAGCCAGGAAGATGAAATAGCTTAAGAACTGTACAGAATGTGTTTTTTGGAAAAGTGTATGTTTGAGAGAAACTGCTCTTCTAAAAGACTTTGGTTATCCTGTTGCTTGTAAACCTGGAGGCAGCTTCTTACACTGAAAGAGCCCCAGGATGGAAGAGACAATGAAACCCCAAGACCTGCTGAGCCCCAACAATGCTGCTTCAGCAGCTCAGACAGGAGATGCTCCACTTTCTTCCCCCTGAAGAGAAAAGAGAAATACCCTGGTGAGCTAACACTACAGCTTGGTGTGAATTAAAAAGCATACAGAAGGAAATCTGTATTTAGAATAGATAAACAGGACAGGGATAAAACTAAGGGAAAGGTTTTAATAGAAGCTGTCACGTCTGCCAGCCTGCAGAGTGCTTTTTGAAGATCCTAGAATCATAGAATCCTAGAATGGGCTGGGTTGGAAGGGACCTCAGAGATCATCAAGTCCAACCCTTGATCCATTCCCACTGCAGTTCCCAGCCCATGGCACTCAGTGCCACATCCAGGCTCTAAGATGTACAAGAGAGATGTAAATGTGCCCACCTGATGAACAGAAACCTGAATCATAACATTCCTCCAACCTGTATGCCCATCCAAGTTATTCCTGAAGCTCCTGGAAGGAGCAGTGTGGGAGAACTGCAGAAAATGACCCAGAAAACACTTCAAATACCAGGAGCTGCTGATGGATTATCCTTTTGTACATCTGCACAGAGCCCTGGGATCATTCCTGATACTGCTTGTGAACAACACCAAGCATCTAATCTGCTACCAAATAAAAAATAAACCAAAGAAAAAGGAGGATGTGTTTATTCTTTCAGAATAATCACTTTATTAGCACTGTGCTCTAGTTCAGCTTATTGAGCTTCCTAATGCCATTGCATTTTCTACATTACCAGTTCATTGTCAAGTAATTTATAGATGAGTTAGTATTATAATTTAAATAAATAAATAGTTTTCTTTAGATTAAAAGGCATTGATAAAAGCAAATTATCCTGGATTAGCTAACAGGCTTCATCTCCTAAATTCAGTTTCAGCTCTGAAAGGAATGTTTCACTGAAAAGGGTTATTAACATCTAATGACCTGATTCTCCTGGTATCAACTCCTTAGAAGCATTAGAGAAAACTACATCACAGTGCCCTGAGCTGTAGTGATGCAAACCCTGCCAGTTTGCCCCCACACAGACCCCCGGCCTCCATCAGTACCAACACCCCCCTGAGCTCTCCACACTCACTCCTCTGGGAAGATCCTGAGCAGATCCAAGGAGCCTGGCTCAACATCGAATCCTGGAATGGGCTGGGTTGGAAGGGACCTCAGAGATCATCAAGTCCAACCCTTGATCCACTCCCACTGCAGTTCCCAGCCCATGGCACTCAGTGCCACATCCAGGCTCTTTGGAAATATCTCCAGACACGGAGAATCCACTACTTCCCTGGGCAGCCCATTCCAATGCCTGATCACCCTCTCCAGAAAGAAATTCTTTCTCATCTCCAACCTAAACCTCCCCTGGCACAACTTGAGACCCTGCCCTCTTGACTTGCTGAGACATCTCCAAACTTCTCCCTGGTTTTGTGCTCCCTTTGCCTTACATTCATGATTACAGCCGAGTTTCAACCCTGCTTTGTACCTTCTTCAGCCAGAAGAGGATGAACTCATGACATTTGCTATTTTGGGGTAAAAATGATGGGTTTATCCCAGGCTAAAGAGAGGAAAGTGCATCCCAAGGGATGGGAAGGAGTGATCTGCTCTGCATTTACTGCACCCTCACCTCTCCTCACTGCTTCAGTTGAAGAGGAGCTGAATTTTGCTCTTCACCACTCTGTCTGAAACATTTCTAAGCCCAAAACTACCACAGAAATTCCATATGGAGAGAAAGCAACTCCCAAAACACCCAAGCTTTTCCAAGGTGCTGCCCAAGTTCAGCTGTGACGGGACAAGCCCGAGCAGCAGTTCAAAGAGCAAACTTAAGGAAAGTTCTGTCTAGAGAGGTAAAAGTGGGCACTTTGCACATCAACCCTTCCCCATCTTTAGTTAATCCCACCAGAAGCTGATTCAAGTGCTGGAAGGTGCCCAATGGCTACGTAATGCTGCAGAGAGGCAACTCCAGGGAAGTCTCCCTCATCCTGAAACGTCTCAAGTGCTGCAGTGCTATTGATCCATGGGGCTCCTGGAACAAATACCTGTCAGGTTCCACACAGCTGGATTACACCCAGAGATGCAGCTCTCGGGACCACCTCTGATCCCCACTGCCTCTTTATTTTGCTGAGACAAGAGCTCTAAAAAGAGAATTTTGCAGCCCCCATGATTGGTTTCTCTGTGGTGCTCATACCCCAGCAACGTGGAATCAAGACTTCTAGGTAAAAGTTTTCTTTTAGATCACTACAAGAGCAAAATTACAGGTTCACATCCTTCAAATAATCCATTGTTTTAGAGAGACCACTATGCAACAGTAACAGGTTTTTTCCCATCTGTCATTTGAGAGTGTAAAAGCTTTTGAAGTTCAATTTTAGAGCCTCCTTTCATCACTGCTTATCAGGCATCGTGGGGAGGGCAGAGCTTGCAAGTAGTGAGAACAACGTGCTGTCTGGGAACACCAAACTTGTTCCCAAACTTTCAGAAAACCTGTTTAGTTTAGGAGATAAGGCCCTGAAACAAGAAAATTGAAGGAAATGAAGGTAGAAAGAGGAACAGGGCACAAAAAAGCAAGAGAGTCCTGCAAGCTGGGCATAAATAGCAAGGGAAGGGGAGAGTTAAAATGAGCAATTATCAAAAGTGTCTCAAGTTAAAAATTCTTCTTTCAATTTTAAGTCTGTGACAAGAAGGTTTTGCCTCTTACTGCTTCTGAAAATAGTTTGGTTTGGTTTTTTTGTAGAAAAGAAGAATAACCTTTTCCAGAGGAGTAGATCCTAGAATCCTGTGGGACCACAGCAACCAACTGGAAAATGATTTCACCCTCTCTGTCTCTCTGCAGATTCAGTCTGTGCAAGGCCCAGAAAATTCTGTCAAGCCTCAGCAGTAACAATGGAAATCTAACACATTTCCCCACCATAACCTTAAGAGCACAGCAAGCTATTATAACCATGATAAGAAAGGAGAAACTGTAAAACCCCCCTCACACAAAGCCCAAGTAATGCCCAGGGCCAGATCCTGTTCACTCTCCCTTGTTTATGGCCAGGACTACACAGCAGACAAGTTAATAAAATTCATGACTTGATAACAGCATTTGAATGAAGGTAAAAGATGTGGCTAGATAAGCTGGTTTTATTTCTGTCAGTCATTCAGTTTTTGCTATGCTAAAAACAATTTAGTTTGTTTAGCTGATAAAGGCAGAGCTGTAATTACAGTGCCATGTAGGCATAATTGTTCAACTGATATGAAAGTGCATTTAGGATCCATATTTATTTGCTGGTAGGAGCTTCACAGATGAGATCCTTAAAATAAAGCTGCTTATCTGGCAAGACATGAGCCCAAATCATCTGAACCTGTTTGTTAACACTTGGAAAAACTGTTTTATGCTGTGTATTGTGCTATGTTTACAAGGTGGGGTTTTTTGTTTGTTTTTTTTACTTAAGGAAATTACCACCATTCAACCACCTCTACTTTTCAGTCATTTATTCTTTGCTTTTAAAATTCTTTATTTACTTCCAGAAGAGAATGAGCTGTCAGATCCTCCTGGTTGGAGATGTGCTGACTGCTCACCAGCCTTTTCTTCTACAGAGGAAGAAGGACAAGGAAACCTGACCTGCCCCAGGGATTTAATTGCAATATCTGGTGAGCATTCTGCTCCTCTGGGTAAACCCAGTTAAAGCAGAGCAGCCCTTGCCTGTCAGCACTGCACAGGAGAATATTTCTCAGTGTCAGGGGATTTAAGAGCCAAAAATCTCTTGGAGGCTCTGGTGTGACAGCAATGAGATGTCCTGCCTTGTCCTTTCAGGGCAAAGAACTTTGCTGGGGGGGCAGCAGTGTCAGGGCTCACTTCTGAGCCAGAAAAGCAGCAGTCATGGCAGACAACAAGCCCTGTGAGCATTTATTGCAACAAACACACCCATGGCATGACTTCCTTCCAAAAACCATTTTCTCACACCTACTCACTTCCACGACTGAGAAGGTAAAAAGAAAAGTGTAACAAGGGAAAAGTGAAGTAACAAGTGAAGTTTAACAAGAGAAAATGGTATTCTAGCTCTAATTTTGGCAGAGAAAAACCTTGTGGAAATTTCACTATTCGAGTTTCCACAAGCTGCAGAGAGTCCCAAGCCAAGGAGCTTCCCTCTCCATCACAGACACACAGGACCACAACTCCCTCCAGGATGCGCCATCCAGCCCTGGGGCTGCCCAGAGGTGCTGGATGGCTCCTGTCACACCCATGGGTGACACTTCTGTGCCTCAGGTAAGAACCAAGCCCCATTAGGGCCAAATGGATTTCAAAAAAGAAAGAAAAAGAATTGATTCTAAAAATCAGTCTGTCGCAGACGACACTAAGCTGGGGGGAGTGTGGATCAGCTGGAAGGCAGGAGGGCTCTGCAGAGGGACCTGGACAGACTGCAGAGTTGGGATGATCCCAAGGGGATGAGCTTCAACAAGTGCTGGGTCCTGCACTTTGGCCACCCCATGCAGCGCTACAGGCTGGGGACAGAGTGGCTGGAGAGCAGCCAGGCAGAAAGGGACCTGGGAGTCTGGATTGCCAGGAAGCTGAAGAGGAGGCAGCAGTGTGCCCAGGTGGCCAAGAAGGCCAATGGCATCCTGGGCTGGCTCAGGAAGAGCGTGGCCAGCAGGTCCAGGGAAGGGATTCTGCCCCTGTGCTCATCCCTGGGGAGGCCACAGCTTGAGTCCTGTGTCCAGTTCTGGGTCCCTCAGCCCCTCAGGAAGGAGACTGAGGTGCTGGAGCAGGTCCAAAGGAGGCAACTGGGCTGGGGAAGGGAAGGCTTTGACTAAAGCTCAAGTTGAAGGAGCTGCTTAAATTCACTCAGAAATCATTCTCTGTGTCACATACACATTAAATAGAAAACCAGACATTCTGAAATGGAAAATTAAAACCCAGAAGGAACTTAAAGCACAAAGTTGTCTAAATAGGTCTTGACCTGAAAGATTCTGCAAGTAAAGTTTTAATTCCTAAAGAAATAGGGTAGACAGGAATCAGGATGCAGGAAAAAAAATATGTCTACATAAAATGGATGGAGAAATGTCACAGAAATGTTGTAAAAGAATAAACCCAGAATGTAGAAGAGCAAACAACAGTTCAGACCTTTCACCTCTGCTTGAACTAATGGGATACACAAACATATCCTGCTGAAAACAGAGCCTTTGTTTTTTTAAGAGGTGAAATTTTAAAGCCCTGGGAGAGAACAATGTTAGGTTTCCATTAGCATCTGCCAATCCTGCAAAAGCTGCTCAATACTTCTCCTCTGCTAAAATCTTGTGCTGTCTGACTGTAAAACAAAGGGCACTACAGCTTCAGAACAAACCTGAGTTCTAACTGCATGATTATCAAGCAATGAAACATTCAGAGTGCAAAAGCTCTTATTTCTGGAGCCAAGATCCAACTCAATGCTGCATCCTAAGTGTTATTTTGATGCAAATATGGGAGCAGAACCTTGTGGGTATCAACAGATCAAATGTGCAGTGCTGAGATGGTTATTGCAGAGCAGTGCTGGGTTTTTAGCACTCAGAAAGAAATGGTTCAGCACAACAATGTATTTAGCCAGGCACAAATGCCTTCTGTCCAAATAAAAACTTTTAACAGATATGGTGCAAGATTAAACTAAGCCCATATGTTGTGTAGCAGTGATTCCTTTGCTAGGAGACAATGTGGAGTTATTCATTCTCATCTCCTTATGCAACTGCCCTCAGATTCAGTGGGCAGCAAGAATCTGTTTTCCAGAGGAATCCCAGCAACAGGTACAGGTGTGCAGAACACCAAAGCTTTCAGAAATGTTCCAATATTACAGAAAATCTTCATTTCTCATTTCCGTGCCTCTTGCCTACATAGCCAGGCTGATTTGGGATCACTACTGCAAAAGCATCTTTTCCAACAGGGGTGGAGAGGAGGCAGGGAGGGAGGGAGGGGATAATGAAGTGTGTTTCAATTGTGTGTTTAAAAAAAATGCTGAAGAAAAGTGACAGGAGGTGGTGAGGCATCAGGCTCAGTGCAGTCTCCCAGACACACCAACAGGAACCCTTTGAAAACCACTTGGGGAAGTCAGGCCTGGAATTCTGCAACCTTCAGTCAAGTTGGAACCCACCAACTGCTGAGTCTCAGCATCTGCAGGGGACAAAGTCCCCAGGGAAGAGGCCCTTGGGCAGCTCATCCCAAACCCCAGACATGGAGCAAACCTGTGGGCCCCATGTGATGAGGGAGCTCTGAGCTGAATGTCACCACTCTGCATGGCCATGACCCTAAAGATTTTGTTTCATAAACACAAAGCAACCAAAGAAACGTTGGATACAAAGACTTAACCTTTTTTTTTCCCCTTTGATCCAAGTGCAGTGGTACAAAGCAGAGTGGGTTAATTTGTTCCCTCATTTCATGAAGCTGTAGGGTGTTTCTTCCTTGATGAGAGAAAGAAATGCCCAGTTCCACGTGCAGTATCAAACCCTCAGCTGTAGCTGCACTTCAACAACCTGGGGACTTGGAGGAGATTGTTTAAGCTCTTATGAAAGCTGATGGTGGAATAAGAAAGCTCATTTAGAGACATATAAACACATTATCTACTTGGGAAAAATAATGAATAATCAATACCCTGCTAACAAACAATGTGTTGTTCTTTAGTGGAGTGCACAGAAGAAGGATGGATGGATGGATTATACTGCTGTGTATCTGCAGGTGCAAGAACTCTTGGTAATGGTTTCTGCCTACAGAAGACATTCAGGTCTATAGGAATGTAGCTTCAACCTTAGGCCAAAGATATCTTTGATGCAACTCTAAATCATGTGCCCGTGGTGAAATCAGTGAAATATCCAGGGATGGAATTACACAGCACCAACAGCTACTCAAGGCAAGCCACCACAGAGCAAGGAAAGAGGTCACAAACTCCAAAGCAGGGGTACAGAGCATGGATCAATCTCAATTCTCAACTTTCTGTCTATTTTGGGCACTGGCCAGGGCTCTGGGGTGAAAATCCAGCCTGCAGCCCTGCAGAATCTGACCCCATCACAATGCTGCACAAACTTCCAACATGTGGCATCCCTCCAAACTCAGCTGCAACTCTGTGAGTTTTATTGAGCCTCACCAAAGTTTCCTACACAGTTAGAGGTACAAGCCACCTCAAAAATGAAACTTTTGCAAAAATAATGGTCAATCTCTGGAGAAGGAATCCAACCCAAGAAGCCAGGGTGGTCGTGCAGGACACAGAAAGAGGTTCCAAAGCAGGTTGTCTTGCTGTTAGAGAAGCAAGAGAGGATCAGAAGATAAGCAACTCAGTTGAAATAAGGGCTTTTTCCAAAAGAGAGTGTCCTGTGAAGGCCCCTCTGCTCACAGGGAGCAGCATGAGGAATGTGTGTACCACACATCTTTCAGGGCATCCTTGAGGAGGAGGAGGAAAGATGTAGCCAAGGGAAGAGCAGTGGCCTGATTTAACTCCACAGCATGCTTCCTACACCACCTTCTCTTGCTATAGAAACCTCTGAGCTATGTCTATAAATTCAAATTCTCACACACCACAAGTGTAATCGTGACAGATGCTCCATTTTGTGCAGTACCAGTGTGAAATAAGGACAGACTTCTAGCTCTGTGCTTCTGGAAAGCCATGGAGGCTCAGGGCTATTTTGTTTGCCTTTGTGATGTTCTCTGCACTAAACACAAACCTTTGGGGTTCCTCTTTGTCTAAGCACGTAGAGAAATATCAGAAATGAAAAGCAATTACCACCTTTTCCCAGCTAGAGTGCTGTGATGATGTGCTCACCCCCTCCTTGGCAAGTCTGAGCAGTTAAACAGCTTCAATGCAACGAAAAATGAAGAAAAAAATCCTGGAGAAGAGCAAATTGCAAAGGTTCTGCAGGCCCAGCAGGCAATCTCACATGGCAAACAGCAAGGGAGAGCATGTGGGATTTTCTGCACATCTCTATTAGAGTTTCTAACCCATCTATATGGAAGGCAGTTGTGTGTCAAACCAGGAGAGAAGAGAGCTTGTTCTGTAAGCAGCCTTTGGGAAAATCTGTGTTCAAACTCTTCAAGAGTGACTTTCAAAAGCCAATAAATATGACAAGCCAGGTTTTTCCTTCCCTCCATTTTAAAAACTAAAAGTTACATAGAAACTATCCTGAAATTCACACAGAAATGTCACGAGCTTGACAGATCTCCAAAGAAAAGCCCTGAACACAGGGGTTGGTTTAATTAAAAAAAAAAATGCTACAGATAGACATACTAATTTCCTGTATCCATTTTGGGAACAGATTCAGAGCCCACAAAGTGGGAAATTTACCAGCTTGACACAAAGTTATGTTTGTTTAATCAAGATAAATGTACATATGTGGGTACACACACAGACATATTCATCCACCTGCTTTACTTCTGCTGAAATGGTTTCTAATTAAGCATAAGCCTGTCAAAACAAATCACAAGTCCAAAAATAATGGATGAAGCATCCCAAAAATCAAAAGGAAGGACTGACATGACAGGCAAAAAAAAAAAACCCTATTCAGCATAGATCTTTGTGAATGGAAGAGGAGCCTCCTTCTCCAGCAGGAGATGGAGATGTTAGGGTTTGCCACATGGCAAGAGAGGACTCAAAAACCACACAGAGGTGCCAAACCCACACTGAAATGTTGCCTGTTTGGGGGTGGTTTGTCACTTTTTATAAAAAGGAACAATTCACTAATTCTAAGAAAACACAAGTTCTCAATTTGTTAAACCTCTGGATTGCAGAGCATATGGGAAATTAATTCTGTCTCCAAATAAACCCCATTCTGCATCTTGAAAGCCCCTGAATCTAAGAGCACTTTAGAGATCACTCAGTCCTTGTCACTACTCTGCAGCTCAGAAATGCAGGAGTGAGCCTCCAGCCCAACCTCCACTCCTACATTTAAAGCACGAATTTCAGATCAATGTCATGCTGGCAGGATGACAGTTAAAGAAAGCAAGAAAAAAAAGAAATGGAAGTGCACTGCAAACAGTAGGCTATAAAAATCCCTTAAAAGGATGAAAGTCTGTCCTGACACCAAGAATTTTAAGCTCAACACCCCTCAAAAATTAGGTGCAACATGAGCACCAGACACTTGAATAGCTTTTCCTCACATTATACTTTGAAACTGCTTGGCTATGGATTTCTATTTTTCCAACTAGAACTGAATCAAAAGTCCCCTTCCTCTAATGAGAAAAAAAAAAATCTCTCCCCCAGCACACAGGGGTTTTATAATCCACTCAGATCTCATCTGTGGTTATTCTGCAATACAAAAGAAAAACCTTTGCTCAATTCCATTGTTTTAAATTGTTAAGAACAAAACACAATTGCTAGCTGTAGTATTTTTCAACTCCTCAGCCTTAGTTTAGCAAGGCTGAGAAGTGCAATTTTTGCCCTGCACATTCACACTTCATTCTGCATGTGAAATTCTGCAGATTCCAACAAGCAGGAGACAAACCCAGCTTTATGCAAAAGTATTGCAACAACAGCTAAAAGAAAAATCAGCCAAGCAGCATACCCAACACTAAAACCCTTCGACTGGCTTCCTTGTAAATGAGGAGCAGCAGATTCCCTTGCTCTACACTGATTTTCTGCAGAGTTAGAGGCTGAGGGAAGCCTAACCCAAATTAAACTCAAGTCCATGCAAGACAAATTGCCCAAATACTCACAAGGCTTTGTTAGCTCTCCCCAGCACCCAGGAACGTGCTGGCATGCAGCAGGAACTCACCAGCCTGGAAATTCATGGGCAAAGATGCCTCAAGAGCAGCAGCACTTGAGCACAGACCCTCCTCTGGTCCACACCTCTGCTCAGCTCCAGCTCCATATTCCTGCTCCCGACGTCAGGATGATGTTACAGGTGACACCTCCTGCTGCTGATGTCAAACCTGGATCCCAAAAGCACAACAAGCCTCTCCCTGCTGCCCCTAACAAGCATCACTTCTGCATCTTCTCTGTCTCCAGGGAGCAGCTGGGAGAGGATTTCAGACAAGCTGCCAGCCACCCAGCTTCCTCTCTTCTTTAAGTCTCTGGGCATTAAAGAGCCTTCCCTTCCCGACCGCTGCAGCAAATGGGGATCGAACGCCTCCTTTGGGGGAAAAATGAAGGATTTCTACAGTTTCTTTCTGTGGCGCAGTTTAATTTGGTCTTTTGTCAGAGCAAAGTGCTGGAAGGGCAGGGAAATAATAAGAGCACAGCATCCTGGAGTGAAGGATTCACTGATGCTCCCCCTGAACGTTTGGGAGTAAGGCGAAGGGCTCTCGATGCAGCCCAGGACCTGAGCTGATGAATGGTGCAGTGCTGCTGTTGTCATGGCAACGCAGAGGAGGGGGGTGGGTGGGAAGGAGCCCCATATAAGGAGTTGTGACATGGATTCTGGGAACAATTTATCCTAAAAGGCTGGAAGCCCTTGGATGCTTTAAAGCTGCAGCATCCCCTTCTCCTGGGCTGGATGTAGGGTCTCGTTGGTGGGGCTGAAGCCATCAGGATGGGCACCAATCCCAGCCCCGTTTGCACTGGGAACAATGTGTCAAAACATCCTAAAAACAAGAGGATTTTGATGTGTTTTTCCACTTTTCCAACTGAAAGAATTTAAATTTTTCTGGGAGGGGAGATGGCAGGATGCTAACAAGGTAACAGCTCTGTAAAAGCAGGGTACCAGTGAGAGCCCCGGATCCCCTGCAGGTGAGCTCTGTGCCTGGCAGGAAGGCTGAGATGAACCAAACTGCAGCACCATCAGGTGGCTGAGTGCCTGAGTGGCAGTGCCACCAAGCAGAGCTGCAGCCACTCCTCCCAGAGACAGGACAATATCCCCAAATTCACCTGTAAAGCAGTGGCTGTCAGGCAAGGAAGGCTGGCAGTGCCTCTACAGCATCTCCAGATCCAGCAGCACAGCTGAAGCCAACTTGTACCTCCAGCTGCCGTGGCAAGCTGTAAACAGGAGCAAGGTTTCTGTGCCATGCTGCCCCAGGAGGACACAAACCACGTTGTTTTACACAGTTTTACACGATCACCATTCACAATTCTCCCTTTGTGCCCCTGCTCAACCAACCAGGACACTGCAATCAAGAGAACTCCAGCTATTCCACCAAAAGCCAACACCAAACTGCAGTGCTGAAGATGGGTCAGTTATTGAAATGTCAGCTTTTAGAAATCTTCTCCATTTATTTCTCTATTTAGCCAAACAAAGATGCACCTGCACAGCCAGCTTCTCCCCAGCACTCACCCCATCCAGCAGCTGCCTCCTCCTCATCTCTCACATCCACACCCAGCTCAGTTCCTGCTGTAGTTTGAAAGCATCAGCAGTCCCAGAGGGCTGCAATTATTAATCTGGGTTTGTCACCATTAAACCAGAAACAATTAAGAGTCTTCAAGCAGAGAGAGCTTCACTTGTTTCATCTACAAATACAATTCCCATCAAGAATATTGATTTACTATCAATAATATCTGCTGCAGAAGAAAGCAGCAGGAATCCTTGTGGGTATTCCTCAGGGATGCAGATGGATGGGGAGATGACAAGACCCCAGATCTCCCATTTCCCAGCACTACAAATGCTCTGGGATGGTGGTGGGACACTGCCCATGGATGTTCCCAGCCTGGCTGGATCAGGAGGATGGTCACTGGTGTCACAGGGTGTCTCTCTTGCCATCTCAGAGATCTACAGAGTACATATCTTCTTTAGGAAAGAGGATGCCACAAATTGTTCCCCACCTAGGAACACTCCTACTCATTTTCATCAAGTTTCTTCTTCAGGAAAACTCCCACATTCCCAAAGCACAAGGGAAGGATTTGCAATGAACCCAACTACTCATGTCCTCAAAGATGTCCAAGTCTGATTCACTCTGGGTACAGGAGGAATGAGGCCTCTGAGAACCCAAACTTACACATCTGGGCCACAAAGAAAACCATGATTTATTGCCTGAATTTCTTGATAAATTCTCCTCTCCTCCCTCTGTGCATGGCACTCACACACATATGCTCTCTCAAAAAGAATCCTCAAGCTTGCAATCTGTCAACCCATAGAAAAAAATAGAAATAGCCAAGTACAGCAATGAATAAAATTAGCCCCCTGCATATACATTTACAGCATGGAAATTGAAAATCTTTCCCGAGGAGGAGTTAGGGGGAGCACTGAGCTTTGTGCTGACCCTTTGCCAGGACTGAAAAAGCCCTGGGAGCTGAACCTTTCAGCCCAATCCCTCAGTTTTTTAACCTAACACTGGGCTGCTCTTTCTGGCATGGATTCAGGAAAGCACTTACACACATTCATCTCCACAAGCACCCTCCTGAAAAGCTCTGCTTGCCTGAATGAAGGTATCCAGGGCAATTGCATCACTTTCATTGCAGCTGTGGCTTTGAGTCACCAACAATCCATTTCTGATGTACAGAAGAATATTTAACCCAATGGTTTTGAAACTGGTTGGTTTCTCCGTGCTGTAAGCATGGAAACTTTTGAGTGCTAATTTTATTCCAGAGAGAAATCAAAATGGTGTCTTCTATATATTTATCCTGGGCTGACAGCTTTTTTTTATTTTTCCTCCTTCTTCCTTTTCTTTTTATGATGTATTTTTCACATTACCCTCACTACTAAAGCCACACTTGTTATAAAAATAAATTAATAAACAGCATAAACTGCTGCTGAACATGCTGATCCAAAATATTTTCTCAGCCACTGCTAAACAGGAGGTTACAGAAGCAGGAGAGGGAGAGCTGATTACTTATGCTTACTATTACTTCACCCTTTAGAGCCACAATGACCTTAGTTTTTTCTTAATCACCAGACTATTCAGCAGAGTCAAAACTGCAACCATACTGAATATTTATCAACCTCTGAATCCAGCCAAGTCTCCATGCACAGAAAATCCAGATATCACCATGTTAGCAAGTGACCTCAGCTCCTCTGGAAAGAAACTGAAGGCACTGGGTAATGTGCTCCTGGGGCTTTTTACCAAAAGTGGACATTTTAACTTTTCTGGGGATAAAAAGCTTGGTTTACAAATCAGCCAGGTTAAAAGCTTTAAAAAAGTATCATAAATAGATGAATAAATAAATAAATAGCATGGCATTTCTACTGGGTAAGTTTTACTGCACCAGTCAGGTTTCTATTCTTTCAAGAGCTGAGTTAAACCCCAAATTAACACTGATGCCATCTCAGCAGCTGCTTTCTTTCCCCTTCCCATCAGAGCTGACAAACCTCCTCTACTACACAAGAAAGGATGCAGGCAGATCTGGAATGATCCAAAGTACTTCAGCCCTCCAACACAAAGAGCACAAAAAGGCTTTTGTATTAAAATGTTCACCTCTGAAAAATTCCAGGAAGCATAAAGGCAGAAATGGTCCAGACACATTTGGTTGCAAATGGCTTTAGGAATGACATCTTTAGTTGGAAAAAACTAAATACATGAAACAAAGTTTTTTTCTGTAATAAATGTAGCCTTGCACTACCCCAACCACTCCACAGACACGGAAATTATGAGATGAATGGGTTAGTCACACACACAAATGTATGTAAGGAGTGAAGAGCATGAAAAAGCCCCTACAATTGGATAATTTTTCAACAATTTTCTATGCTCTAAAGGTCGCTTTGAAAAATCCATGTGGCAACTGTCAGACAGACAAAAGCCTCTCTTTGTAATACTTCAGTTTCCCAGAATCACCCTCATCCCTGCTCCAAAAGGAATCACTGCTGTTATTGTGTCAGATTAACAACTGGACAGCAGAACGAGACAAAGAAGAAGAGGAAACCATCACAGCCAGTGAGGCTTTGGGAAATGGCTCCATGCATTTACTGTCAAAGTGCTGGCTGCTTGTTTTTATCTGAAAGCTCCCAGAGCCTCACAAAGATTTCTGAAGGAAGTTGCTTATCAACCCCACCAGATTTTCAGAAGGCTACGAGGGCACTTGCAAGACTTCCCTAAAATCAGAGAAGGGTGGGGAGTGAGACTGGGGAGAAATGCACCAAAAAATAGTGCAAGATTGTGAAGTTGTCTTCAGAAATCTAATAAGCTCCCAATCTTCCTTGTTTCACAGATCGTGCTGGTTTATTACTGAATAAAAATTATGAAGGTCTTTACAAACTATCAATGTCCCCCAGCAAAAAAACCAAAACACTTTTTAGTTACTGATACAGTAAGTGGTCAATCATTCAACAGTCATCTCCTTCTGAGGGTTTTTTTGCTTTATAAATCTCAGATGAGTAGTAAATGAGAGACAAGTGATAAGGAATAATTGAAATGTGAAAAACACTAAGAAAAACAGAGGAGAAAGCATTACTTTCCCAGTTCCTTTACATGCTACCTTAATGAAAGCAAACAAGTTCCTGTAATGACTGAATATGGATGGAAAAATCCTTCCTTTTACAATCCCAACAGTAAATTAAACTAATATATTTTTTTAAATCATGATAATCCACCAATGCACTGAAACACACACTGAATTCTAAGTGTATCAGGAGCTCCACTGCAGCCATCAAGACATGGACATGCAAACACTGCTGTGTTTTCATGCTGTCCCAGATTGGGTCTAGCTGGAACGGGGTATTTAGAAGAGATGAAAAAGAATGCAAGTAGAAGACAGATGTAATCATCTTCCCAACCAGCCTCCAATAGATTTGTGGCCCTCTGAACAAAAGCAGAAGCCTCCACTTCTCTTGTGTTTGTGTAGCAACACCTGTGAGCATCTTATTGAAGTCATCCTGTTCTGTACACAGCTTGTGCAGCTCTGGATTTCATCACCCAGTTTGCAAGCCAGATCAAGAGAGGAGGAGGCATCTTCAGCAGGTGAACATCTCCAGCATGGCTCTACAATCCCCCCTGACTGGTGCTGGAGATGTTTCAGCAAGTGGCATCTGTATAAACCAACCCCCTGCAGAGCCATGAGCAGTTCAAGTAGAGGTATGAATGTCAGGTTACTGCAAGAGAAGAGAACAAACCCACAAAGAAATCTAGACAAAAGAAGGGGACAGAAGTGTAACCAGTGAGATAAAGATACTACAAAGGCCTGAACTGTCTGTAAAACATAATGCTTTCCATCCTTTCCTAATAAAATAAAAGGTTTATGATATCACTGGCTGATATTACCTGCCTCTACAAAGAAGGCCACACAAAACAGAGAAGAAAATCCCTCCAAGTAACTCAAAAACTAAGAGGAAACTGGATGAATGTGAGGATTATGGGGGAAAACTCAGGAAAAGCATGAAGGAACCAGTTATACATTACACAATAAATTAAACTAGTACAGACATGCTGTGAAAAGGAAAAATAGCCTTGATTTATTTTTGTCATTTTTCACAACCTATGATTTTCATGGCAGGAAGGTTGTGGATTCCACACCTACCCATTACTATGAGACAGGGAAAGGAAAAAAAAAAAACCCAAACCCAAGAGTTCACTGCAAGCACACACAAGAATTTCCACCCTGCAAAGTGCTGCAAGCAGCTTACTCAGACTAGAGGAAAGTATTGGTAACAAAATTCCAGAGACACTGAAAGGGATTGCAGTTTGAAACTACTTCTGTAACTCATCACTGGATTTATTTATTCTACCAAAGTCCAAATCAAACTTTTCAAAGTCAGGTAGTTCTGCTAAAGCCCAACAGAGGTTCAGCTGCTCTGCAAAAGAGAAGGAAATGCTGACAGACAAACAGAGAGGAGGTCTGAACATCCAAGTGCATAGCCCTGACCCAGGACTGCAAACTGAAGGATCCTCTTCACAAGGAAGCACTCCAAAAAACCAAAAGAACCCAAAAGTCCACAAAACCCCACAAATGCCTCCAAGTGTCACATCATCAACCCTCCTGAAGCTCCAGCTTCTCAACCACACAGCTGTTCTCATTTTCATGAAAAAGTTGCTTTACTCCTTGCCATTTCAAGGCAGAATTTCAGCCAGGCTTTGATGGGAAACACAACAGCTACAAAATGTGCCAGAGCTCCCTTTTGTAAGCACAGAATTGATGATATTGGGTAAAAATTCTTTTTGGAGGTTTCTCTCAGTACAAACACAGCACATTGGCCAATGATTTTTAAAGAAGGGCACAGAGGGATGTCAGATTTTAGGTGAGAAGCAAGTTTCTCAAAACTGCTACCAGACAAATTAGGATGTCAGGCTTTTACATGGCTGTTAAGACTCCAAGAGTTTCTGAAAACCCAACTACTTTAAAATCTCTAGGTGTTCAAATCATAATCCCAGCAGATTAGAGAAACAAAACATTTTTAAACTATGCATGGACTACAAAAAAAATTGTTTTGCTGCAGAAGTTTCTAAGTTTTCTCTCAGCATTGAAAATTTCAGCCTTAAATTACTGCAACACTTCAGCTGTGCATAACCCATGCTACAAAGTGGAACTGCAACACAGCTTCAGAGAAATTACAATTTCTCAGCAAACTCCAGAACATTTTGTAAAATGTTTCTGGACCAGAAAGATTTCTCTGCCAGCATGAAACCCCAATCCAGACCAACCACACGAAGCCCTTGCACACAGCTGCTTGTCAAAGTGTTTTCTTAGAGATTTTTTGCACCAACGGACCTTAAAAGCCCCACTGAACTTTATTTAAAGTCCTTACCAGTTAACTTCTTCACAGGTTGGAGCCGAACACTGATAGACTGATGTGTGAGTAAGGGGGAGGATGGAAGGGAGCGGGACATGCCCTCCATAATCCGAATGTGCTGCATACCTTCGGTCACTGGGAGTGGTGGGATAGCGTAGTCTGGTTCAAAAGCACAGTCGTTCTCTGTGGAGGTGCCTGGTGGGAAGAGAAAAACACAAAGGAACTGCTTAGAATACAAGGAAGTCTCCTGCTTTCATCATCCCTAGACAGAGGAGTGCCCGGCTGGGGTGTGAGCCCAACCCCACGGCGAGCAGGGAAAGCTGCGCCCTTCCTCTTCATCCTGCAGGGTCCTTAGAAATTCCCTTGGAAAAAAAATCATATTTCTGGAAGAGCATCTCAGCTTGGCCCTTCAGATTAGGAACAGCAGAACCATGAAGAAATATATACATATATATCTATATATTTTAATCTTTATAGTCCTAGAGTCACCAGTTTTAAGTATGACTCGTACTACGAATTAATTTTTGGTGTGCTTTCCAAAAAAACCTTCCAGCTTAAAGTGTTTGGAGGGGAGGAAGAGAAGAGACATGCCCAAAATCTCATGTGCTGGAGCTACCAAGAGGGGTGTAAAACAGGAGCTCCAGCTAACTAGGAGTAAACTGTGAGAACATTCATGAGGTCAAGGGTGTCCATAACTAAGGTTAAGATGCAGCTCTCTGACCATTCATAACCTTGGATTTCTGGCCCTGGTTGGGGTGTGCCCAGAGGAGACCCCAAATAAGGTTAAGAGGAACAGCTCTGCTCTGGACCAGGTTGAGAGTTGGGGGTGTTCAGCCTGGAGAAGAGAAAATTCCAATGGGGAAACCTCAGAGCATCTTCCAGTGCCTGAAGGGGCTCCAGGAAAGCTGGGAAGGGATTTGGGATAAGGGATGGGATGAGGGGGAAGGGTTTCCAGCTGCAAGAGGGGAGATGGGAGGGAGAAATTCTTTGGGGTGAGGGTGCTGAGCCCCTGGGTGCCCCCAGAAGCTGTGGCTGCCCCATCCCTGGCAGTGTTGAAGGTTGGATGGGGCTTGGAGCACCCTGGGCTGGTAGGAGATGTTCCTGCCAAATGGATGAGTCTTTGAGGATCTTTAGCCTCTGTAAACAGCCCCACCAAAAAAAAAACCTGGATGGGGGTGACACATCTACACATGGAAAGCACCAAATAACATGAGAAGAAGTGGCAGAAAACAATAAAGGCACATGTTGCTAAGTGTGGCAATAAATATTAATGACAAACAAATGCTCCAGATCAGGAAGAATTCAGAGCCCTGAGGATCCTCCCCTTAGCTGCAGAATATGAAAATTTCTGGTCAAGAACACTTGGTTCTCCTCATCTGGTCAATACAATTAACAACCTAACACAGGCAGCTAATAATTCATCTGCAAACCCAACTTACAACTGGTTTTGTTGCAGAGAATGTACAAAGGCTACACTCATGCCACACCTTCAAGAGATGGGTTTTAGCTTCCAGTGCCTGCTGATGTTTTCTTCCATGAAGACATTAGCTGCACAGTGTGGTTCTCAATGGCTTCTATTGCATTTAAAAGAGAAAATGTAATTGCTAGACTTAAGGGTAGACAGAGAAAAAATGGGGAGAAAATAAAAGGGTAAATGCCTCAAAGAGGTGGTATTCCAGAGAAGGCCATGGATTAAGCCCACCCAGGTAGCCAAGAGACAGTGTGACCCACACTATGTATTATTTAGAAAAAACAGATTGAAATAGCTGTCAAAAATCCTGGACAAGCTCCTGAGGTGTACAAAGAGGTGGCATTATTTCTGGCTAAAATCCATCCATTACTGATGCCAACTTCCAGGAACATCTCTCAGCATTTTAGTCCCCTCCTCTCCAAGAAACCAAACCAAACACTCGATGCATTTTACACACACACCATTCCTGAGAGTTCAGAATCTGCTCCTTACTCCCTTGCTTGCATTTGTCACCTTCACAGAGCTTTACTGAACATTCAAAGCTTCATCTTTACTGAGGTGATTTCCTTTACCTCTGGATGCTCGAGTAACTGTGCTGCAGTTGGAGATGTTTTATTCATCAGAGATTGTCATTATTGCCAGACACTGATGTGTTTCTGTGCCTTTCATGCTGCTTTAATTAAGTGTGCAGACGATTGCTCTAACGAACACTTCCTTTTCAGGGCACTGATCATTGCTATTCTTCTGTTCTTTCTGGTGTTGCTAAAAGCTGCTGTTGCTGACAGTACCATGCCTTTTATATATATCTAGATGTATAAATATAAATATGGAGGTATATCTAGCTGTATGGTGTATAGAAATATAAAAAAAATATTTGGCTACAGTCAGAGAAAACTCAAATTCCTGCTTTTTCCTTAGAAACTACAATTACTCCACCTTTCCACTGCAGTTACTACCATTTCCAGGTGAGCAGCAGCTCAGCCTTGCTTCTCAACCTGAGAACATCCAAGTGATGCAGCCCTGTGCCACCATCACCCACCCACCACCACCTTGTTACAGCCACCAAGTCTCTGCTGGTGGCCACCTCCAAAGTGTTTCCCCAGTCCTCCACCCACCAGCTTTGCTGTGCTGAAACTCCATCCCTTCCATGGAATTTTGGTGTCCCCAAAAGTAGTCTCTACATCCAAGCAAGTTGTCTAGAAGTGCTCCTAAAAGGTAGGGAGTTTAGGATATTTATCTAATGAAGCATTTTAGGGTTCTGCTCCAGGAGGAGAAGAACCCCAGTCTGGACACTCCACTGCCTCCATCCATGAGCTCTCCAGGGACAACAGAAGGAGTGAGGGCAGTGGGCAGCTCCACAGCAGCCACCCACAGGTCTCCCATGGGACACACAACAACCACAGCTCCAGAGGTGGGAACACTGCCATTTCTCACCTCTCTTCCTATCAGGCATCAAACCTGGTGGGAAGGACAGGACCTGGAAGGACCTGGCATGTGGACAGGACAATGAGGATGTGTTTGGAGTGACATACGTGCTCCCAAGAGTAACCCCAAGTCTTGCACACACACAACACACAGAGCTGATGCTGAGCAAAAATCAAAACCTCATTGGATCATCCTGTTTCTAAGTTCTTCCAAAATCATCCAAAAGATGCAGTGGGTCTGGTAGTGCTGTTGGGAATCATTTCTCCAGGAGCATATAATTTAATACCATGTTTCCAGTATAGAAAAAAAAAAAAAAAAAAAAAGACATTTCTTCCAGCTGTGCATTGTCAGAGGTAATTTCTGGCCCCACAGATAGCTTACATGACATAAGATGATTGAGGACCTTGCTTCTCCAGGATTATTGTGAGCTGAACACCTCTGCTGGCTCTGCACATCTCTGCCAGGCAAGGCAAAGTGGCACCAGTGCCAAAATCAGCACTGACAGTAACAAGGATGGGTTTCCAAACTCCATTTGGCCCAGAAACAAAACCAAAACAGAACAAAAGCAAAGCAAACAAAAAACCACATTTGCCATCATTGATTCTTAAAAACAAAATTTCAATTTGCTCATGCCAGATTTGGGGGGTTTGAGGGAACTACACCAAACACCAAGCAGTTTGTGCTACTTAAGATCTAAAAGCCTGTGTGCATTTCCCTTGTTATCACAGTGCAAGTTGGAAGCATCTTTGACCAATCTTTACCTAAAACCAGAAGAACTTGGGGCAGTATTTTATATAGAAATAAAAGTAATGATATCCTTGCAAAGTTTTCAGGAGTATTTTTCCCCTTAAAATTCAAATCCTTTACAACCAAAGAGAAAACTTCTATGGAGCTAAGAGACTTCTTCCACACTGAAGAAAACTTATATCTACAGACACATCCACTGATCCAAATGGAAAGATTTAGGACAAGAAGCTGGAAGTCTTATCTGTTTTTCCCTTTACTCCCCCCTCTCACACTGATTGAGGTGAACAGACACATCCTGACCACTCTTTGGGAAGGATTTGGGGAAAAAAAAAACCCACAGCCTCTGCCCCAAACTGGTATTTTTCCACAGCACTCAAGATGCTGAAATGTAACCTGAGAGAAGAGAGTGTCTGAAATGAGTGCTCAGAAACCCAGCAGGCAGCTCCCATCAGCTGCACCCAAGCTGCTGGATCTCCTACAAAGCCAGGGACAAAACCAAGACACACCAAAAAGCATCACAGGGCCCTAGGGAAGGGGTTTGCAGCCTCCATCACAGCAAATGTACCTGAGCTAACAGTGTCTGGTGAAGAGCAACCATTCCCTTTGTGTTCTGGAAGCACAGGAATTCCATGAGGTTTGTATGCAAGCTACCAAGTGGTAGCTTGGATGTGCAGTTATAAATTTCCTTGTCCCTTCCTAAATTTATTCATCTCTTCTATTTTAAAAGAAGAAAATTTAAAACAATAATTTTTTTAAATAGTGCTAAGAAGATCCTATGTTAACAGAGCAGTTGCAGCTGCTGACATTAAACAGGGTTTTAACTCTGAATTTCAATCCCCCTACTTCTGATCACAGACTTCAGTCCCTTGCAGTATATTTTGCCTGGGAAACTCTGGAATACTGCCAAAACCAAGCAATGCTCTGGAGAAAATGTCCCCATAATAAGTCATTAGGACACCATGACAACAACAGTCTTGAACTTAAATGAAAGGAAAATTATTGCTGTGATCTGAAAGAGAAAATAAGTCAATGCACGTATTATCTACTACAGCCATGCTTCCAAAAAGTGCTCCATAGTCCCAAGAGCTGTGTGAAAATACCAGCATTTGCACAACCCTCACAAATGAGCAAATGCTTCAAACTTTTAGTAAGCTACTTCCAAGGACACATAAGCCAGCACAGACCTAAGAGCTGCTACTGGCAGTGACAGAAATCCCCCCTACACAGCTGCAGTGGTGGGTTTAACCTCCAAGCTTATTGTGAGTGATGGATACTCAACAAAAGAGTTTGTAGAACCATTATTGAAGTATTATCAAACCTATTTTTACTCCTGTCTTTCTAGGACCTTTTGGTCTGTTCCTGTAGGATGAAACAGAACGAAGTGGAAGATGTGACACGTGGCTGCTCAGCCCCCTGCAGGAACCTGTCCCTTCTCTGCCACGAGACAAGGACTGGGGAGGAGGATAACCTGGGGACTGAGAACCTGCTAGATTCTGCCCTTGGCAACCAGGAAAAAGGCAAGTGGTCACCAACCATATGCCAGTGGCCCACTCCTTTGCACTAATATGTGCTGAAGGCTTCTTCCATCAGCAGCTCCAACAACCTCCATCTAAAGGGGAGATGCCCATGTGCTGCAGGTCCTTAATTCCTATACCAGCAACTCATGGTAGCTATGTGGATAATATCCATGGTTACAGAACTCCCTGAGAGTGCAGAGTCTTAGGAAAAACACAAAAAGGTGATTACAAAAGGTGAAGGAATGAGAAACAAGTGACCAAGGCAGAAGAACACTGAGGTTTACCTTGCCCAGATCGGCTCTGGCGGGACTCTACACTTGTCTGTCTTCTCTCTGCTGGCTCCTCGTTCCCTCCATCTGCATGAGAACCAAAACAGCACAAGTAGAACATCACAGTGGACAGGTCAGGCAGATGCAACTTTTCCTTCAGCACCATCCCCTATCTTGCAGGAAAAGCAGAACAAAAGGTCCCTCTTGCAGACTGAAATGGGGGCAAACTGCCGACAGCTTCCTTTGCTCTTCTGTTTCTCCCCAGGAAGGGAGATCTGTGGGGTCCTCAGGGTGTAAATAGGTTTTTAATTTCTCCTGCTGACCCCACAGATATTGGAATGAAATAGTAACCAAATTGTGTATCTTCAAATAGTCCTTTCACTTCAGACTATTACATCAAAATATTAAGTATATGATGAAAGAGATGCAGGTTAAAAAAAAAAAAAACATTATTTGAAGTGGTTTCCCTTAAAAGTTATTTTTAAAGTTATTTGCCAGCTAAAAAAAAAATGGTAAGGCTTGGAAGAAGAAAACCACTTTCATTACATCCTCTTGAAGCTGTTTAGGAAAGCAGCTATAGTTAACAAACAACAAATCCATCTGGATAAATGAAGAGTGGGACATGGTGTACAGTGTTATACAATTAATTACACCCTGGTCTTCATTGATCAAGTGACCAGATTAGAAACAATAGATACACACATCAATAGAGATGCTTGAGTACACAGGGTTTCTGCAAGCTGAAAGCAAAAAGTTGTCTAGCTATGCAGATTGTGAAAAAGCAAACCCAGGCATTTAAAATGCAGGATGAGTATTTCAGAGGTTGTTCCACCTCATGGCAGGGGAAGGGGAAGCTTTTAGGATATTTAAAAATAGTTCTGAAGTAACTGAATGCTTAAATAGCTGTTGAAAAACTCAATAGCTGATTTTAGCAGTTATACTTTTTGAGAATACTAAAAGCAGCTGCACTCTGACATGTTTGTATCTCTATTTATATACCCCTAAAATTATTTGCTGGGCAGGCCTGTTATGCCATCAAATCAGCTTGGGCAGCTCCTGCCAGGTGAGTTACATCTGTGAGCTGTGTATTGGAGAAACAACAGAACTGAGAAGATGACTGAAATATTTAATCTAACCCCACCCAACAAAAAAGCAGGACCACAGCCCAGAGCTTTTGTTTCCTCTTCCCTTGGCAAATTATTCCAGCCCTTGGTTTCCCTCCTGCAATGCTCAGACACCTTGACCAGGTGCCAGCAATGTCATTTTCTGTTCCCTTTGCAACTTTCCCCGCTCATACACCAGCTGTATGTAAAGGGCAGCATCCCACAGCCAGAAAACCCATATTTTATGCCAAGTGCTCATGCCCCAGTAACTCATCCCAGTGCCAGGTGTTGAGAGGGCCACAGACCCCACAGTTTCCCTGCTCACTTTCCACTCTGGTTCATGAAATCACCAAATGCTTTGGGTTCAAAAGGACCTTAAAGATCACCCTGTCCCACCCCTCCCCATGGGCAGGGACACCTCCCACCAGACCAGGTTGCTGGGCTCCTCCTCACTAAAGCTCTTCCAACACCAGGATGCAAACCAGTGCCAGAGGCACCAGGTTTGAGGATGGGAACTGCTGCCAAGGGTTCAGAGCCTGCTAGAGATCTCTCAGGTACTTTGCAAGTTATGCAATATACGAAGGGGGAGAGGAAGATGACTGTAAATTAACTTCCCAAAGCCACTTAGGCTGGTGGGAAAGGAACAAATCAATCCAGTGACTCAGCATCCAGAATGTCTCCAGTGGGCAGGCAGTGGTGCTCACTCTGCTGCTGCAGCAAAGCTGAGGCTGGGGTGCAGCACAGCACAAACCTCATGGGCACTGGCAGAACCACTGGACAGCTTTTAATGAGGAACATTTTAATGAGAAGCTGTCCCATAGAGAGAAGGGCATCTGCATGCACAGCTCATGCACACAAACTGAAGCAGAGAGTGACTCTGCAGCCAGGCAAGGAAAGGATTGTGTCAGGAATACCTTTTATCCTCCACCCAGTGGAGCACAAGTCCTTCCCATCTGCTCTGCCCTGGATGTGCATGTCTAAAGAGCAAAAACCAGAGGCTCCCACCAGCAGAGCCAGGCAGGATGGATGCTCCAGGCTGAGCTGAGACCTTCTACCTCACAGGAAGGAATTTTGAAATGACAAATACTTGCAATAGAAAGAGAAAAAAAATACAAACAGATCAACGCCAGGTGGTGGACAAGGCTGATACCTGCAGAATTTAGGATGCGGGGTGAAAAGGTAGCAAAGTGCAGGAGGATAAGGAACAGCCCACAGTTAAGAGCTGAACGACTGAACTATTTTCAGTTTTCCCTCCCTTTGTTATAAATAAAAATTTTGAGCACACTCCATTCCCTGCAGTGGAGAAGCAAGGATACTGGGGAACAATCCCAAAGCTAATTAATGAGTTGTCTTCATATACATGAAAAAAAAAGGGGGGGGGGGGGGGGGGGCGCAAAATAGAGTTGCTAAGGGAACATTCCCACCTTTTCAAACTTCTGAGGACTCAGGTTTACAGTCCTGGCAGTGGTCACTCCCCTGTGCATATCAGGACTTTGTTATCCACCAATACTGCCAATTTATTTTACTTATGCACCATTCTAGGTAGCTGCTAGCATTTGCTTTAGGAATAATTATTTATAGGCATGACCTACTAGTTGGGCAGCAGTGCACACACAGCCAGGATCACTCACAGAAGCACAATCAGCTCAGTTGGTGTAATGATTGTCAGCATCTGAACTAGCACAGTTATTGACAAAGCCTCAGATGCAACATCTGAAAGAGGTCACTGAAAGCAAATGGGTTGTGAAATCATTGCTAGAAAACACAGATATCTGTGTTAATTGAAAATAAAGATCAGAACAGACTGAGACAAAGCTGGTTAAGGAGCATCTACAGAAGTTGCCACAAGAAGCAGAAAATAGTTGTTTTTTAAAAAATGCCACAGGGAAGTGAATGGCATAGTAAAATATTTCCTCAGTAATCCATAGTCTCTTGTCATTAGCAATGAGAGGGAGAGGCACTGTGGTTTATTTTTACATAGCTGGGTGCTGAGCAAGTCCATTAAGATTTACACATTATTTTCATCTCAGAAAGATGCTGTCTCATCCCTCCTGTTGGGATGCTGGGCAGAAACTGGGGTCAAAAATCCAGAGGGCAGCCTAAGTAGGTGATGAGGTGGCAAACATATAGCAAATAATCAGAGCTGTTAATGCTCCCTCTCAATTACAGAGGGATTCAGTAATCTCAACACAATCATGTTTAGCAGTAGCTTCAGAAAAGCAACCTCTCCTGTAAATGGGTCTGCAAAACACCTCTGCTTCCCCTTCTTCCTCTCCACCTTTGCTCCCCCTTCCTCTCTTCTACCACTTCTCCGTTTAAAACCAACACAACAAATCCCCTCCCATGCACACAACAACGATGTTCTCTGAACAAACCATTCCTAAAGGGAAAAGAAAATCCCAAGGGTTTCAGCCCACGAAACCCACTGCACAAAGCACTGCATGGAATTAGCAGGACCTGACTGCAAGCAGGAACAAGATGCATCTGCACCAACCCAAATAACCCAAAATAACCCAAATAATCCAACATATCAGCATCACCTCGCTGCCAGGTGCTCCCATACAAGGCAAAACCAAGTTTTAAATAAAATGAAGTGCCAGCCAGCTCGATATCCTTGTTCCCCTCTTTTAATTAAAGCAGCATCTAAAAGGCACAACGTGACTAAAACGTCTTCCCAGGTCTTTTTTTTTTTTTTTTTTCTATGACAAAGCAATTTTTTTTTCCTGTTTGTTTTATCACAGCAAAATAAAAAGGGTGGGTCAGGCTGCTTCACGCATGCTGGGAAATCTGCTGCAAGACCTGACTGCATTAGATGTGCCGCTGCTCCTAACAGCTTCGAAATCGCTCCTTCCAACCCAACCCCGCAGCAAACCCCTGATCCGGAGAACACACAAGACTCACAGAAAGCTCGTCCAGCACTTAGGAGGTGAGCCCAGCCCAGCCCAGCCCCGCATCCCTGCGGGAAACTGCGCGGAGCTCAGCGAAGCGAAGGGGGAGGTGGGACCCGAGTGGCATCGCGGTGGTGAAAGCCAAAAGAAATCAAGGAAGAGAAATCCAACTGCTAAAAGAAATCATGGAAGAGAAATCCAAATGCCTTCCCCCAAAAAAGAAAAAAAAAAAAAAGGATGGGGGGGAGATGGAAGGAGGTCGGAGAGAAGAGTGCGGTGAAGGCTGCGGGCGGTGCCGGGAGCTGCGGGTGCCCTCCCCGGAGCCGCAGCCGCGCAGCCCCGCGCAGCCCCGCGCAGCAGAGCCAGCTGCAAATCCTGCTGGCAGAGATCCCGCTGGATCCCGGCCAGGCTGAGGAATGCCATGTGCCAAAGCACGGAGTCTGCTGTTCCCCCAGGGAGAGAGGGAAAAGCTACCCCAAGGGGGTAAGAGAGGAGAAGGGGCTGAGCCTGGGAGTGGGAAAAGTCGTGTTCAATCCCAAATCCTGGCTGGTTAAGTTTGGGAGAGGGTTTCTGCTCTGGAAAACCAATATTAAAATGTCATTCTGCTAAAATTTGTAATATTTCTCATAAAAATAATAAAACTGTATTAATGTACTGATAGAATAAAACATCTGTCCCCACCAAAACAAGAAGTGCTTTGGGGGTGGAAGAGTTTTGCTGATGGAACTCCAGGAGAGGTCTGGGTTATTAATCACTGCATCAATTAAAAAAAGAGTTCCTGATCCACTTTCCAACACATTGAATCCCTTCTGAACAGCTCTGGTAATTCCCATAAATGATAACAGAGACACAAAGGGCCCTATTTCTGGGTGGGTTTGTTTTTCTGCAATTAAAAGATGAAGATCATACAATCATAGAATCGACAGGATTGGAAGGGACCTCAGAGACCATCAAGTCCAACCCTTGATCCACTCCCACTGCAGTTCCCAGCCCATGGCACTCAGTGCCATATCCAGGCTCTTTGGAAATAGCTCCAGACACAGAAATTCTGTAGCCATGGTTGTACCAGGGCAGGATGGAATGCAGAGACTCCGTGGTACTGTCTCTCTGTTAATGCACCTAAAAACCAGAAGACAAGAACTGCCTTGGTTAGGCCAGGAAATCACATTCAAGATTTAATCCATAACCATAGAAACTTCACTTCATACTTTGTGCACTTTAAAATGCCATTAATAAGGACATTATCTAAATTTATAAACAGAGGCCATCTACCACTAATACCTGCACTGGATTTGAGCTCATTAAGGAACAACCTCAGAGCCAAAAGCAGTCAGGAATGACAATATTCTGCTTTAATTTGTCCCAGTGGCTGTGAGAGAGGGTAAAAGCAGAGATCCAGGGACTCTCAATAGCCAAGATGAACACAAAAGATCCCTCAGATCAGTCTACCCCTGTTCAATTCATAATCTCAAGACTGGATAAGAATATATATCAGAAGCAGAGATTTTCACACTGGAGATTCAGTGATTTCTTTTTACCTTTTTTGAAATAAAATATCTAAAACATTCCTGATCTTTTAGGTAGAATAAAGCTTAAAATTTACCTTAGCTCTTAAGTTTCTCTAATACAGACAATCCCTCAACAGACCGAATGCACACTGTAGTTACTCTCTTTTAAAGAAGCAAATGCATTTAAAAACAGGACCAAGAAAAAAGAACAGGATGCAAACTCCATTTAAGATTGGATTAGTAAAGTAAATTTTCAAAATACTGGGCTTGCTCAGGCTCCCTGCATTCCATTCACTGGCAGTGAGATTTGGGTTAAATCACATCAGTTCTTCTAAAAATTCACCAAATAAGCCATCAAAGTCCATTGCAGTTTAGCTGAGTAATTTTGTTTAGATTTAGTGTTCAAATGTTCAGTACTCACCCCTAAAAAGCTGTTTTGATGAACAATCTTTCAACCTGGTTACTAAAGGGGGCAGAAGCAGCCTCACCTGTTCACCACTTTAATAATTTCAAGAAATGTAAAACTGATCTTTTTGGAGCTTCCATCAAAGTTAATGGGGCAGTGTAGGAAGCAATCAGCTGAATGCAATGGTTGCTGTCCCTGAATCAGAAAGGTGCTGATTTGCAGCCATCTACGTGCATCAACTTGTGATTATTTTCCTAATATTTTGTTTCAAGCTCCTATGGGGCCAGTGCAGAACCAGCCAGGATGAAAGGATGGGAGCAGCACAGGCAGAAGGAGTGAGGAGTTGGGTTCCTCCCATTTTGCTTACACACAAGAGCAAATGGTGCACTGGGGAGGGGAAGAGAGGTAGGAAAATGATGTAAAAATACCAAGAAAATTGAAAAAGGCAATATACAGACAGTACAGTCATTCATTCTCCTAAAAGTCACTAACAGGTGGGAAAAGCCTCCATTCTGGGAGAGGTTTTGGTGTCCACACAGGGCCAGGAAGGAAGGAGAATCAGTGATAACCAACTTCCAAATTCCCTCCTCTCCTTCACTGACTCAAGAAGCTTTTGCTCTCCATCTGTGAATTATAAAATCCTTTTACCCTCTCCTAAGGCTGTCTGGGACCTTTAGCAACCACAAGCATTTTCAGCTCCAAATAAAAGGCATGACAGATATCCTAATTATTCCAATTGACTGTGCAATTAACTACAAACAGTTCACACTATACACAACATATGCTTCTCTGAAGAGCTCCAAGTTAGGGATTTTATAGGGCAAATTTTCTCTTTGCATCTCTGAGTGCTCCTCTAATTAAAAGTTGAAACAGCATTTTTAGAACAGCTTAGTGGTCATCTGTCCTAAAATTAGTTGAGAAATTGGTACAAGTGACTGAAGCTCAAAATAGGTTATGCTGCTGCCAGCCAGCCTGCTGCTAGCACTCAGCAATCCCTGAATGACAGAAGACAGTGAAAGGGATTTCTTAGGGATTCAAAGCTTTATTGCATAGGAAAAAGGTTCCAAAATCCCCCCAACCCTTACCCAACGTGTTGAAAACACTGAAAATGTCACTGCCACCACAAGGCTCTGCTCAGTGACTCCCCTACCTCCCTAAGAAAGCACATGTACAGCTACCAAATTCCTAAGCAAATTATTTCAAGTACTTCAAAGGTTTAAGTGAGTTTTGTTTGACAAATCAAAACATGGGTTGGTTTTTTTTCCTACTACCAGGCTCCTACACCACATTTTAGGGTTGGAACTGCTACAGCCAAGAGGTCTTCCCTCCACCTCTAATTAGCATCATAGCTACCCAGGTGTGAGTTTTCCAACACAAGCATCAGGAGGCACTGTTGCTAATGCTCCTCTGAGTGATTTTTCCAGGATCAGAGAGTAAATCCAGGCCAGGCAGCAGTGCTGTGCAGACCACAGGGCCCCTGCTTTCACCTGCAGATTACAAGGCTTTGCCTACCCAGATGTACTTAATTCAATTACCTTGGGCAACCCTATTGATTCAGCCACACTTACTGCAGGAAATTGATTTTTGGCAGAGTGAACCAGCACTGCTCCAACAGGATTTGTCACCAGTAACATCCAGTTGAAAAATGGAGACCTTCCAGCTTTAGGTGTGTGTGTGATAATCACCCTGGTACTGCCAGTTAAGGAGACTTGGACAGGCTGGTATGAAAAGTGTTCTCATTCCTCAAGCAGTGACAGAGATTTTTAGTCCTGAAGAAAGTCTGCAAAATTATAGGCAGGTTACTAATGAAAAGGGAGAAAAAACCCCAAAAAATCCATCTGAAAGCCTTGTGTTTCTTAGCATTTCTTTGTTTTCACAGCCAGATCTAACACTGAGATTATTTACCATCATCAGCTCTTGTTTCATTCTGCACTCTCATACTGCAGCTGAAATAATTCTTCCATTCCAATTCCAGTGGATGCACTACCCATGTTTTTAGAAACACATCACAGCTTTTTTATCCAGGTATTTCCACCAAAATCCTTCTTCCAGTCTGCTACCTCCTGGAATCCAAATAACTACATTTTTCAAGTTATGCTTAAACACTGAAGTAGTAATAATGCAACCAAACTTCTTCAGGAATCACCTTTCCTACAGCCCCTGTGGCTCTGTACTGCAAGAGAAAAACCTTCACACATGTGTGAACTCACAGTTAGGGCTTTTGATCACAAATGCCACTCTCTCTCCTACTTAAGGCAATTATACAGTAAAGAATAAAAAGAGATTAACAGTTCTATTCAGCTGGAATAATGAGTAATTATTTCTAAAAGTTGTTTTCCAGCTTCTCCTCAAGCAGTGATATTGATATATACAGATCCACACCTACAAATAAAGACAGACAGGGCTGTAAAGAAATCAAATCTTCATAAAATTCTGCTTGATAAACTGCAAAAGGAAAACCAATTTACAGATATGTGGTATCATTTGGTGCAGTACCAGATTTTCTATCCATTGCACTGTTTGTTGATTCCTCCAATAATTCTGGCTGGCACTTTACAACCTGCAACTCCACAGCAATCCCTGCACCATGAGGAATGTCCTCCCAAGTATTGCAGAACTCTGAGCTTAGGCAGGAACTGTACAAGAGAGTCTAAAAAACAAATTTAAAAAAGGAAATGCAAAGCCTTAGTCCTTCAGCTCTGGTTGTCCAGGAAGGATTTTGCCCAGGCCAAGGGATGCAGAGTCAGCAGCCCATGCAAGCTGTTATTAAGGTACACACAGGATCAGAAATGTCTTTGCAGATACCAAACCTAAATCTCTAATTAATACAATCACAGAAACTCTAGAGAGTCATTTTTATTGGATTTCTCAACCAGGAGGCAGGATCAATCTAACACCAGCACATTACATAATACCTTCTAAACAGGTTTTTGCCAATTAAAAGGATGTTGTGGGTTACTCACATCTGAGAAGAATTTGGCTCAGGACTGAGCCTGGCCAAGGACATCAACTTCCAATGTCAAAAGTGAGATTAAATCTCAGGCTGGAATCCCAGGGGGCTGTGGTTTTTCTGCAGGCAGAACCCCAGCAGCTCCCTCTCCCTCTGCTATGCTACACAGGGACCATTTCACCCCCTCTTTGTAGCTTTTTTTTTATTATTACTATTTTCCTTCTTTTTCAGCATGGCTGTTCAGTTGCAGGGTGTCATTTTTTCCACCAGAACAATTTTCCTGATAACCTCTCTGAAAACATTGCCCTTCTGTAGGTCCAGCCACAGCACTGCCCCATTTCCTGCTGGGAAACCAAGCTATTTGCACCTGAACATGGATCAAGAGAACCCAAACCAATAGTTTAGGGTTTAAACTAAACCCAGACCAGAAATATTTCACTTCTCTGTTGGTTTAGATGGTTAAAAATGTTTGTATCCCTGTGGCTCAGCAGTGTTTTCACATTCAGTTCATCTGCCTTTCTTATCACTACTTAATTAGCTGTTATGTTTCCTTGCTGCCCCCACTACCTGGATGAGGTGTAAATTATCTGCTAAAAATAAGAAAAAAAAAGAAAAAATGTTTATACTTATCTTTGTTTTGCTTGGCAATTTAAACCAGAGCCTGTTGAGCATTTAATTTAACGAGGCCAAGTTTTGCATAGCATTACATTATGTAAAATAATTACACTTTTAAAATTGCTGCTCTACAGAAGATTATGGAGAAACCTGTTAGTGCTGAAATTATTCTGTTTGTGTAGACAAACTTTGAAGTTTATTAATGAAAGTTTGCAGTGAAACAGCTGTTCTCCTGATTAAATGAATTATGACTAAGTTTTCCTGGTAGCTTCCTTGAGCAGGCAGCTATTGTATAAAACTCATGAAATGCAGGGATATAGAATCCTAGAATCCTAGAATGGGCTGGGTTGGAAGGGACCTCAGAGATCATCAAGTCCAACCCTTGATCCACTCCCACTGCAGTTCCCAGCCCATGGCACTCAGTGCCACATCCAGGCTCTTTGGAAAGATCTCCAGACACGGAGAATCCACTACTTCCCTGGGCAGCCCATTCCAATGCCTGATCACCCTCTCCAGAAAGAAATTCTTTCTCATCTCCAACCTAAACCTCCCCTGGCACAACTTGAGACCCTGCCCTCTTGTCTTGCTGAGAGTTGCCTGGGAAAAGAGCCCAACCCCCCCCTGGCTCCAACCTCCTTTCAGGGAGTTGCAGAGAGTGATGAGGTCTCCCCTGAGCCTCCTCTTCTCCAGCCTCAACACCCCCAGCTCCCTCAGCCTCTCCTCACAGGATCTGTGCTCCAGTCCCTTCCCCAGCCCAGTTGCCTCCTTTGGACCTGCTCCAGCACCTCAATCTCCTTCCTGAGGGGCTGAGGGGCCCAGAACTGGACACACACTATTACACAAACAGGTAACATTAGAGGCAGAATTCAAACCACCCCATTACCTTAGATAGCTTCCAGACTTAAAAAACCCCACTATTTAGTTGGGGAGGCAAATGAAAAACTGTCAAGAATTCCAAGTGCTCTGGGCTGTCCTAAAGCAAGTTACAGAGCTCAGGGAAGAGAATATTTTTTTTATTTGTTTATCAATAATTATTTCAGTTTACTCATCAGAAATATAAATGAGCAAGTGAATCAGGAATGCAGGAAACAAAAACTATCCCTGATGAAATGACAGCTGTTTTTTCAGCTTAGTAACCCATTTCTAAATGCAGAGTAGGTTAAAACTGGAGGAGAAAAAACAAAAAGACAAAAAAAAATTAAAACCAACCAAATAATGTCTTAATTTGTTTCTCATGCTTCAAGTAAAGCTCCACACACAGTGGCAGGGTTGGAGACAAGACAGCACCAGCCTCTCCCCTGGCTCTGGGCATTATTGGCCATCAGCACAGAGCCAAGAGCTGACAGCCAAGGGAGGTCAAGAGAGGAAAAAAAAACTAAATGCAAATATCTGGGAGAGGCTGAGGCACATTTGAGCTTAGCTCAGTCCTGAAGATGAAACAAGATTTGATAGAGCAATAATAAACTTGAAAGGCTTCCAGCAAAGATGGAGCAGAAGTCAAAAGGAGGGAAACTGAACCTGAATACATAACGACCAAATTGGATGTCAAAATGTTTTGGGTTTCTGGGCAGGTACAAAGTCATCCCATTACCTAATGCTTTTCAGGGCATTTCAGAGATCCAGCTTCTTTAAAAGAAAGAACACCTAATAACTCAAGTGCTTTGCACATTGTAATAGAATCATTAGGAAACCCTGTGCCTTGTTTTCCCAGAGCTACAGAGCACTGCAAAGCCAATGCAAACCAAGATTTGTTTTCTGAGAGGCAATTTCCAAGCCTCTTGGAAGCAGAGGGCACAGCAGGCTTCAGCAAGGAGCCAGCCCAGGCACCCAGCACTGCAAGATCAGGCAAGACATTTTTCACAGCAGTTTTTTTCCTTATAGACAACCAAGGGATAATTTCACATCTGTACACACATCTCTCTATTTGTGTATATACAGACAAATACTGCTGGGTTTTTTTCAAACCATCAACCATCCCAGCCTGAATCCCTGCAGTGTGAAAGTCACAGATTTTCATTCATTTATGTCTGACTGAAGCTACCTGCTCCTCTGCTGCTCAAAAAAAAAGTAAAAATCACTTCCATTCAGTTAGTTTCAGGGATTATTCCTCCTGTTAAAGCACTGCCCCTTTCTTCATCATTTCCACTTCTCATTCCAGGTTGGCTTCTAGCTCTGTTTGAGACTGAGTGACCTTATGGTATCTGTATTTTCATCAGACTCTCAGCACAATAAAGCCATCTCCTTTCTCTCTGATAACCTTCACATCGACAGCTCCTGATCCTCCAGGGTGTGACCTCTGGTTCCCTACACTTGGGGCTTTCCATATTCCCCCTAATTTTCTGAGCCCTTTTCCAAAATGCTGGAATCAGCACTGCCAAAGCCCACTGACACCTCTCAGCAAACCAACCTCCCCTCATCCTCCTTGAGGATGTCTTGCACACACTCTCATATTTCATTAGCCCTTTCTGGCACAGCATCTAACTGGAAATGGGATCTTTTTACCACCACTGCTGTCCAAGACATTTCTTTTCTCATTTGCAAGTCTCTGGATCCATGCCCGTATACATGACCCCAAATCTGATTAGCTGGCATTAATTATTCCACTGATAGTAGGATCAAACAATTTGCATCCCTAACTCCCCCTGCCTTGCACTCAGCACTCTGAGGTTTTGCAAAGTGGGGATTTTATCAACACCAAATCCATCCCCCAGCAAAAGCACTCAGCCAGGATTCATTCTGCCTCTCAGAGATGTCACAGAATTGGAGCACCTCTTTGGGCTGGCAAAGACCTTTCAGACTGCATGGACAATCATAGAATCCTAGAATGGGCTGGGTTGGAAGGGACCTCAGAGATCATCAAGTCCAACCCTTGATCCACTCCCACTGCAGTTCCCAGCCCATGGCACTCAGTGCCACATCCAGGCTCTTTGGAAAGATCTCCAGACACGGAGAATCCACTACTTCCCTGGGCAGCCCATTCCAATGCCTGATCACCCTCTCCAGAAAGAAATTCTTTCTCATCTCCAACCTAAACCTCCCCTGGCACAACTTGAGACCCTGCCCTCTTGTCTTGCTGAGAGTTGCCTGGGAAAAGAGCCCAACCCCCCCCTGGCTCCAACCTCCTTTCAGGGAGTTGCAGAGAGTGATGAGGTCTCCCCTGAGCCTCCTCTTCTCCAGCCTCAACACCCCCAGCTCCCTCAGCCTCTCCTCACAGGATCTGTGCTCCAGTCCCTTCCCCAGCCCAGTTGCCTCCTTTGGACCTGCTCCAGCACCTCAATATCCCTCCTAAACTGAGGGACCCAGAACAGGACTCAAGGTGTTTCATCTGAAATATTTTCTTCAATAAAACCTCAAGCCCAAACCTCCTCCAGCACCAGAACTCCTGCAGCTCGTGCATTTCTGGAGATCTCCCAACCCACCCACTCCTGAGGGATTTACATCCCGATGTGGCAGAAGCTGACACTGAACTGACTTTTCCTGTGGCTCCCAGCACCCCAGATTGCAGCCAGGACAGAGTCTGGCACTTCCAAGGAATGTGGAGAAGTTAAAAGTGAAGGAAAGTGAAAACTCAGCTGTAAGCTGTGAACAGCATGCACTACACTGATGGTTTGAGTGACACTACAGACACCACAGAATGCAATGGTACAGATGAAGAAAAGCCTCAGCATGAACACTGCTTTGCAGGGAAACTCCAGGGATACTCCAGGGAACTCCAGTCCATCAGGAAAAGAAACCAGGGAGACTGAGTGGAAAGTTGGGAGGACCCAAGAGTAACAATTTGGCTGTGGGAGGTGGGAGGGGGGTGCAAGAGTTATTTACACATCCCTGCATTGTGCTGTTCTGAGTATAGAAGTTTTCATCTGTATACACAGGCCTTATTTGTGAACAAATAAATCCTCTCCTTTTCCACAGTTTTCTGAATTTAAATAGCACTGAACAATTCAAACTGAACAGCTGACACACCAGTACACCAGCATGCTGCACCCTAAAACAAACTCTGTGGTCTTTGTGGCCATTTATGGCAAAAAGCCAGAGCAAATCTCAAGTAAATAATATCCCCCAAATAACAATAAAGTTGTTGCTCTCCCAGGATCACGAGAAAAACCCCAATCCTTTTAATGGAACTAAACTGCTTAGAAAGTCAACACAGCCTGTAATCCAAGTGCATCACTGTACCCATGTGGTCCAACTGCTTGCCTGAGAGAGTTCAATTCTGCAGAGATAAGACCTCCCACACTTAAGCCCTACATCGACATTTATGGACAAAACAGCAGCTTTGGGTCGTCTGGCAAGTCGAGTTATTTGCATAAGCCCCATTACCTCATTTGCTTCCCAGAGCACATACCTGGATCACTGCTGGGCAGGAAACAGGGCTCCAGACAGCACCAGCCTTTTCAAGCTGTTCCCTCCAACTGGTAAAGCCAGGAACACAAAGCAGCAAAGCAATTTTGGCAGGCTCCTGGAGATGCAAACCATGGGCTGAGATCCTGTCAGCACACGTGGCTCGAGTTTAAAGGCAGGGGACTGAAAGGCACCTCTGGGTGACAGCCCCAGTTGCTCCCAGCACCTCCCACTGCACTGGGAATTCAGGGAACTGCTGCTCTCCCAACATCCCCTGATGGATCTTGGAGGCTCCACTCTCATTCTGGAAATGCCCACTGAGGTGGAGAAGTCTGTTCTTGCTGTGTGCTCTGCTGGACTTTCACCCAAAAGGGTCCAGGAATATGTGTCCTACACCTCTGATTAACAACCCAAGAGGAACTTGAGTTTCCTTGGGTTAAGAACCCAAGAGTACTTCCAGCAATCTATGCTAGATGTAAATTATCCACACTTCAAAATAAATTTATTTTGTTTTCTAGGGACAAAAGAATCCCTTTCCTGTGATTTGAGGAGAGAAACCCAATCCCTAAATTCTACCCACAGCATAATACTGAGTATTCAGTTCCTCGGGGAGTTGGAGGGGAGGAGACAACAAGGAAAAATAATAATTTGAGTACATTCAGTTTCCCCGTGATCTGGATTTACATAAAAATAGCATCATCTTTACACCTAGCTCATTTTGCATTTGTTGAGTCATGCAGCTGCTTGAGCAATTAATGAAAATTAAGTCTTTCCAACAGCTGCATTGTGTATTTAGGTTAGCTAGAACAGTCAAATACATTACACAACCAAACTCAATCCTTTCTTCTTAATTGACATCAGGCATTACCAGGCCAGTAATTCTATTTATTCATCTCCATTAAAGGACTGAGGGATACTGACTGGCTGTATAGTTCAGTCTACAGACTCCTTATTACTCCTGGTAGTACAAGAACAAATCAATCTCTGAATCCTTTTTAAGTCCATGTAAGTCTTTAAACAGCAAAAAAACACTTGGGAGTTTAAAAAAAAAAAAAAAAAAAAAGGTTTATTTGAACAGATGTCCTTTTACCTTCGAGTCACATATACATAAATGCACATTATTATTATTTTTGTAACCTAAAATTCTTTTCCATTTTAACTGAAGTATTTTGGGGCTGTGTGTCCTCAACCTCAGACTCTGAGGCTCCCAGAGCAATCCCCACCAGCACCTCTGCTCTTCAGCAGGTCCAACCCATTCTACTCCCAACAACATCATTTACACCAGGTCACTGGGATTTACTCTTTGTCATTTTGATCCTTCTGTGCCACCTTTATGAGAAACTGCAGAGCACAAGCACAGTTACCTGCCCACCACACACCTCCTTCCTTTCCATCCAAAGCTGCAAACTTCAAACTCTGTCTGAAGCTGAAACAAAATTAACTACAGAGGCACCAAAGCAGGCAGACACCCCAGTTCCCCAGGCACCTGCCATTCTCATTTTATGGATCAAGTCTATCAGGAAGCATGTACCCAAGGTAAATCTATACATCAGAAGAAACAAAGGCTTTCACAAATGTATGGAAGCAACAGCAAGAAAACAGTCTGCAAAGTGCCCGAGCAACCAAGTGCATTAGCTCCAGGCAACAGAGTTGCATTCCACCAAAAAGGATTCATCTATATTCCAAGAAAACTTGTTATTTCAAAGGAAATGTTTTGGTTCCCATGATGTAACTCCGTGTCACCCATAATGACTAATAGCAGGAATACAGGCTTGGTAATTGTAACTGGAGCACACATCAATAGGCAGCCTCAAGTTGAAAGGGTGATAATACATCTTTCAACCTGTCAGTAGGGATAATGGAGGTGTCAACCCCACTCCAACATGTGGTACACCTGTAAAAAAAAAGACAGACCCAGTTCTGCTTTAAAGACATTTCAAAGCTTAAGCCACGTTTTGATTGCCTTTTAAAAAGACAAAAATCTTTGCCAAACTTTAAAGGGCTCTTCAGCAGAGAACCATCTTTAAACTGGTTTCTTAATACATGTAATATTCTGAACAAAACATAAGAAAGTGTGTTCTTTAGTAAGGAGATGACTGACTTGTCCTTTTAATTTGTTCCATTTTAAACATTCCTTAAACAGCCTCCTAACCCACAGCAGACACCCCCCTACACAGCAGCTGACACCACGAGGCATCACAGGGACCCCCTTCAGAGCTGGGCTCTCAAAGCTGAGCCCCTCAAATTTCTCCAGGAGGGATAAGCAATTAGAGGAAATCCTCATCAATAAAACAACCTGGTGACAATTATTTTTTTCTAATGTCTGTAATTGAAATTAGCAACTCATTTTCACACTGCAAACCCCCATACCATGCATTTCAATTCCTTTTCTTTTGAGCTGTAAAGGTTCAAGGATGAAGTCCCCCATAAACACTGTGCCCACTAGAGGATGACCTTTTAGAATCATAGAATCATAGAACTGGCTGGGTTGGAAGGGACCTCAGAGATCATCAAGTCCAACCCTTGAACCACCGTTGCGGTTGCTAGACCATGGCACTGAGTGCCACGTCCAGGCTCTTTTGAGGTATCTCCAGACACGGAGAATCCACTCCTTCCCTGGGCAGCCCATTCCAATGCTTGATCACTCTCTCCGTAAAGAAATTCTTTCTCATCTCCAACCTAAACCTCCCCTGGCACAACTTGAGACCCTGCCCTCTTGTCTTGTTGAAAGTCGTCTGGCAAAAGAGCCCAACGTCCACCCGGTTACAACCTCCTTTCAGGGAGTTGCAGAGAGTGATGAGGTCTCCCCTGAGCCTCCTCTTCTCCAGGCTGAACAGCCCCAGCTCTCTCAGCCTCTCCTCATAGGGTCTGTGCTCGAGTCCCTTCACCAGCCTGGTTGCCCTCCTTTGGACCTGCTCCAGGACCTTGATATCCTTCCTGAACTGGGGGGCCCAGAACTGGACACAGTACTCGAGGTGTGGCCTCACCAGTGCTGAGTTAGTTTTACACTAACTCCAGGTGAAAATAAAGGATTAATTTGTAAGATCCCTAAGAATTCCCCAAAAGAGTTTCATTTGCAGCAAGGAATAACTTTCCCCTCCCAACAGAGAGAGGGGAAAAGTGCCAAAGACAACTGAGGAGCAGCAAAAGCAGACACTGCACGACCCTCAGATGAAGAAATCAATGCCTGGAGCTGCCAGCAGATATTTAAGCTGACACAAGAAAAAAAGAAAAAGGCCATGAAGTTTTACACACACTGCTATATTTGTCTGCACAACCACTGCAAAATATTGGGCATATTGGGGTTTATTTCAGATAAACATTCACTGCCTCAGAGCTCTGCCTGAAGCATTGTACACTGAGTTGTAAGTCCTGTGTAAAATTAGGTTGATTTCCTCCCAACTTGGGTTGGACACTGACCACATTTGTGTTTGCAGAGTGCTATGTAAAACTTCTAGTTAAACCAGTGATAGGTTTTATTGCTTTTAATTACCTCGTGGCATTTAGGGAAGTTCACAAAAGATGAAAAGGGTTTTTTCCCTCCCATCCCTCCTCAAAAATGGATTTTGCCATTTGACCCCTTTCAGAGAGGTGGGAATTACAAACATATGAAAAAGCAGAGTGGCAACACAGCAGAACCTTCATTTGCTGCTTTCCAGAGGCTGTGCCTCCCCACACACACCCTCCCAACCACCCCAGAAAAAAAGCCATTTACACTATGCAGAGCACATGCAAGAGAATCTACAGAAACAGCAGCAAAACTGGGTGCTCAGACAGCTTTTCTGAAATAAATTGCTCTCAGGGAATTTCTTTTAAAGAAAAATAATTGATCATCATATATCACAAATATAATCTGCACAGACAGCTGTGCTGTGAGAAATGCTCCAGAGCTGGAAAGACTCAGACTTGCCTGCTAGAATATATACCTGCATTTAAAGAAATCCAGCATTACACTGCCATGCTATGGATCAGGGGTTTGCTTCTTCTCATGATTTTTATTATTTAGGATCCCTGCTCTTCTCAAGGGTAAAGAGCTGGTTGTAAGACCTGAAGCTATCAGGGAGCAGGGGAGGGATTTCAACAGAAGTTGAAACCAGGAAGTTTTATGCTGGAGGGCAGATAAAATATGTATAAGTTCCACTGAGTTGTTGATTTTTTACTTTTTTGTCCTTATCAACTTGCTGCATTGTTGTGTGGTTTCTTTCTTTGTAAAATAAATTGTTCTTTTGGTTCCAGTATTACTGCCCACACTCTGCCAATACTTCCCATCTCTTCTGAAGGAAACACCACCACTTCTCCAAACCACCACTTCATATTCTCCTCCATCCACAGACTTTCTCCCAGATGGATTGCTGTTCCACACACCCACCTAATGAATAAGGCGTAAATGTAATCACCTCTTCCCCTCCCTCCCCTCTTCTAATATTAAAAATAAAGCCTGCACACTCCTCCTTGTGGATCTTCTTGTCCAAATGGGAACCTATGAGTAAGATTATGAGCTCTCAGGGATGCCAGAAGAGCTCTTCCTTGGGCCTCTCTTAGCTTTTATTGCACAATAAAAAAATAATAATAAAAAAACCCCTTCTTGACAAAGATAATAATAGAGAAAACACAACAACAACAACGGCGCCCGACACAAAAAAGCAGCAGTGATGAAGGTTTTGCTGGGTGTTATTCTCTGGCAGGGATTGGGGTTTAGTTGTGCAGCTCTGCTGCAAACCTGTGCTGAGTCCCTACTTGTTTATCAGGTCCAGGGAAGGAAAACAGAAATTATTGGGGCATTTCTTGTCTGGACTTACCCGAGTGCCACTGGAGCTCTTCACAACCAACATCCACACCAGCACACAGCATCACTCCCTTCCTGCCAGCTCTATCCTGTCCTTCAAGAGCCTTTTCTGCTGCCCCAGGGCATCCTGAACACAATCCTGGTGCATGTGGGAGTCCCAGACAATAACTGCTACAGAATATGAGCTTCAAAACCATCCCCAGGCACCAGCGGGGCTGGGATGCAACATGAACTCTGTCAGGGCAGGGAGGAGGAGGGGGCTGAAGCATCCTCCTGGGTACCTGCTCATCTCAGCAGTGCAGTGACCAATAAACACACCTCCCCATGGGGGCTAAACAGGAGTTTCAGATTGAAATAGCCCAAAAATATGAACTTCTACTGTGTAAGATTAAACTAGAGATTGTTTCTTACCAGAGCAGTTGCCTGCCCTCCTGCTTCCAGCAGCCACTAAGGAACCACAGAAGGCCATTCCTTTTTTTCAGCAACTTTTTTTTGTTTGCTTTTTTTTTTAAAGCAAGTACTTCTCTAAATTGGATTTTTGGTTTTGGTTGGTTGGTTGGCTTTGTGTAAGACTGCAGAGTTACCAAGCACAATCATACATCAAGAGTCACTATAAAAATGAAGACTTAGCAAAGGCTGAATCATCCCCCCAGAGAAACAAAAGAATTATTTGATGTCCAAAACCTTCCTGACAGAGGGGACATGTAGCTCTGTGCAATTCAGACACAAGTCTGGGTTGCTGTGCAGATGGGCTGTCATCTTGGTTGCCTGTGAAGCCCAAAGAGCTGAAAATGGACAATATGGGGAGAGGAACTGAGAGACAGTGCTGGAAACCCTTCAGCTAAAGCCTCATCAGATCAGAGGAACCCAATCACAGCTCATAAAACCCCTAAAAGCCCATCACTCTGGAGAAGCTCCCTGGAAAAGAAGATCCCAAAGCCAAGTTCATAGCTAGCACTGGTCAGGCAGATGATGTGAAGGAGACTTTTGGGGAGTCAGACTAAAACATGGGGTTGCTCGTGGCAAAAAGCTGAACCCCAGCTCTTGAAATGAGGGAAGGGAAAAACTGTTACAACCCCAGCACCATGCTAAAGCTTTAATTCTCATTTGGATAATTAATTCTCAATCAGGAAACAGGAACTACAAAACACATTTATCCATTAATGCTCATAAACACCCACTGATCCCCTTCTGATCAGTGATAATTCTTTGTCTCTTGAGAGCCCTTGGAAGAAAGACTTTTGGTTTTCTCTCTTACTGACTGCTAAGGGATGATCCAAACCAGACCAGAGAAGCTTCTGCAGAAGATCTCCAAGGCAAGGGCTTCTCCCATGGTACCTGCATGGTCCCTGCCCACATCCCCTCACACCAGACTTAAGTTACTTTAAATTTATTTTATTTTTTTAAATAAAAGATTTCCTCTCCATATTCTATACTCTTTATCTTTCTTGCAAGAGCACCCAGCTCTGAGCCTCAATCAACATGAGTTTTAAGAACACAAATTAACATTTCATAATTGCATAGCTGGAAACACATCTAGGCTCTACTTCTGAATAGAAAAACTGGAATTTCTCAGTAGTAACAGCAGACTTGTTTGCAAATTTACTTAATTTAAGTCTGTCTCCCTTTCTTCTAGCCCAATAACAGCTGCCCAACAACCAGTCACAATCATTGTATTTTCTTTAATTTTTATTCACTAGAAATAACTTAATTGCAGCCAGCCCCTCATCTGCAATTTTGCAGCACTAACACACCCCAGCCATTTGGGTTTCAGCACAGAACACCAAGAAACAGCTGTCCCCAGCCTACTTGGCTATTAGCATATCAGATCATTTAGAAAAATCAGCTCAGAAGCAGAACAGAGCAGTAAGGGCTGATTTTTATCAGCAGGAATATTGCACAGTACCTGATCTTTCTACATCCCTGATGCTGCCTTGGATTCAGGGAGAAGATTTCACTTATTAAATCACCAACACTACTTTACCTATGCTATTTGCACACTTCCTGAGCAGCTCACTGTTTAAAAGAGGGTTGGAATATTGTGATTTCAGACAGGAGAAAGCAGTGGCACTATTTTTTATATTTTATATTTTTTAGTGGCCACTATTTTTTATATTTCCAATTAGTGGGAAAAAGGCACTCGTTTGATCCAGTCATTACAGCTGTATTGCACTTGCCCAGCTCCCCAGGAATAACAAGATTTAAGGGATAACACAGGCTCTGTTCTCCCCTTTTCAAGGGTGACCACATCAGGGAGCAGAGACAGAACAATTCATCACCTGTTTTGACTGCAACATCCTGCTGTCCCAATGCCAATTACCAAGTGTTCTCCTAGGAAGTGGCACTGAAGCCCAAAATGACAAATTTCTAAAGCCAAATTAAAAGCCTTTGGAGTCTAATGGTGAAAAGTGCTGCCAGAAGCCTCTCTCTTTGCTGCAAGGCTTTCCAGCAGCCCCCACTTTAAAAACTCTCAAGTTATGATCAGTTCACACTTAATTTGGAAGTGGCTGTTGTTGAGATTTGGGTTGGGTTTTTTCCAGGAAGATTTCAAGCCATTTCTTTTTGCTTTGCCCACATAATCCAGAAAATACTTTTGGTATAATCTGGTTTTGCAGAGCATGACAGGGTTAAAGATGAATTTTTATACAGTTAAGGACTAAGATGAAAATTCTCAGGATACTTTCAGAGAAGAACCTGGGAGATGTAACAGTCTGAAGGCATCTAACTGAAACTATTATTATAATTAAATTTCATTTATCTCTTAAATAAAAGAAAGCAGTGAGTTCACAGCTTTGCTGTTTCCATTCCTTCACAGTGCTGTGAGAGAGCACAGATAAACCCATTCCTGCTCTGCTCTGCAATGGGGATAATTCACCTTTTGCTTCATCTGCAAATCTGTTATATAACCAGCAAGGGACATGAAATGGCTAAAAATAAGGGAAAGCAGATTTCTAACAATATGTAGAATTTACCTTCAGATATATATATATCTGCTGGTACTGTCAACTATTTTTAGCACCTACAGAACTGATGCAGCATTGTCATTTTATGCTAGTTACTAGTTAGTGGCATCTGAAAAAAAGATGATTTAGGCATAGAGAGGAAGCAGGAATGGCTTTTTATTCAGAATATTTAATTGCACCAAGAAATATGCACTGCAGAGCATTATTATTAAATTCAAACTGGGGCTTCCTGCCTTGAACTGGAGTTTACACTGCAAGAAGGAAGGGGTGGGGATCAGGTCCACATGAATGCAAATGAGAACAAAACAGAACTGAAAGGAATGAATAAATAGATGATTATACTTCAGTAACCTAAGTAGAAATATTAAAGTATGTAATCATCCCTTTACAATGAAAACAAACTCCTTAAACACAGTAGTACCTCTGGCCAAGCATTTGCTAGACATAAAAAAAAAAAATCAACATTTTGATCACCAAAAAGCATTTTATTTCTTCAAGTTCATGAACACACACAAACTGCCAGGACATTTCTCTCTCTCTCAGCCTTCTTCCCTCTCCAGAATGAAGGGTTAAGAGCCCCAAAGGAGGAGCCCTTTTACAACACTTATTTCCACCTACATTTTGGCTACACAGATAGTGCCTTTTTCATCTGTTTTATGATAAGACATCAACTCACAAGTTCCTGAGGCAAATCCAGGACCTCTTCTCCCCATGCACAACAGGTTAAGGTGACAGCTACACAAAAATCCCAACTGGCCTGGGGAATTCAGCCCTTTCCTCACAACCCCTCAGCTCAGTGTTCCCCAGGACCCAAGCCTGGGAATCAGCATTCCATCCCACAGCAAATCCTCTTGGAAATCAAGATATCCAGAACAGCTCTCTCACCAGGAATGGCTCAATAGCACAACAGAATTCTACTTTTACTCCTTGTTAAGAAATTTCCCAGTAACATTCTGCTACTGTTTAATGATCTCAGTAACACAAAGTTTAAACCACACAGGTCCCTGAGTGAAACACAGTGCACAAAATCAGCTTTATCTAAGCCTCTGTAGCTGTGTCCTTGGGATCCTCCTGACTCCCATCCGAATCCTTCCTTCCTCACTGCATAATGACATCTTTTTCTAAAGCTTTTATTTGAAAAAGAAAGGCAGTAATAATTTAAAGCCTTGTTATTTACAATGCAAACTAAGCAGTGTATTATGCTTATCAATAAAATATCAAGTGTTCCTTCCCATGATTTTCCACATCTTGGCTGAGACTCCTCTGATAATGCTCTCTGGCATTATTATATCCACACAATCAAATTAAAAAGCAAAAAATAAGGAGGAGGAAGAAGAAAGGACAAAGAGACACGCAGGATGTGTTTCATTTTAAAAAGGAAAATCTTCTGTTTGATTGCCAGAACTAAGGATTTGAAGGATTAACTCTTTTCTACGTGCAAATCACTATTTCCACAAGGCATTTTGTAAACATTTCACCTCACAAGATACTCACATTTTCATGTCCTTTTAAGCACAGAAAAAGACCAAACAGTAAACCCCTCTGCTCCAGCACCTATAACTGCATCCTAAAGCAAACAGGGAAACAAAAGAGCCCCAAACAGCATGAACCTCTTCAGCTTCATCATTTCCTCCCTGACTCAGTTGTGCAAACCCACCTCTGAATCCTGCTGCAGGTTATCCCTTCCTGAATTCCAGACTTCCTGCACCATTTTCCCTATCTTCCAGGCAGCAGAGCAGGAGATGCTTGAGCTGGTGCCCAGTGGGTGCTGCTGCAGGCAGGACTGGTGCCTCCTGAGCAGCTCCAGGCTCTGCTCACTCAGCCCCTCCACTGCCACCTCCCAGCTGTACCTCCCCCCTTTTCCTCTCCCTGCATCCCCAGCAACCTGCAATTCCTTAGATTAGCAACCTTGACAATGACTTTTAATAATAATAATAATATATAATCATAATAATGATGATGATTATAATAATAATGATGATGAAGCAGGCAAATCTTGCCATTAAAAACAAAAAAAACCCAAACCCCATCAGGCAGATTATTACAGATTTTACTTTTTGTGCTTTGCCTTACTCATGAAATGATACCAAATGCAAGCTGTCATTTCTCTTATTTTATAACAGGAAAGGGATGCAAACTCCTCCAGTGTACAAACATAAGTAAAACTTTAATCAGTGAACAGCTCATTTGGTATTTTCACATTGTTAGATTTCCTACAGAGCAAGCCATCTGTTTGGGGGCAAAACCATCACTGTTTGCAATATGGAGACATTCTAATTAATGAAGGAAAATAGCAATTTGGCTTAAGAGGCTCTGGTAATTCATAAACATACTTAAGTCCCTCCATTTATCATACAAGCTCCTGTCTCCTCAAGGAAGGTCATTGGAGCAGGGGATGAGTTATGGTTGGGTTACTGAAGCATCACCCAGCAAGTGGCTGTGCTGCTGAAATGCCTCAGCACCTTCCCAAAAGTTGGTTGGGTTTGGGTTTTTTTCCTTTCCTCCTCAGTGAGAGTTACTGGAAGGATGTATGACAGCACACACTCCCCAAAAATGTACCTCAGATAAATATACTGCTTCCTAAATATCCTAATTTAACTACCCTCGTTGCTTACCACTAATGAAACATTTTTAAATAAAGAAAATAAATAAACCAGACAAAAAAAATACTCCACCCACACAGCCAGAGGCCATGAGGCTCACAGAGAGAAACTGCAGAACTGAAAAAGAACTTTTTTTTTTTCTCTGCAAGTGTGTTTGTGTTTATTACTGCAGCACTTGGAAGCCCGAGTGGGAATTAGGGTCCTACTGTGTTGGCAGCTTGTACAAAAACATAAAAAGAAAAAACCCTTGTCATAATAAATTTATTAGCTTAAGTCCTACTCCTACAAGATACTCTGTCAGCATTACTTCCCATTAATTTTAGACACAAGGACAAGCAGGGGTTTTTTTTTTGCTGGAATGTACAGGTGTCCTGGCTTGGGCCAGGATAAAGGTGATTTTCTGTCTTGTAATTATACCCACTTCTGAAGAAATAACACAAACCAACATCTGGGTTATTTTTGAGCAGGATGAATCCTAAATAAGTTCAGGCATCAGTGCTTTTCATTGTCACTTGAAAGAAACAGGTACAGCTAATCTGGGATAGACTTTATCTCATGTATTTCATGTGAAAGAAGTGGCACACTTACTTCTCTCTATTGATAACAAATCACTGTTTTGTCTAGAAACTCATAAAGAGCCTGTAAATCAGAAACTACACTCCTTGCCTTTTTTTTTCTTCAAGTGGGAAGATGACAAGATGAATACCTAGAGCACAAAACTGCATTGCTAATAAATTTTGGAAATTCTACAGCAGAATCACAGAATCCTAGAATGGGCTGGGTTGGAAGGGACCTCAGAGAGCATCAAGTCCAACCCTTGATCCACTCCCGCTGCAGTTCCCAGCCCATGGCACTCAGTGCCACATCCAGGCTCTTTGGAAAGATCTCCAGACACGGAGAATCCACTACTTCCCTGGGCAGCCCATTCCAATGCCTGATCACCCTCTCCAGAAAGAAATTCTTTCTCATCTCCAACCTAAACCTCCCCTGGCACAACTTGAGACCCTGCCCTCTTGTCTTGCTGAGAGTTGCCTGGGAAAAGAGCCCAACCCCCCCCCTGGCTCCAACCTCCTTTCAGGGAGTTGCAGAGAGTGATGAGGTCTCCCCTGAGCCTCCTCTTCTCCAGCCTCAACACCCCCAGCTCCCTCAGCCTCTCCTCACAGGATCTGTGCTCCAGTCCCTTCCCCAACCCAGTTGCCTCCTTTGGACCTGCTCCAGCACCTCAAGCTCCTTCCTGAGGGGCTGAGGGGCCCAGAACTGGACACAGGACTCAAGCTGTGGCCTCCCCAGGGATGAGCACAGGGACAATCCTACAGGTCTCAGCAAACAAGGATATTGCTGTTCTTACCCAACTGCCTCCTGCTAAAAGACACTCAACTGACACTCAACTCTACACCTCCAATTCAGAAAGCAAACTTCATCCTAACCTTAAAAGCTTGGAATTTAAGTCTGTACGTGCCATTTTTAGCCAGAAACATTTTTTTTTTTCAAAATTCAACCAGAGAAAATGGCTGAGTAAGGATCTGCACAGGTAAAATAAATTTATCTTTAATAAAGATCAACTTATCTTTATTAAAGATAAAGCCCCTCCTATACTGGCCCTTCCTATACTCAATTATTGAACATTTCAGACACTCACAGCTCAGGAACTTCTGAAATCTCCTTTTTTTACTATTTATGTACCTTACCTTTCCACCAGGCTTGTTCTGCAGATCTTCTTCAAACTATGGGCTCCAGATCTGCCCAGCAGTGATCTGGGGCATGGCATGAAGAAAGCAGCAGTGCCACCTTAATTAGCCTGCCCTTTATTTAAACAGCATTAAATGACCATCAATTCACCTTCCACATTTTATGAACATCCTCAGTATCACTGAGGCACGTAAGCAACTGCTGCAATTTTAATACCAGTATTACATGACACGAAATAAAAAGGGGCTTTGAGTACAACTAAGCTGGCAGCAAACCACTCTTGGAAAGGTTTCTTGGCTTCCTTCCTGTCCTACAGCTCATACCAGTATCTGAAAATCACAACATTTTCTGCAATGTGCAGGTTAAATTAGGAGATGAGGTTTTGAATTAATTTCCAGAGGGGATGTTTGGTGAATTGATAGAAGCCCTGTCATGAAAATGGATCATTTTTATGGGTTTCTCTCTTTGTTGCCATTATTTTACATTACTGCCCAACCACAGCTGAAGTGCCAGAGCACAAAACACTGATTAGAAAAACACTCCCAGCCCTAAAAAAACTGCTCACATGAGTGAGCACTTTAGAACACACGATGAGCAGAAACAAATCTGGAACATCATGAAATATTACTGACTTCTACTACTGGAAAATGCATTAAAACTTAGTTTCAACTTCCACTCAGAATGCTGACAATTCATTAAAAATGCTGAGACTTTGGAGAACTTTGCAGCACTATTTTAATATGGTTGTAACTTCAGAAAGATGCTAAATACTGCACAAACAAGAAATCCACAAAATGAGGAGAAAAAGGTGGTAGTAAGGTAAAAAGTAACATAACAAGAATGTAAGGGTTACTTGATATTTATGACCTTTTGGGGTTTTTTGTTCATACATAAGAAATTCATGTACACATCACTAGAAGAACAAGTTGGTGTAGGTCCAGTTATCCTAATTACAATCCTTACACAGAACTGCTGGCAAACCAACTGCTTGCAAAAATTCAGATTTTTTCTGATGCCTCCAGTTCAGAAACCAGAGGGAACCATTCCCCTCTTACAAAGCAACTCAGCTCTGGGATCCAACCTACAGATTTCAGCTTACCTGTAAATTCAGGGAAAGGAAAGCATCAGCACAAAGTGCAGCAATTCTTTAATCCTCAATCAAATCCCCAGCCAAGATCTGGGGACACCCCTGGCAGTGCCCAGTGTTTATCAAGGAAGCTTATCTGGACTCACTAAAAGGGGATTTTACAATCAAGGAAGTAAGAGGCAAGAGCTCTTTCACAATGTTCTCTTCTTGCTATTCTGGCCAAGCCATCCTCTCTCTTGTCACCACTTTTATCCACAGCACATGGCAGAGGCCATGTGCCAGCAGCAGCACAAGCCCCAAGGACACCAGGCACATGGCCAAGGCACTTTCCACCCATCTCCTTTCTCCCTGGCTTTTCCCCTTGGAAGCCCCAAAGACCTCTTCCTTTCACTGGAGATTCATCAGGCTCCAAGCCCACTGCCCATTCTCTCTGCCAGAGCCTGGGTTTCTTCACAGTGTCCTAAAGAAGGCCCATTTGGAAGCAGCACCCTGTGATAAATCATCACTGTTGCCAAACCTAATTACAAAATACTAACAGGCTTTGTCTTGAAAAGAAACCCAAAGCTGCCATTAAGCTCTTGGAGCACCATGAGGCTGAAGAACCTGCACACAAACACACACACCCTCCCCAAAAATAAATAAAAGAACCCCCAAGAAACAGCCCTGTAACAGGTACATTGCAGGATGCAGGAAATTTGCATAAATCAGATAAAATTAAGACACTTCTTTAATTTTCCAGAATAAACTCTTCCTTCTTGTTATCTGATTCAATTTAAAAGACAGTAGGTAGAAAACAAGATTTCTAATGAATTGAGTCACTTACAAGCTAGGTAATCACACACCAGGATTTTCACAAGTACCTGAGAAGTTCCCTCCTGTGCTGCTTCAGAAAATAGGTGAAAAAGTTTTCTTTTTGGTATCTAGTTTAATGAGATGATCTCTTTGGCACCTGCAAGAGGCAAACTTTGCTGGCTGTACAGAGAGCATCCAGCAGAGACAAACATCTCCATTTAATAGCAAGGATGGGTCTTGGGCACAGGCAGTGAGTAGAAAGTTCTTGCTTTGTTACAATATATTAATACTTGAAATTGTAACAAGAAAATTCCACTATACATTAAACTCCTCTTTCTAAATCAGTAAATTGGAACCAAGAGATAATCAGAGATCTTCAGTTCTTCCTCTGAGAATGGACCAAAGGTCCAGTTCAAGTTATTTTTTTCTGATTATTTTTTGCCAATCAGCAATTAGTAACAGGGGTCTCAGAGGAGATGGTTGATAAACATCCTAAATATAACAACTGGCTTTATGCACCCCTTTGCCATCATTCAGCTAACAGAAGATCCTGATCTTCAAACCTGCTTTAACCTTCTGCTGAGATCTGCACAGCTTGCCAAAGCTTCTTGTAAAATCCTGTCCCTAACTTGCTTAGATTTTGGGGTTTTTGTGCACACAAAGAGAGCACATCTTAGTTTCTCCAGGACCACAGCCTGAAAAAGAAAATTACAGTCTAAAAGGAAAAAGAAATCCTTTTACATTAGAAAGATCTTGCAGCAAAAATTTCCACAGTTCCCTCAAATAGGTCATTTAAAAATGGAAGCTTTAGCAAAAATTATCCATGAGTTATCTAAAAATATTTTTGATATTGGGAAAAAAAAAAAAAAAAAGGCCCCATATGGATGTTGAGAGAGTAAATGTTTCTGTGCATGCAATAGAAACATCCTGAAGAGGAGAAACTTCTGACAGTTTAAAAAGAAAAAAAAATCAGTCTTCTTACACAGAGAAGATAATTGTTCCATTAAGAATATTGGTAAGTACTAGACACTTACTCTTCCTTTAGGAAAAATAAAAATGAAGAACAAGTGCAACTCCACTAATGAGAATGTAATGACACTGCAGGCAGTGATTCACCAACACTTGGTGCAGGTACTTCATGCATCAGAGAGATGCTAATGGGAGTGAAGTTAAACATTATGTCCTCAGAAAACCAGGAACTTCCCATACACAGTGCTGCAAAAGTCACATTAAAAAAAAAACCACCCTTGCAAAGCCACAGAAGAACCCTAAGGACTGGGAAGAGGAGGCAGAAGGGAGCTGATTTTAACCTTTACCAAACTGACTGTATGTGTACACATTAAAATGAGAACAACTGAGTACAGATCAGTGAATTTTACCTAAGATGGCCAATACTCAGTGCACAAAAATCCCCCCAAAAATAAAAACTAGGATGAAGTCATATGGTTTCAACATCTGTCAATGTAATAAATGGAATAAATCACACTGAATAAAAGTAATATGCACCTTTAGGTTCTGAAACAAAATTGTGGTATGGAAAAAATCCCACATCTTTGGTGGAGATTTCTGTAAATTCATGGTTAGATTAATAAGGAACTTACTGAGGAGAGCGTGATGAAAATGGATCTGGTTCACAGACACTGAAGGTTCAGCACTGAAGATAAAGTAACCTGGGCAGATCAGAAGAGGCAAAGCTTGCTCTCCAGTCATGCCCCAAAGCCCCAAAGAACACCAGGGATGCAGAAACTGGGAACATACACAAAAACCAGCAGCAGTTCAAGTGATGGGGCTGGGCAGCACAAGCAGCACTGGCCTGGCCCCAGGTGATAACTCCCTGCACTCAGGAAACATCTGGCAGCATCTTCCAACATGACCTTTCATTTATCAGATGACAGGAACACAAACATTACAAACTAAAATATGGTAAAACTAAGCTATGGGAATTATTACTGCTTCCTCAGACATCCTGAAAAGGACATTCCATTTTTTTACAGTGTAACTGAAACCCCACAAACCGATTCCTTTCCAATCACACACATCCCCTTTTTTCATTGTGTACCCTTTTTTTGAGAAATAAGAACAAACGAGGTCATTTGACAGGGAAAAATGTAACTATTTCATCTACATGTTGCCACAGAGCAGGTCAGCACAGCTTTTGATGTGTGATTTGTCAGAAAACTTCTACTCCCTCTGCTGGTTCAGCACGACTGAGGCAGCTATAGGAGGCTTCTACATCCCCACGAGTCTATGGGAATAACACCAGGAAATCCCTAGCACAGAGGTGCTTTGTTCTGTCCTCCCTACACATCCGTGTCACTACAATCTGAGTGTAACAGCACACTGCTGTATTTCCTTCCCTAGCCAAAAAAAAAAAATAAAAAAAAAGAAAAATAAAGCTAGAATAACAGAACTGCTGCTTTGGATTTACTGAGCACCACTGCTGCATTCTGAAGTCCCATGTGAGGACTCCCAAGGTTTGCAGTAAGATAACTTGGACCAAATCAGAATCTGCTGTGAGCTCTTGAATATTCTGGTGATGACTCTGAAAGTGTTTTACAAAGATGGATTGTTCATCCCTAAGGATGAGGTGTCCTCCTTGCTTTAAAAATGGAAATCTGAGGCAAGACTTGTACCAACTTTTGGAGCTCTGCTTAAGCTGTTACAGAGAGAAGATCTGAGGGCTCTGACCACTCTTTGCTCCTTCAGATGTTCAGCAATTGCTTACTCTTTCTCTGTCTTCTCCTACCCATATGCTTCTCCTTCTCTGAAGGCAATCAGGCTGCTCAAGCAACAATTTGGATCTGATAAATCTGTGCTGAGCTTTCCAAATGAGCTCCTTGTCTCTGGAAATGGCATCAAAGAGGTCTCCAGAATTTTTCCTGAGCCTGAGCTGCCAAGCCTGCATTTTCCCAACTCCCCTGGATTCCCTTAAATGGGGATGACACTTGCCTCTTCCCAATCCCCAGGATCTCCTCAAGCTTCTTGGCATGTACCTTCCAGCTTCCTACATTCTCCTGTGAAGATACAGAGATGCCAGACACGAGCTCTGGTGGAAAGCATCTGGAGAATGATGGGGGAGCTCCACTTCATAACACCCTTATTACAGCTTTCCTACTCCAGTACCTACACTGCTATTCCGTGTGGGAAGAGGCTGTTTCAAAGCCCTTTAAAAGTTTATTAGCAGTTATCAGTGTAGTTGTGTTCTTTAAGCAGCATTCAACAGTTGTTTAACAGGGTTTAAAGCACCCAGGCTGCCCAAGTGAACAGTTCTGTTTATAAAATACCTTGATACACACATAAAAAAAATATTTACAAGGAAACTTAAAGATTATTTTTAAAAACAACTTACATTTTCTATGCAGCTCCACTCCAACTGTTGGCAAATGCAAACACCATGTAATATGAGAAAGAAAGCTCCTCTCAATATCATGTTTCACTCTTTCCTTCCAAGCCTCCTCCCTTCCTTCTCCAGTTAGAAGCCACATCAGCTTCCAGCTCTGCTCCCAGCCCCAGACATCCTCCACCAGCACCTCCTGCTTTCCTGCCTTGCTCATTCCTGCACAATACCAAAACTTGCAGAGAAGACAAAAAAATCCCCTGAGCTCTCATTAAATACTACTTTCTGCCAGCTCAGTGGGAGAACACATCATGGGATGCACACATCCAGGTGACAAAGGCATTCCAGAGAAGTTGGGAGTGAGAAAAGGTGACCATGGTGTGGAGCTGACACTAAGGACAGGGCTCTGAAGGGAAAATGGCACAACCTGCAAACATCACCACTCCTGACCCCTTTAATTTCAAAAATCCACTCCCTGGTTTGGTGCCCATGGAGAGCTCTGCTTTCAAAAGCCTTTTTCTTCTCCCTAGAAGAAATTCTCTGGAAGTTAAAGAGCTCAGAACAAGAGAGGAGGACAGCAGAAGAAGAGATGGGAGGGAAGAAGCATTCAGAGCAGAGCAGAGACAAATGTGCTACTAGAAGGGACTTAAGTGAATTAATCTCAGCAATCAGACCTGTAGAATCACTAATGAAGGGAAAGGTTTGAGAAGGATTAAAGCTGGTATAGAAGAACTTGAGAATGGGCTCACTGACCTAGAGATAAATCTGGGATCAAAACCAGCAAGTAGGAATAGGGCTGCAAAATAAATTGTGGATGACTGAGGAGAAAAATGGAGGAAAGGCATCTGGTCATGTTGGAAACCAATGGAAAAGAAGAAGTTTTGTAGGTGTACCACAACATGGGAAGTTAGAAGGGGAGGGTTCAGGCAAAGAGGAAGGGTTAAAATATTATTCTGAAAAGCTTTTTTGTGTATAAAACATTTAAGAATGTCACCAAGCACCATTAGATGACCATCAGAAAACATTAAGACTTCCCTCTCCAGGTTTAGCATGTATGGTTGTATTTGACAAAAGCAAAGATGATAAAGAATGAAACAATAAATTAAATTACAAGAATCACAAACTCATTGAATGGTGCTTCAGGTAACAAAGTCACTTTTAGGACCCTGGAAACAGAAGAGGTGGGGTGAGGATATCCTCCTAACAGGATGGAAGCAGCCTTAGTCACCACACTTGTTGTTACAGCTGGTGATGTTCAAACTTGTGAAAATATTGGCAAGGCTTAGGTTGAGGGAGCTGGATTATCCCCCAACTCCCCCCAAATGTTTAGACACAGAAGCATAAAACAACACACACTGATAAACTTGAGTAGAATGGTTCAGTCACTGGATAAAAAAATTAGAAACCCCATGAAGGATGGAACAGACTTGTCAAGTAAGAATTATTTATGAGCTGCAAAGTAAGTTAGGTTAACATTTTGTGGATCAGAAGCAAAGAAATACAAGTTGTAATAATATAGGCACTAGCTGCCAAAATTCTAAGACAGTTGTGCAGAAGAAAAGCAGAAACTTAACTGCCCGAGCACCTTCCAGTTGTCTGGGAAGAGAGTTTGATATTTGAACAAGATGTATATATTTATATATCCTGATATATTTCCTTCCTAAGGAGAAATACATTATAATATTACATAAATAAAACACAAACTTTCAGGAAGGGTCACTTCATTCTTGATAAACTCAAGGACAAGACCTCACTGTGGTCAGAGGGGCTATGGTTTTATCCAAATACTCCAGACTTGCTTAAAACAGATTTATGAAAACTTAGCAAACTTTTGGGAAGCAAATAGTCTGATTTATTCTTTGGAAGGAAACCCCTGAACAAGCAGATAAATTCAGTGTTCATTACTACAAGACACTCTAGGTATGATCAGTCTTTTCACACCTCACTTCTAACACCTTCTTAAAGTTCTGCCAGCATCTATAGGACCCACCAGCTGGATCTGAGAACTCAGGAATTTCTTTCAGAAATGAAATTCAACAAGGATTTGGGACCCTCTGAAAGTCTTTTGGTATAAAAATTACACTTAGATTTCCAAAAGAGATCAGACAGCTAGAAACTGCCTGGAGTTGTGTCAAAGCAGTGATGAGACCATCATCACAATGGCTTTCATCTGAGAAAGTCAAGAATCAAAGGAGAAAAAACATTTGACAAGAGATTCATTTTAGTCCTGGAATTAAAATACAAAGTGACAGGTTCCAAAAGGCCCGATAAGTACACTGGAAGTTAGAAGTAATTGGCTTCCCCAGGAACTAGGAAAGCAGAACAGGTTTGAAAAACCCCACACCAAAAATATAATGAATGACAGGCAGGCTCCTGGAGGGTAAACTTGAGATAAAAATTGTGTGTGTTACATCAGTTAAGAACAAGTAAGACACAAGTAAGACAATTCCCAACCAATTCAGAAGAAACCAAGCACACCCTTTGGGCTGGTTTCTAAAGGATTACATGCCTCAGATAAATTTAACATGTAAAAAACTCTACTCCAGCCTCTGCCAAAAAAATAAAAGGCAGAAACTTCTGGACTTACACCTCACAAAGTGAAGAGAAATATAAAACCAAATCAAACCTGCAGTTGTGCAGCAGAATTTTACTTGGTTCTAAAAGGAATCTGAACTCTTAATGGTGTTAATTTAATGTGATAATGTAAGTAGGAAAGAGTCCAACTGCTTGAAAAAGAACAACTAATAATTATAATAGGTAGAAAGACTGGATCCATTACATGGGCTGATTGCACTGACACAATATTGGGATTAATGTATTAGCAGATTGATCTGATGTAAACTAATTAAATATACAACCAGACCAATGAGTGTTGAGTGTTAGAAATTAAACTGCAGATAAATATGAAATAAGTCCTTGATAAAACAGGTTTTAAAAAATGGAGTATTTTATAGTCTCTGGATTCAGAAAATGGAATTGCCCTGCAAGGGCTAAATCAGGGGGAAAGAAGCCTCAAAATCATTTCTGACAAGCAGCAGGAGGCAGGAGTGAATACCTCCAGCTTTGACAGCCCTGGCCATAGGGCTTCTGGCCACAATCATCCTGCTGGATCTTCAGCCAGAAGGAATAAAAGGGTGGAGCTAGGGACAGCTCTTTTATGCTTTAAAACAACCATTCTGGGTAAGTTTAGCCCCAGATAGAAAGAAATGAGTCAGAAAACTTCCACGTCTGCAAATCTCTGAAAATTAATTGGGAACAGAAAACTAAAGGTACTGCTTAACTACACTCAGATCACATTTCAGCTTTAAAAACACTGTTGTCTCATACTTCAGAGGAATATCCAGTTATGACAGAGGAAAATACACTCTAATCAAAATCCTATTGCAGTCCTAATGTGTCCTCAAGGCATTGCTGTAAAATATCTTGAGTGCCCCTGAGTCACAAGAGAATTTTTGTTAAGACAAGAGATTAAATATGTGCACACATACAAATGCACACAGTTGTACTGCCTCCTGTACCCTGCCAGGAAACCCTAAAACCCTTCCAGTGGAGTTTTCATAGACACACAAAGACAAAATTAACCACAGGAGATTACACAATCTGATGCTGCAGTAGAAATTCATTTCTTTTAATTGGCATTGCTGCATGTAACTGTACATTCATATGCATGTAATTAGGATTCTTCTTATTTTGGGTGTTCCTGAACCACAGCACCATAAAGAATACCAAAGGAAAAAAAAAAAACCACCCCAGCTGAGTCAAAATAAATTTTAACCACACTTCTTCAGAGAAGTTGCTCAGCAGTTTCTGAAGGAGGAATAATAAGAAAGCATTTTCCTGCTACCACTATCTTTTAATCATGAAGAATTATCAAAACCACATCACAACATCTAGAGATTGTTAGCATGACTTCACTGACCCCATTTGCTAACTCTGTAACTGCAATGAAAGCAACAGCAAAGAAAAGGGACTTCAAAGTCCAGGGTGCTCACTGTGCTCACTTGGATTCCCAAAGAAAAAAAAAAATTAAAATGCAATACTTTTAACCCTGCTCTTCAAAGGTTTATTCCAGCTGAGGAATTCAGAATGACTGAATACATACATTGGAAGTTCACCCAAACCCACAGGCAACAGGGACACTGAGTGGGCTGTCACCTCCCCAAGTCATTCACCACCATCTCCTGGGAGGTGAATCCACAACAAACCAAAGTTTTCCAAAGGTTCTGTCATCAGAGGACATTCCTGTACCATCCTGTACATTCCTGACCACTAAACTGCAAACTGGACACTTCAGAGAGATCAAAATCACAAGAGGACAGAGCCATCTGCCAGGGTGTCTTCCCAAAATGTCTTTTTATGCAGGAACCTCCCCAAGATTACCACCACCAAAAGACTAAGAATATGGAAAGCAAATCTTTCATTTTTTCATGAAAGAAAATCTCCTTTGTGAAGCCATCAATGGCAACCACAACCTTGGGCTGTCTGAAACTAGACATTTTTTTCCCCACTAGATGAGATAGACACTAAGTACAATAATTAATCCAAGAAATTAAACACCAGGATGCACTGCTTAGACTGTTCACAACAAAAACCTTCAGGATCAGCCAACACAAACTGGGATTTTCCCCAGAAAGCAGACTAACAGATTTCTGACCTCTAAAAGGGCCACAATGAACTCAACACTGCTACAAGGCAATTTCAGGGCACAGCAGAGAAGTACTGCTGAAAATACCATTCTCCTTCCCCAAGTAATTCTTGGGCTACTGAAATATTAAAAAGGGGAGGGGGGGATTCTGAAGCTGTGAAAAATAGGTATGAACTTCTTTCAACCAAGGGAAAACAGCCTGGTTTGTATCCCATTGCATTTCTCACCCTTGTATCTTTGCATCTCCAGTTGTGGTTTCTCAGGGAACACACACACACACTATTTACAGATACACAAGCACAAATAAACACAGTATCCCAAAATATTTAAAATGTGCTGCCAGATGGCTTTAAAAAGAAAGAAAGAAAAAAATCTAATTAAAAGCCCTTACGGTGCCAGTACCCTATTTCTTGAAATAAATACAGAAGCTAAATTAAAATCTTTTTAAAGCATATCAATATTTTTGTAATGGTTTTGCTTCAAAATTAAAAGTCCTCCTAATCTCTTTCATGGATCCAACAGGCCAAGCCCTATGAACCAGTGCTAACTGTAGGCTCCTCTCCCAGCTTGGTAGAAAAAGGAGACTAATAGAAATGGTGACTAAATTTGGGGAATTTCTCTTTAATTCCATCTCTTCCCATTCCTCTCTCCCCCATTTTAAAGACAAAAAAATTGCTACTGCTATCACAAGTCTTGTCTGAAATGAAGAACATTTCATTGCCACAGATTATCAGTCATTTTTGAAGGGAAAAATTATTTTCTTCATATCCATTACTAAAACATGAACCTTGGTGTTAGTTTACAACAGCATCCTGAGCAACTATTAATTCTACCTCTTTTTTTTAGGTATTAAATCACAGCACAATATTAAAACTTCCTTGAGTTTGAGTCTGTAAGATCATGACCTGAGTACAGGTATTCATTAAAAAGAAAAAACCAGCCAGTCTGACCAAAAGACACATAAAAGGAATACTTTCCAGAAGTGTCAATAAAACCCATGCATGAGGACTGGACATTTACTTACCACTGGACCTGTTTTTACGGTTTGATTTCCCTCCTGTAAGAAGCATCTTGAGACTGTTTCGAAACATGATGATCCTGTTCCACTTTCTGTATCCCAAAAACACTGTGTGAAGCAAAAGGACAAGAGATGTTAAAAATAAATAAAGTAAAATAAAATAAAATAAAATAAAATTGAATGCTGCAATTTGGTCAACAGGAAAACATTCCAGAGAAGCTGTAAACAAGTGCTAAAAACAAGATTAAAAACTTCAAATGGTGAAAAATTCTTTTGCCAATACATTTCCTAACAACAGAAACCAACATCCACATAAAGCCTGTTTGCTTTCATTCAGCCAGGTTCTTACCCAGGACAAGATGATCCCACCTATTTGAATTGGATCAAATTAAATTCTTTTCAGACTCTACTGGGAAATACACAGCATTTTAGCAAGCTCTGCCTCTATTTCCCCTTACTAATAAAGCCAAACCCAGCAGACAGAGTTGCCACCCTTCATGTTGCTCAGAAAAAGTCAAGTCTTGCTGACAACAACCCTCAGACTACAAAAGCTGTTGTCTTTAGCTCCTGGGCTAGCTGACTGTCAAATTCTTCTGTGAGCTGAATAAATTGTCAGGAGGACGAAAGCCACTGGAACCCAGAGTGAACTGATCCAAAAAAATCAAACAGAAACATTATCCATACATTTTTCTTGCTCTGTATGTCTTGGGAAGGGAAAAAAAAATTGTCTCTGAGCTGTTGAAGATAAAAGAAGGTTTCTGGGTTCACCAGACACTCTGACAGCTTGTTCTGGTGGAACATCCTTTTATTAAAGCAGCTAAACCATCAAAACAGCAACAACAAAAGCAGCTCCTAACTAGACCAAAAGAAGAGCAAAGAGTCTTTGATCAGGACATAGAATAAACCACAACTTTCCTTCTATTGTACACACAATATTCCATAGGTATAAAGTAACACATTCATCTTACAGAAATATATAATGACATTTTTTCCTTCAACAGTATTAGGTTCTTCTTGGAGGATGCTCACTAAATGTGATATTGAGCTCCTTTTATCTAATGTTTGCAAGGATATTAATATAATAATACCCAGTTGAAGAGCTTTATATATATATTTAAAGCCACTTAAAGTCCTTTTTTAATGACTTATTGGCAAATACAAAGCAGCAACTTAGAGCACACACATCACAAACACCTGGGTGCATGCACAGATGACCTTAACTTCAGCCTCTCCTGAGTTCCAGGAGATTCCATTCACTTACTGGATTCCAGAAACAGATTTGGGGCAATATTGGTTTGCATCAGGCATGTCAGAATACTAAACAGAAAGCACAGTACTGGTTATTTCCTTTGCATCTATGAATCACTTGGGTCTCATCTGGCCTCTCTTGAGGACCCAGCATAAAAACACCAAAGCCCAAGGAGCCAGAACTGAGGTTTATTCCCAGGGCTCCCAAACAAAGCTCAGGCCCTTCTTCCAAGCATCCCACTGTTAGAGGACTTAAAAAAAAATAAAAAATTTCCATTTGAGCACAAACACAATTGTCTTAAATTTGCTTTCTGTTTGTTTAGTTTCTTCAGGTGGCTGCTATGTTCCTGCACACAACACAGAAAGCTGCTAGGTTTGCATATCCTTCCTCTCTTCCAATCTGTTAGTAATAACCACTTGTACACACCCTTTGCAACATCAGGTGACGTGGAGTAGGCATCAAATGGAAAGAGAAGGCAACTGAACTCCAAGTGCTGTTTATTCTGGAGCATGATATTATAATTTCTCCATCATCACCCTAATCCAAATGTATTTATCTAGGCTTTGAGGAAGACAACAAGAAGGGAGCAAACACCTGCTGCAATTTGGAGACCTGCTTGAGTCTGAGTGTGACTTATCTTTTCCTCTTTGGCAATACTGAGCTCTAAGATCAAACTGTACATATGACTGATCAATTGATTTTTTATTTTCTTTTTTTTAAAGAATCAGGCTCAAGTGCTTCCTGCATTAACCCAAGTGCCACAGCCACAAGGAAGTTGTTTTTTTCCTAAAAGTTTAGGAACAGAAAAATCTAATTATCCCCTAGCAACATTTTTCCAAGACAGACAAAAAAAATTCCACCAATTATGAGGGTTAATAATGACTGACACTGATGTCTGCAAACTGAGGTACTCCTAGAACAGCAGCAACAGTGAGGAAAAGAACAACTGGCTGCCTATCTGATGAAGGATTCAGCTTTCTGTAGGCAGATAACAGCCTGCACAGAGCTCCTCTCCCCAGACAAAACTCACCTGCCCTGGCAGTCCTGGGGCAGTGACTCCAGTGCCACATCTGAGTAAAACCTGCACAGCACTTCCACCAAGTCACACATCCCCAGAGTGTGTAACTCTGGTGAATTAAGCACTAAGTACCACATGCAACCTGTGGGCTGAAGTTACAGGTTTCATTCTCCGCACATGCTCAAGTAAATCACAACCAAGCCCTCTGCTGATGACAAACACCAGACTTTAAGTACCACCAGCCAAGAAAAATGTCCTTGTTTGGTTTTCACAATACCAAGGAGTGGAATCAGCAAGGTCACCCACAGCAACTGCTGGTTTGCTTTCCCATTTCACATTATTCTGTGGCTCTGAGCACATGTGGGCACAGCTCTTTCTCTGCTGAGCTCATACAAAGCCAGAATTTACATTTAAGAATAAGCAGACTAAACTAAAAACTCTGCTGGTCATATTAGTTCATGGAATTCAAAGGATTAAACAGCAAATGGTGTTGCAGTATTAGGAGGAGGAGCTGGATCAGGCACTTTTTTTCATAGCCCCAGCAAGCTCCTCAATACACCTTGTAGTCCAGGTTAATTCTCTGGCAAGCAACTGTGTCAGCAGGCAGAGTGTGCTGATGGGATCCTTTACACTCCCATGGCCATGGGAAACTTCTGTCATCAAATCCAGCAGCCAGGAATTACTGCCCTGTCATGTAGCTTGCCATTTGTGACTGACAAAGTGCAGAAGTCTCCAAGCAGATAAACAAAGAGTACTGTCCCTACAAACTGTCTGACAGTATTGATGGCACTTCACACACAAAAAAAAAGCCTTTTCTTAAAAACAGTTCAAAGATCTTCTGTTTTCTGTACTGATAGACTCTATAATATGTTGTTTTATCTTGTAATAAAGCCAGATTTCAATGAAATACACAAACAAAACCAGTTTCTGGAGCAAGAGAGAACAGTAGTATAAATACAAGGAGGAAAAATAACAAAGGAAAGGCAAAGGAGCAGAGAGAAACTGAATGCTGCAAGCTGCAACTTTACACCAAATGCTAAGCTTGAACAAGTCTGCAATATCTCATTAAATCCTCCTGGATGACTAAGGCCTCTTTCTTTGTTTTCTTAATGTTAAAACAGAGTTTGTAGACAGGCCATGAAAACTCCTTCACGTTTTGGGTGGCTGCACATTATTACAGCCCACAGATGTAATTTTTGCTTCTTTTTAGAGATCTCTTAGGGAAAGATATTGACTGTCAGACACTGAATCCCAAAATCAAAGCAAATTACTTTTGTCACATATAGCACCACTGAAACAGCTACATCCCAGTATTTTCCTCTTCAGTGATTCCCTCACTGAAAATATAATTATTTTTTCTATAAAGCTGATTAATCAAGCTAAGCTCTTTTTCCAAAAAGTGATGTCCAGTGAGACTTGACCAGGCACCACAGTCAAGCTTTGGGCACTAGAAATAATTCAATATATACTTCTCAGTGTAGAACTTTAATCTTTGGTTTTTTCCAGTAATAACAAGGCTTCTAACTACAGAAGTATTAAAAGAATGCAATTCAAGTCATATGTGCACACACATTTCTTAATTTCATTTCCCCCTTAAGTTTTCAGTTCCTTCCTTGCCTCCACAGTGAAATTACCTACAGCAAAGGAGAAGCATTTCTGAAAAAGAAGTCCTCTGACAGAAAATATTGCACTGCAAAGCAACAGAAAAGCTTCCTACTCAAAAAATATTCTATTTTAAAAGTTCCTGGGAGCACCAAATAATCTCTTCTCATGCAGGAAGCTGAACTCACTACCTTAGAAGTGAGCATAATACAAAAGCATACATTAAGACACAAGAAAGGTACCTGAATATTAATTTTCAGGATTTAACAACATGTAAAGACTAAATTAACATTTTGTGAACATGAAAATCTAACCTTTCACAAATTAGTGAACTGTTTTCCAAGAGCATTTCAACTTCAGAAAGGATTAAGTAACAAGGACTTTCTTCTTTTTAAACAAGTGACAGATTTATAAAGCCAATTATCACAAGATGAAAGAAACTGAAAAATGAAAGGAGGAGACACAACACAAACTGAGTTAGGCTTTCAAGAATTTACTCTGTGTATCAAGTATTTTGGACACAGAAATCTCTTCCAGGTTCATTTGTAGCACCTGCTAGACTGAAACTTCCCATGTTCCTCAAATAAATTAGTCAAAGTTTGCACTCTTATTTTAAATTGCCCTGAAATTCAAGAGGATGTTTTGAGAAATAACCTGATGAAGAGGACTGAAGAGCACACGTAGAGGTTCACATGAAGATGAGGCTGGAACTGAGCACACAATGTCACTCCAGCTCAGGAGCTCCACAAAATTCCTGGCAATCAGATGTGTCAAACTCTGTCTCCTGTAACAGCTCTGACACACAAGAGGAGTGTGAATAACTGATATTATAACTCTGAAGTCAAAGCAAGTGTGTATTTCTAAGCTTGGTCTGTGCACGTTTTAAAATAAAGGGGTAGAAGAAAGGAAAAAAGAAAAAGGATAATTGTGATCTAGAAAAAATGGTAAGAACTTCCAGGATTGTGTGAAACAAGGCAAGCAAAAAGGGAATTAGAAGGGCTAATCCCTACAAATTACAGTGTTTTAAGCAATTAAGAGTTTATTAGACAGAGTTGTCTAAAATAACAGCCTTTAGAACAAACCAACCTAACCATCTGATGTTCCCTCATGAAAGGCTGAACACTAATTGTTAGGATTGGGGGAGTAGCTGGGAAGGTCCATCTGTCCAACCCCTCTGGCCCATCCTCATCCAAAAAGTTGGAGATCTCTTGACTCCCTTTCCTGCAGATCCTGCAGCCAGGCCTCACAACTCAAGAGCATTTGCACTCTTCTGATTCTGTCAACAGCTCGAGCTGCTCCTGCTGTCTGTGCTCCTCCAAGTGTCTTTGACAAAGATAAATCCCAATAAAGAGATAAAATCCCAGCATTCACACTGGACAAGCATGCAGCAGGTCAGTGAGAATCTTTCACAGGGGAGCAGGAAGCCAGTTTCAATCTCTGCTTTTCTTTGAGCAAAATAAAGCAATGCTTGCCTTTAATTCACCAGTTGAGACACAGTTCTGAGAAAGTCACAGAGGAATATTCCCATGCAAACAGAGCTCCCAACAACAGCCCTAAGGTGAATGTGGCCAAACATTTTTTTTTTATGAGGCTGTGGTGACTAAGTTCACTTGAAGGCTGTGGTGTTTACGTTCAGAGGTAACTTTTGTAAAAGGTTGGAGCCCCAGGAGGAATGAAATAAGGAATGTATTATTAGGAAAACCCATACAACTTGGAGGAACAGCTCATTTTGGAACTGTGCTTGGAAAAGAGCACTTCCAGAGGGTTATTTAGCTCAGCAATAGTGCCAGCTTGAAGCAGCTATTTGCTTCTGGAGCTGAGACAGGAGGACACCAAAAAAAGGTGAAACTCTCCATCATACAGCAAAGATTTACTCTGCAGGCTTGAGGTCTCTCTCCTCTGTTAACAGGAGATGTCTGCTTTTCTTTTTGTCTAGAACACAGTAAGAAGGATAAAGAACACAAGCATGATTGCTAAAAGAGTGATATGCCACTGACAGCTTATGATTCACTCAATATTGACACCGTTACCATCCCCAAACAACAATAATTCTGGCAAGATAAGCTTACCAGTCACAGAATACTAACAAATCTACCTTTCAACCTTAACTTGTCACTCAAGGTTTGACTGTTCTGGAGAAAACCTTTCTTCAACAAGACTTTTTCTTTAAGTGTTGGGAATTAACAACAGAAGAGCTGTTTAAAATGAGATCAGAAACACTGAGAGAGAACCCAATCAGTCAGCAGAATGAAGTCAAAAGTCAGAACCAGTTCTTGCTTGAACATGAAAATGTGGTGACCTTGAAATGAAGGAAATTTAATTTTGAACAGGGCTTTGTCATTTTGCTTAACCTGGTTTCTAATTCTAGATTAATGACAGGGACTGAACTCCAGGGGGACACTGACGTTCTCCATGTACAATGTCAACTGCACAGCTCCTGAGAAAAATGGTAACTGAGGAAAAATCTGGAATATGATCACCTCACTTTCATCAACTCATCTTCAGTGGTTTTAAGTGGCACCTGCGTTGCCAGCAACAGCTAAAATTACTGCTTTGGGTGTAAATATTACTACCAGCTGCCTTCACCAACGACCATTTGAACTAGATGTTCAACCTTGAAATAAAATGTGGCACTGTTCTGCAGTTTAGATAAACCATCTGCCTTGGAAGAAATTTTAGGGCACTTTCTACAGCTGGAATCAACAAGCTTCCTTCTGCCAGGACCAACAATCCTGATTCTGCCCCAAACCACCAGAAGATTGAAGCACAGCAAGTTTCCCCATCAGGAACTGCTTGCATTTCAACTTCTAGCTGTGACATGGAGGAGCCAAAAATCTGTCACTCAAAAAAACACCCAGCTACATACTGCATGTTCTATTTGAGGCTCCTAACAAGCTTGTTAATTCTAAAGATACAGTGTGGCATGATAAAAAAATTAAAACAAAAAACTAGGCAACATATAAAGTGGCAGGAAATGTTACAGCACCTGAGTGCTTTTAGATATCAAAGAAAACTTGAATTATTTTCTTAACTTTTAAAGTATGAAAATGCACATTAAAATACAGACCTAATGAAGGAGTTGCTGCAAGCTTGTTCTGCAAACCTGCTCAAGTCTCAAGAATGTTCCATATGGAACTCAGGCTCTCCACTGGCAAGCACTGGAGATCTTTTCAAAACATGGAAGAATTTGGATTTTACAAAAAACCATGAAAAATAAACCCACTAATCACTATATTTATATAATAGAATGCTGTGCCACTGTTATATATTTTGTTTACAAGAAAGTATAAATATTTTAAATAGCACTGGGTTTGATCAAACACTGACATGTGAAAGCCATTACACCTTTTTCCCTGAATACTGAAAGAACCAGATTAAAAATTGGTAAACCTGTTACAGGAACAGTGTCAGTGCTCCATGGTCCCCTTCTAAGTGATCACAGATTAAAAAAGAAGCAACAGAGGGCAACTCCAATTCTATTTAAACAATGAAGTAACTACCACAAAGAAAAGATGGGATTGTGGAAAAAATATATATATTTCTTACCTTGATATCTTTAGAGAAGTTAATCTCTAGTAAAAAACGTCTTCCTCCATTCACTGAAAGTCCTGAAAGACACAAAAAACCCGAACAGAATTGAGTGGCATCTTCCCAACACATTAATGTGTCCCAAGCTTCCTAGCTGCAAGCACAGAACTGTAATAAATTCAGCACAGGAAGAAACCCTCAGCTTTTCCAGAGTATTACTCTACAAGCTATCAGACAGCATCCACTCTTTATAATCACAATTAAAAAGGGAATGCACGTGCTTTGGTCACTTGATTCTTCCTTCTCACCACTTTTCAAATGGGAGAAGGAAAGCAGACATCACTTCCCTCTGATGCACACCATGGAGGAGACTATTTAAAAAGCAGTATGTTACTTCCAAATATTTTCCTTCAATCTAGCAAACTCTCCTGCTGCAAAACCTTTTTTTCTTAAACTCAATCCTTACACAAACACAACTCCCATGAAGGAATTCCACACTAAATCAAGAGTTCAGTACTTGGCCCTTCTCTCTGTCATCACTCACTTCCAGCAAGTTCATCAACCAAGAACCACAAGAAACTTCTCTTGCTACTTACTGAAAAAAGACCAGAGCACCCATTTTAGTGCCACAGTGGGTTTATTTGTGCTGCTGATACTGTGTTACAGGCTTTGCCAACCTATTTTTTTAGAAATCTCATTCAAGAAACACCAAGGAAATACAGACACATCTTACTTGTCAACAAACAAAACTAAAATATCCAAGTAATTGAGACCACCTTAAGTTTGCAAGTTCAAAGCAAAGCAGAATCGTATTTAACCACTTCAGTAAGTTTTTTTTGTTGTTGTTCTACTGCAAGAGGATACTGAGAAGTAACTGACAGCTTAACTTGTAATTCACACTTCTCTCCAGAACCCGAACAGAAACTTCTCAGATGAATAACCTGGTGTATCAAACTATAAAACATTCCATAAATTCACAAAGCCACCCTATTTCTCAGCATTCCTGCTTTTAATTTTTCCCTTGTGTGGTAAAATAGCTACAAAGCTGAGCATCCAATGCTCACCAGGGAAGGAGCCAAGAGTCAGGGAAGGAAAACACACAGATCCTGCAGCTCTGATCCCACAGCACTAAAAGGGATTTTCCAGACAGCAAGGAGGAAAGGGCTGTTCAGCTGATGTCCCCTCTCCTGGCACTCCCACCTCTGCCAGAGCCTCCTCCAGCTCATGCACAGCATCACCAGGACAATGCACCAAGAGCTGTCTCACACCATGCTGCCAGGTGACATCCCCGCTTCAAACTCCCTTCTGCTTACTCTCCAAATCATCCAACTGCCTGAGCACTGGTATTCTGTAGAAGCTGAATGGTTAGAAAGACCCTGAATGAGCATCCAAGACACAGAGCAAAAGAGCAGAGTTAGGGAACTTGTTTTGACTGAGCACATATGGAGGCCAAACCCAAACACATTCAGATCAAAGAAGGTATTTATTGGGCATTACTTCACCAAAAAATAAAGAAAGAACACTATTAAACATCTATTTGGCATTCTCCACAATCCCTGTAACTAGTCAAAAACAAGGTCCCTGCAAACATCTCCTGTATGAGTACAGAGAATCTTTTTCCTTCAAAAGCAGCATGGCTACAATTTTTGAAAAACTGAAAAGAGGCAGGGAGTTTGAGAGCAACTCCTCCTAAATGTTTCAGTTTGCTGCCATCTATCTTCTTAATACATTTCTCTTAATATGATCCCCTGTAAAACAGTCAAACGTGGCTTATGCAGTGTAAGCTGGAGATGAGTGCTGACTCCCCATAATTTGCTCAATAACTTCCCATCTGTATTCAGAGAGCATATTTGATGAAATAGCTCTGCACTGAGTTTTTAAATAGCAGAGCTTTCATCTGCTCATATTATTACATTAGAAATCTTTATGTGAACGCAGCAGATATTAGTGGGTTGTCAATAAAAGCTAAATGTCATTAAAGAGCTTTTATTCCTTAAATGCCTTTAACCCTCTAATTATATTTGTAAATTCTGCTATTTAACTGTATGGAAGTTATAAATTCTGACATGGTGTATCATAACAAATACATTTAGAGAATAATATATAAACAAGTGGGGGGGATATCAGTTTTAGAATTATTCCCTCTTGATTAAATAAATTACAACTGTGGTATCTTTCAATCAGAAGCAACTTCCAGTCAAGATTTCTGCAGATATTCTAAGAGTTTGAGGTTTTAAAACCTTTATGCTGTGGTAAATCTGCAAGCTATGATGTAACAATAAAAAAGGAATAGATTTTAAATAAATAAAAGGTATGGGCATAGTTTTTCCAAGCCAGTTTTCTTGGAGTTGGTGGAAATAAGGTAGCAGTTTTAAATGATCTCTTGGTTATAACTGTGTAAGTATGAACTGTCCAACCTTTAAGGTCAGAATTACTGAAACAAGGAAGAACAACAGTTTATGGGGCAATAAATAAATAGAAATTGCAATCTTTTCAGCACTTTCAGTTGACAGAATTAAGCCCCTCCTGTTGTTCTAACCCAGAAAACAAGGATCTCCAAAAGGAACAAATGCTTTTGAGTACAGCAATACAATTTCCAGCTGCAGCATTTTCCTGTCAGGCTAAAATCTATGTCAAAAAGAAGACTTTAAAGCTTTAAGACTGAAGAACTGAAACAAAAAACTTGCCTTCCCTACCCACTCGACTACAGCTGTGAAGAGGCTGAGTGTGAATGATACCAGGATCTGGGATTTCACAGGAGTTTGAGAAGTCTACTGAGATACCTGGAGACAGATCCCACCCATTTTATATCTGGAAATATCTACCATCCCTAATTAAGCAAACTTGCAATTAGGAGGATGAGATATAAGACCAATTTTCTCTTCATCCCAGAGCAAACAAAGCAATCTTTTCTTCCCCATAATCTCAGCAAGCAGAGGCTGCATTCGAGCGGGTAAAAATTCAAAGCAATTTTGCAGAGGTAATTGAATTTGAAGCCTCTAAACACATAGTATAGGTCAGATGGATCCTGATCTCAACAGTTTAATTATATTTTCCCTTGAAAAAATAACAACTAACTCATACTTTTATCAACAGAACATTAATACACAGACATTAAACACAATGGCCATCTGTCTCTGAAAAGCACACACTACACCACTGATCAGAACATGCTGCTCAACCAGTCCTGCTGGAAAGAAAAATCTCTGAAATGGTCTCATGAATAGGGATTTCCATCTTTAGATGAGGTTATTTCTCTAGTTTTGGCTGTCAGTTGCACCAGCTGGTATTCATCTGATAAATTGAGTAAGCTTGGATGGTATTCTAAAATCAAATAAAATCACAGTTTAAATTCCTTGCACATACATAGATGTTGGAAACAAAATACATACTGACAAAAAAATAGTCTCATTCCAAGTCTAACTTACATAAATTTCTTTTTACATAAAATATGTTTTAGTGATGGCTGCAATCTAACAAGCCAGAGATAGAGAAAATGGAATTATTCCTTAAATAATAATACTGGGAATATGGCTGACCCAAAGTTATTAGGAACTAATCTGGAAAACAAGTCTCATGTTTCCAGCTTGATAAAGAGTTTTGTCTTCTCAACTTCTTATTCTGTAATTAAAAGTAAGATTTTAATTGTTTGCTACCACACATAATTACTCTGCTTACAGAGTTCATTACATAGGAACATATACCATTGATAAATCAAGAACTCCACAAATAAAACTACACAGCATAACACTTCAGCCCATAATTAGATGTCTTGGCTGATTTTCAACTGTATTAAGCAAGCATCCACTCTGTCATATTCTAAGTTGGCACCAGTTTCTTCATGTTCATCACTCTAAATAACCATGGGAAAGCATCCAGGCATCAATAGAATTAAATAAAAAAATTAAAAATTTAGAAAACTGTCCATGCTTTAAATTAAGATTTTTCTGTCTTAAAAAACAGAACACCACCACCAAAAAAAACCCTACACCACTAAGCCAACAAACATAAGTATAAATGACATTTACATTCTGCTGTCTTAATAGCTCAGACTCCTGATTTTATAACAAAAATTATAATGAGTTTCCATTTTATTTCCTGCTTAAAAAAAACAGTTCCAAGCTATTAATGAAGTACCCCATTTTTCTGCATCTTAGTGATGTTTATCACATTTTACAAACTTACCTACTAGCAGGAGCTGTCACTGAAAGCTACAAAGCCCCTTTCTAAAGCCTTCAGCTGCTCATTACCACAACAAGTTTTATAACATGAAATACAACCTGTTTGTCCACCCTCTCTGCTCTATCTACTGATTGGTCATTATTTATTAACTACTTGTTTGAGGCACTGCACTCATACTGCACCAAGACCAGAAAATGATGGCTTATGTTCAGTATGCACCAAAAGAAATGTTTTCCTTCCAGAGTGGAAGAATTATTGTAATTATCTGACATTTTAATAGATGTCAGCAAAAAAACTAGAAAAGGAGACTTCATGGTCCACAGCTATCATGACACTGAAGACACATCCCAAGCCTATTCCCCTCTTTCCAATGCTGCTGGAAGTTTAGCCAGGGATTTCAGGAAGAACTGAACAAAAACTTCTTAACAACCATATGCAACCCAAGAAATCTAAGGATCAAATGACTGAAATGCCAAGAGTGTTATTTCCAGCACAGTTTTATCCCAAGGACCATGTTTACATTCCCATGTCCATGCAGCACCATCATTGCTAAGGATGCTTCAGCCACTCTTGGGAAGAAAACACCCTGAGGAGCAGCAAGGATCAGCCAGTGCCTCCTGAACATTCCATCCTCCCACTGCTCTCCTTTTCTTTTAACTTCTGGTAGAAGTGTGCTCTGTGTGTGTCATGAAAGTAACTCTTAAAATAAATTAAAGCAAGGTATCTTCCTAAGATCAAGTCATTTTATATAAAACAAACCACTCAGCCACTACAATATACTGCTGTAATAACTGAGCCATCTCTCAATATTCCTTTAAGGTGAAGCCATTAAAATAGTAAGGTAAAACACAGAAAAACTGCCAACTAAGAAATCATTTCTCTCTTCTGTAAAGGCCAGGCAGTTAAAATTATCATAAATAAAGCTTACAGAAAGCAAATCTTCCTTCTCTCAATTAGCTTATTCTGCAGAGCTGATAGCATTTGGTTTTCCAGGCATAGTCAGTCCATTTCCTCCACTGTTCTCACAGCCTCCATGCAGCAACAAAGAACAGAAAAAGGAAAATCTCAACTGGGTCAACACTGAACCTAAAATTACTCTTTTGGTTTCAAGCTGAGGTCCCTCCTGTCAAAAGACAGTTCCACTCACTAGTGACTTGCTGTATAATTACTTTAATTCAGCACCATACAGGTATGAACAGTGAGGCTGCATTGCAGCACCTGTGGTCAGCCTTCCAAAAAAACACAGATCATTTCACTTCCATCAGGCCAAAATGTTGCTAAGATCCAGGCCAAAAGCTCTCCCTAAGCACCAATTTAGGACAGAAGGCCCTTGCACAAATATTCCCAACTCCCCTGGAAATTCACTGATTCCACTTGATGGGTTGCAGGAGTTTGGGTTTGAAATCAGTAAAGAAGATGCTTTCTTATTGAAATTTAAACCCTGTACCATTCCACCAAAGGTCTACTTGGCAAATAAAAAAGCACATATAAAGAAATATATCACATAACTAATTAGTTTTAAAAGAATTACTCAAGAAACTAGAACTTAAAGCTGTAACTGAGCATTCAACCTCTATGTGTAACTACTGGCTGAGGAAGAGTTATGCAAAAATTCAGAATTATTATTCCATTTTAAAATAATGGTAAATATCCATAAAAATAAATGTTAAGCTTTATTTACTTTTGGAACAATGTTCTGACTTTTAGTTTTTCTTTTCTGCAGTTCAGTCCTTTACCATGGGTAAAATACTTCTAGAGTTTTTTGGGTTTTGTTTTTTTTAAGAAAATGTAAATTTCTATAACTTCAAATTCTGATTTTTCAGATTAACAGAGACACACAGGATTAACAGAGGATGAGGTACCTCCTGAGAGCTGTGCTATGTGAAATTGGATGAATTTCTGTGAAACTTTCTCTGGTTAAAACACAAGAGCACAGCACCTTTCTGTCCACGACCCTCCCTCCACCAACCATCCCCACAGATATTATCTCTGCAAGAAGAGCAACATTAAAATAGCTTTAAAAGGCTCTAATGCACTGTGAGCTTTTAAAAAAATTCTCTTTCATACTGAGAATATGTTTTCTTCAGATTCAATCAGCTTGCTTGTTTCAGAAGTGCTACTGCCAGAGAATATAACAAATTCTTCCCACTCTCTGTTTTTAAAGGTGCAATTAAATGTTGCCACTTTCTCTTTCTCTATGATGTGAACTGTTATCTGGCACAATATCTGCCTGAAACGATTTCCATCCATCTGCAGCTGAAGTTTGTCATCACATCAGAACAGGAATCCAACCCAAATCCTGTAATACACATTTTTAATGTTGAATATCATCTTTAAAAGAGTCATACAAGACTCTTGATGTTTCAGACACGCAGAAGATAAGCTTGGAAAAGGCTCAGCTTTGTGCACACTAAGATGCAAAAGTTTCATTAGCAGCACAGGACAAGTACATGACATTACTTGGAAAAGCAGAGAGATGGGAGACAATGGAACTTCTATAGAGGAAGTGCTATCACCTCTCTGGGAAAAGACAAAGTTACTCTTTTATATAACAGCACCAAAACCAACAGAAAAAGCAGCTTTGGAATCTTTTCTGCTCATGACAAATTTGTGCAGACTGGGTTCACAAGCTACCACAAGAAACTACACCTAGAAGACTATTTTCCCTACTTAGTGCTGAATAATGCATCAGTGTGAACAACGGGAACACAGATTTGGTGTTAGGTCTAAGTCATGGAGTAGATCACTAGATCCACACCCTGAAATCCTTCTAGAAAGTGATCAGTACTGCAAAATTACTATTATAGGATTCTACTGCATCAATTAATAAACAAGAACTGTCAGAATGCTCAGAAAAAAATTAACAGGTTGTTTCTGCCACAAACTCCACAAGCACCCATGCTGTGGTTGGCAGTGAAGCTGAGCTTAAAGCTGAGCTTAACTTGTGTAAGCAAGATTAAAATAACTACAGCACTAAACTAGAAGAGAGGAGCTAAGGAATGAATTTTAATACTATTAGCAATACCCCATCCTCCCAATTCTTAATTATATTTGTTGGCATAAAAACATTTGTCTCAGGCTACATTTTAGTAGGTTGCTCTAAAGCAGCTGTAGAAAACTCAGGCACTACTGCAGAGTGATTTCCTGCATTCCACACTGTCTCTAAGAAGTGCTATTTAGTCCTCTCTAAATGTGCCCCTGCTACATATTTTGAAGTCTACAGTGAAATATAAATTATGGTTATAAATCCATACACATACATACAAGGTTTTTTTAAAAGCCAGTAGATCATTTTACTACTCAGGGAGAAATCATGTAAACTTCTGACAAAAGTTTGCAATCAATTTGGTCACCAAGTCCCAAAGATTTTGACACAGATATATCTACACAATAAATCCAGAACAACCTGAAAAAAAATAGTCATGTATATTTACCAGCTTTTAAATACTGTGTTTATAAATGCAGACGTGAAAATCCACTGAAAAGTTGTTGCATGGAGCAAAACATGACCTATAGAATCTTTACTACCAGGATGTCTAGAGAAATAATCCCACTGTGCATTCCATTTCAACCTCAGGTTTCTCAGCCTCACAGATAAAGAGTCCATCTTACAACTCTGAAATACTGTCCTAGCAACATTAATACAACATAACTGCTCCCCTTACCCACTGCCCCACATAAATAATGCTGATATAAATGCTTCTTAAAATAATCATAAATAGTTTGAAATATTTTTTCACATTTAATAGTAAAAATATTAATTTTAATTTCTTTTTAATCCGAGCTGTCACTAAAAGCCAGTAGATGTGTAATTCAAGGAGAAAAAGCAGCTGCATACTCAGCCATCTTTGAACAACCAGTCACCTACGTCTGTTCTCTTCAAGGGATGTTCTCATTTGGAGTGGCACAGGTATAAATGTGTCAAAAATAACTTCTAAAACCACTCAACCAAGTCAGTCTTCATCCTCAGATAAGCTTTTGTTATCTCCAATTTCTTCATCATGAGCCTGGTAGCCTTTTCCTACAAGCTTTTCAAACTACATTGAGTTCATCACTTCCCAATTACTCTTCCCACCAGTCAATCTGCATACTTATTTACATGCAATTATCTATTCAGGAAGCACATTTACAAATTCAGAGACATCTTCTTGCTGTTCTCTTTCTCAATTTCATCTCCACTAATTTAGTTCACCTCCACCAATTTATTTTCACATCTTCCTTCACCCTCAGAATTCACAAGAGTTCTGAGAAACATCAAACCCAGTGTTTACAGATCTACACCTCCAGCAGTAACTCAAGAGTAAGGGAAAAAAGCAAATTATGGTGCTTTCCTACACTTGCAACCTCCTGTCTGCTGGGCACACGCAGAGATTCAGGATCACCAGGGTGTGTGCTGCATCTCAGGAGGGAGTTATCAGGGGACAGTGACAAAAGCTGGAGATGCCATCCTCCTTCCTACTGGAGGAGACAGAGCAGAGGTCAGAGCTCCAAGGAAGGAGAAGCTCTTGGAATGGGGATGCCAACCAGGCAGCTTTTGGGGAGGTTGTAGCTCCTGCAGCTAACAGGATAAAGGACAATTAGCACCAAATTTGCTCAACCCAAAGTTGCTTTGCATGGTGATTCTGCAGATGGGCAACCCAGGCTGGAGGCCTCCCAACCCTGCACACCAGCAAAGACTGGTGCCTCTCTGGGAGAAGTGTCACTTCCCACACTGTTATTAACAGTCTCAAGACCAAGCAGAAACACTTCTTCAAGGCTGCATTTGCCCATTTTTTAATAACTTAAAAGGTGACACCAAGCTCTCAAGATGGATGGGAAAGAGAAATGGGAAGGAGTTTTGTGTGTGTGACCATTTCTTTAAATCCTGACCATTACTAATGAGAAGCATCATGAAAATCACTTGTAAGTGTGAAAAGGCAGAGGACTTCATTTCACACATAAAGTGTCATTTCAGAAGATTTCACCACATGTGAACAGAAATCAATGGTGTTTGTGAACCAGACCCTGCCCAAGCCTTTGTTGAAAACCAGCACACAGCTCATGCTACACTCCAGGGATGAGAGATCAATTCCTGGCCCCGCTACTCAAATTCAACAATGCTGTGAGGATAAAACAACAGCAGGATGAGAAGGGGGAGGGAGGAGGAAGAGGAAGAACACAAATAAAGGAAGGAAAACCAACCTGATGTTCCTATAATGAGTAATATGCAAAAACTTGCCATCTGATATCTGAACCAGAGGTAAACACAACCCTGGTAGAAAAACAAACAAAAAGTGTTTGAAAAAACACCAGGTTCTCTCTGTAGCTTTCTTACAGAGTATTTCACATCTCTGCCTGCAGAATTTCCAAACATTTTTTAGTAAAGCCCTTCTAGCAAGCTGCAGATAAAAGCATCTTGCTAAAGAAAAACACTGAATTCACAGAGGTATACAAATAATACAACATGAAACCTGGAGACTTCTTTCCTCTATCTAAAAAGCAACCAACTATAAATACTGAATCTTTCAATCAAATTAGGCACAAACACATAAACAAAGTTATTAAGGCTTTAAGTGGTTTCTTACTTGGAAGTAGATCACAGGTTTAAATTTTACCAAGTATTTATACTTTCAATAATCATTTCCTATGTGTGTTTAAAAAAAAAATAAATTCAGATCAGCTCCCACTAGCACAAACATTTCAGATGTAACAGCTCCAACATTAAGGAACAAAGATGAAGGAATGTAAACTCAGCCTTTTACAAAAGAGAGCACTGACACACAGGCTTTCTACTGAGCTCCTTTCAGTTGTATTTTAATGATGTGTTACAGAGCATCTTAAAAACACAGAAAATATCTTCCTACATAACAATTACATTGTTCCTTTGAATTATCCAAAGTAATTCCAGACTGAGACTGAGCTTTCCTTCCTCCACAGGCACCCAGAAAACCACGTTATGTGCCTTCATGTACATAAGCACCCACTACATCAAACTACAAACTACTTGTCCCCAAACACAAAGTTGTGCCCAAGATTATATTACATATAACATGATATATGTTACCCTGGGTTTATTTTTTAAACTCTTCCAAGCCTGGTCTAGCCACATCTGTTATTCCATACACTGAAGTCAGACTCTGTGTCCTTGTATAGAGTTAGAAAAGGCTCCAGAATTTATTCTCTGCTGTTTCTGAAATACAGGATTAATGCTTAATGCTGGAAAATTATAGCATTACCATTTATAAGCATTTTTATGTGTTAAAGCACCTGAATAAACTTGCAAATCAGTCACATTAGGAAGAAGAAAAAAGACATAAGTGAGCAGATTTCAGCTCAGTTTTGCATTTTATGCTGGCCTCACAACACAGAAATACTCAGAAAACAAAAGCCATTTGAAAATTTAGCCTAGGTTTGGGGAATTCCACAAACAAAAGCAGCCTTGACAGTCAGGAAATAAATACTTTGCTGCAGCTATAGGTTTGCCAGCCATAGTTGTAAGATCTGGGTTTTGTTTCTCACACAGACCACAAAATTCACTGTATATGACCTACAAGAAATCAAAGTGATTGTTTCATCTGAGAGAGATGTCAGGGGGAGGGGGGAGGGAAGGAAGTGAGAATGTTTTTCAAAAAAACCCATTATTTTATGTATTGCTCCTACAAAGTTCAAGAATAGCATAACATATCAAAAACATTACTTTATCCTAACTAATTGCAAAATTCAGGTGTCCTTCTCAATGACAATACATGAGAAATGACAAAGGGTGTCTATTGTTAAAAGGAAATACATATATAGTTTCTCATGGCATTCTGACCTGCTCAGACAAACAGCCATTATTTTCCTAAACTGAAGCAATAGGGAGACTCTTATTTTTAAATCTATCCTGCAATTCACACCAGCACCAACCACATGGCATCATTTCTTGCTCTTAGCATTAATATTTATTCAAATTTCCTTGCAAAACTTATCTAGAAATCAGTCAGCCAACAACTTGTCATGCTTTAATGCCTTTTTTTTTTTTCTTTTTTTTTTTTTTTTTCCCTGATGATCCACCAAGAGCCTGAGATGAGAATATGGAATAGCAGGACTGCTGCCAGCAGACTTCCTGCGCTCAGAGCTCGTAGCATATGGATAAGCTCTTAATACAATGCAGAAAGAAGACTTCTTGAATGTAAGCAGTCAGGATGAGCTTCATGCACAAGTTCAGCACGAGTGTCTAGACTATGAGCAAACTGCCACCAGATATAAATCTGGGGATTTATAGCACAGACACTTGACAAGTCTAGATTTAAAGCTGCCCAAATTCCAAGAGTGCAGATTTCAGTAAGCACTCGTGTGCATTGGATGCGAGAACACAGGTGGCTGCATGTGACATCTGAGGGTAAATCCCCCACATATGCCAGAGCTAAATGGGTAATAATTAATACAAGATTTACTCTGCATGCAGTCTCACTCTTTAATTGAAGATAACCAACCCAAAACACACCCAGCTAAACCATGGTTTTGTACTGACAGACTCCTCACTTGGCAGATTTTTACAGTTACTCCATTTCCTGATAATGATGAATAGTTAAATAATCTTACACAGTACTATCTAATCTTTCTTTAAGATGGTTTTATCCAGACTTGGAGAGATTTTTCATTCAGCTTCATTTGTAAAGAGCATTCATTTTCATCTACAATTTTCAGTGTTTACAGCAGAGTAAAACCCCTTGACTCCACAAGAAAGCTGCAGCACATGCAAAGCAGTAAACACAGCTGGGAGTGGTGCCTTATCTGCCTTCCTGGCTGCAAAGCTGTTTGTCTGTCAGGACAAATGCAAGAATTTGAAGTTAATCATAATGACTTTCTTTAATGCCAGCCTTTAATTGTAACCAAGACACATCAGGTACATAAAAACCAGATAATGGGTTTGGTTTACAGGAATGCTGACATGTCTTGCAAAAATTGTCTCATTGAAGTAACTATTTGAAAGATGCCTTCATATAGGACTTAAACTTTTATTCTGACCAGAAATAGCTTGGTAAACACACTAAAAACATACTCAGGTGTTTACAAAAAAAATAGCATTCATTAACTCACTTGAAAATTTGTGCATGCAGTCACCAACTTCAATGCTGATCTCCACTACCAAAGATCCAAACTATAAAGATCCAACACAACCTGGAACACTAACCCAGCACAAGGACCATGAATGCATTCAGTGACCTTGGACAAAGCCTTTACTGACTAGATTGGTTAGGTAGCCTTAGGGACACTTCCAAGAGGCAGAAGCAGTAAAAAAAAGTCCACAAAGAAGTCAAAGTCCAATGCAAAGCTTATCAGCTTCATGAGGACCCCTGCAGGTATAGCTATGCTGGGGAGAACAAGAAAAAAGATACTGGCAAAGTCCCCCAACAAAGAGAATGTGTGCTGCTAAATCATCTACCCAAATAACTTGAGAAAGAACAAAACCCCCTTTGAAAACCTATCCGTGTCTGTGCATTAATTTTCTCCAAGCTGATACATAGTACTTCCAGTGTCTGAGGAAGTCTGCAACAAGAACCCAGAGCTGAAAAAAGTCACAAATTTGCAATTGCCTCTGAATTTCCCTTGCTCTGTGTGTGTGCAAGCAAATCACACCAAGGATTTTTCATCATTCTGGACATCTTACAGATCTTTGCATTTTCCAGACCCCTCTGTTCCTGTTTTCCTTTTCTTTATTCTACTGACCACTAATCTCATTCAGAATAAAATTGTGATAAATTCATTTGTTCATATTTTAAGTTTCATAGAATCATAGAATTGGCTGGGTTGGAAGTGACCTCAGAGATCATCAAGTCCAACCCTGTTTCCATGTTTTCAAGGTCCTTTTGAATCAAATCCTTTCTTCCTGTCCCTGCAGCCCCAAGAAAGCTGATGTCATCCACAGGTTTATCTAGTACACTCTCAATTCTATCATCCAGGTTCCTAGGCAACTAACCAGTTCTGCATTCACTTTACAGCAGTTCTGATCATGCTACATCTAACTTTTCAGATAAAAATATCCCTGGCCACCACATCAAGAAAGCAACTCAAGGCAAAACAAGGGATTTTTCCCCAGTTACAAAGTTTTTCTGTGTCATACAGCAGTGTCCTGGTTTGGGACCGTGACAAGCAGGTAGCAGCAATTTCTTCATGACTACAGTGCCAAATGATGGAGAACTGAAAGCTTTCAGTTCCCATTCAGCCAACTCAAATCAACAGAGCACTCCATTATTCACTCTTTTAAAATCATTCCTCGGTTTCAGCCTCAAACATGCAAACCAAGTTCAGGTTTACATAATGGAAAAATATAAATAAAAAGCAACTTTTTTTTAGTGCCTAGAAGATGGTCTAGCAGGCATCACAGCCCATATTCTTCTGACTTACTCCCTTCACACTTCCTTTCAGATGCTAGCAACTAAAACCTCAGCAGAGCCCCCCGTGACTGAAAATACGTCTCAAGTTCACAAAAAATAAATACTTCCATCTCCTTCTCTTAGGAAACGTAAGCTAATTTAGAACTACACCATTTGGCTTGTGATCACAACTTGTAACTGGCAAGAACTCCCACTGTTATTACTTTTTGGGATAACTACTACCCACATAGTGCCAGATGGTATATTCCACCTCTGCTGAGGAGGTGTAGGAGCACTGCCTGCTGTCAGCATTGCATTTTCTTTCTTTATTTTTTTTTTAAAAACCAAGAGACAGATAATATTACCAGTCTGAAGAGACAGCGGGTGGGCATACGCAGATCCATTACAGCATAAGCCTTCAAAGAACAATATTCCTTTCTCTGATGGTGCCTGTAAAATTAAATCCCCACTCCTGATGACAAAAAAGCAAGGGATGCCTTGACTCATACCCAAGTATGAGCAAAAAGTTGTTGCCAATGGAAAGCAGCTCTGAAAAACTTCAACCAACCACTGATGTTCCAACTGTGAAGCAGAGTGTCTGTCTCTACTGTGTCAAACAGTAGAAAATTGAGCTGGGGTCCTCTAATAAAATCTCACTTGGAAAATTAAACAAGAATTATTATTTGAATAAGAAGAAAGAATCCCCATTTAATTAGCAAATGGGAGAGAGATTTCTCCCTTCATAAAATATAAATTAATTATTAATCTAAGATTATTTAGAAATCAAAAAGCTGCTAGAAGAGATAGTAAGTATCACACTCCAATTTAATCAACTACAGGAAGTAACAGATTAAGCCACACACAGCTATAGACACAGACTAACTGCCTGAACCCACATCACAGATTGACTGAAAAATAACAACATGAACAACAACGTGGACTGCAAGTTTGGGGCAATCCAGCAAAATCCACAAGAACAAACATGATTTTAATAATTTATATCACCATATCTGCTCCCATTTGCACCCTTCCACAGGCTGTGGTGTACAGCTCTCCCAGAAATTGGACACACACACTTCCTTCTGCCTCCTTCCTCCAAGCATCACAGGTTTCTAAAATCAACCCTCACAACATTTTAATTGGTTTGTCCTCTCTCTCACAACCCTTCCACATTTTATTACATAAAATCTCTGAAAGAAAGTTGCTTGTTTGTCCACTAGTGTCCCCTTCACTGAGGACTTTCTTCTTCAGCACTCAGCCTGGCTAAGCCTATCCCAATTATTATTAATTACTCAGCAACTCACCCCCCTTCTGCTCACAGACATGCACTGAGAGCCAAGACATCAAACTAAATATCTACATGTATTTAAGGGAGCCAAGAGAAAAAGGAGAGGACACAGGGGGCTTTGGTCTGAAAGGACATAACGATTTTGATCAACTTCTTTCAAGTTTCAAGCATCAGCTGCCATGGCCCTGGTGCCTCCCTACCTCCTGGAGAACTACAGAACATGGAGGTTTTTCCTGCTGCCATCTTTAAAAACAAACACCTCATTTCTACAACAGCACTGTGCACCTTTATCTTCTAATTACTAGGCCTCTTTAAATTGTTAACATTAAGAGCATCCTACTATCAAAAGTATTTTCTTGACACAGAATAATCCCAAAAGAGAGAAACTGAGGTAAGGCAAAAAGGGAAAAGTGTCTGTTAATAAAGAGGTAAATAAAAGGATAGACAACAGGAAATATGCAGCCTTCATTGTTCATTGCACTCTGGTTGCATATCGTACCTTTGCTTTCTAATAATATTTCTTTATTAAAACATTAAATTTAAGGGATCACAACCCAAGAAGAGAGGATGAGAGAAGCTCATTTTTATTGGTAGAAAAAGGGATAACCAGGATCTGCTGCACCAGACCCTGGGACAAGAAAGGATTGTTAACTACATCTGAGCACCACCACCAGTAAATAATTTCAGGACATGGACACCTGGAGAAAGGCAGGAAAATGGGATTTATTTTTTTTTTTTACCTTACACCCAGAAACCCTTCCAAGCTTTGGGGACGTTTGGCTAATGGCAGATACACAATTGCTATTTGCACGGGAACAAACACAGCTTTGAGCCTTCTCTGCTTTGATCAGCATAATAAAGTCAGAAACACTCATCAGATGACTTCTGAGTAACTTCTGTGAGATAGGGCAAGATGAATGGAACTTCTTGTGGTACAAGAAAGAACAATCCACATCTCTTCACTTTGGACATATACTACTCTGTTCTTTCCAGTAACTGCAACCAAACAATTAATAAGCAACAAGTTACTCCAGAACTTCGATATGATGAGTATGAAAGCTCTCCAACAGCAAAATCACTCCCCAGTCAAACAGAAAATTATCTGCAACTCCAGCCTTCACACCACAGAGCTACCAGTCCTCTCTGGAAGATATTCCTTCAGTCACCAATATGTTCTTTTTATAAAGGCCAAATAAATAACAAATACTGGTAATAGCTGAAATGTCAACATGCATGATTCATCACCCTCTTCATTAGTTATGCCAGTTCCAAAGAGAACACCACTCTAACAGATTACTTCCCTATCCATGAGCTCATACAACATCATTTCTCATCAGCATGAGGGCCCCAGCTCCAGAAGGCAGTGGCATGTGGGGACTTGCCTACATAGGAATAGTAACAGGAACTCACCGGGATTCTTCATGTTCCTCAAGTATCTCCCTCTGCCTTTGCCAAGTTGGCTCTTAAGGATTGCTACCTAAGGTTACTTCTTTGGTAAACCTAAACAATTCTCATCTTTACAAAGCAACAGGACTGGTGGGAAGGGAAAAAAATAAAAAAAGCCACTCTCAAATCTTAAAAAAAAAATAAAATAAATTAAAAGTGATGTTTTTAACAAATAAGCCCTCTACTCAGAGTAAAAGAAAGCTTTAATGAAAAAAAAGTATAAAAATGACTGCTTTATGTGGAATACACACAAAACCACCCACTACTTGTATTTTATAAACACCATGAATAAGTAATGAGTCCTCTGAAATCAAACAATCATGCAATGTGGCACAAAACCAAATGAGTCAAAGCAGCATACTATACTTCTTATATCATTACTAATTAATGTTCTCTTAAAGAGTACTTGCAAGATGGAGTTTCTCACACCACAGTATAAAGTCATTTATTTGACACATTTAAGAAACATAGGTAATAAATGCTGCCCAGGAAGGAAACCAGCCTGTTCAGGGAACTTCACAGACTACCCAGAGATATCTGAAGTACCACGGTCCCATCACCACAGCACCCAAATACACAGCATTTTTAACAAAAAACTCTCTCATCAGAATGCCATGCTAGGACAAGCTAAATTCCTCCCCAGTTTCTCCATCACCCTCATCATGAAATGAGATCTTTCATCCCAGGCTGCTTAAGCCTCAATGAACCTTACCAGATGAGGCAGCTTCACAAGGGACAAGCACTAGGCTGGGCTCTCAAATCCAAGTCTGTCCCTTCTTAATTCAAGTACACAAAACTTCTTTAATTAACACAAGGCTTCTATTTGTAGTAATTTTTAAATGAATGTAAAACAACTGTGCTTTAGCCCCATAAAATAACAGGACTGGAACAATTCTATCATAACTAGAATTTGTTTTTTAAAGCTCATAAATCCAGTTGGCAAATAAACCAGAGATGAATGATCTAGTTCACTCCACTGCTGCAAATATTTGCAGATGCAGTGAGGTTTAAACACTAATTTATCTCTAGTGAATGCAACAGGCATGCTCTCTACCTTGATGTTAACATGAATGTGTTATTCTAAGATGAAGGCTTCAAATTTTATGAGTCAGAAACAACCAGCAGGCACACTCTTGCTCTCAGCTGAAGGCCACAGTAACCTCCCACAGACCTTACAAGTAACATCACGAGGCTCTCTATGACCATAAAGCTTTTGCACATTCTACAGATGCTGCTAAGTTTTCCTACAGCTTGGCACAGATTTATTATATTGGAAGCAAAGTGCAAGACAACCTGAAATGACACAGCCAACAAGGTGTGTAAGGCTGTGAGCATTCTGTGTGAAGCACTAAACATAAGCAAAACATACACAGGGAAAGGCACTCACTGTATACTGAAAATACCATTTGCAGAGACATTTTTAAGGTCTCATGCAAGTACTCCAGGCCTGAGTTCACAACTGGCATCAACCATTCCAAGAGCTCACTGCTGCTATTCCACACTCCTGCATCCTCCTCCTGTCACCCTCATGTGCAACAGGTCAAGTTCAGTTTATTGACCCAGCTAGAAATGAACTCTGCAAAAATAAATAGTTTTCAGCCAGCCAGCAGCTGCTCAAGCATTTAACTTGGTACAAGAGAGAGGGCTCCAATGCCACAGCACTGAAGGTGGGAGAACAGGGACAAGAGGTCACTGCTTCTGCACCAATTCTTAAAATCATCTCATCAAGAAACTACCTTTAGAGCCATTTGCTTATCTAGATGTCAAAGGAAATCATCTTGCCATGTCATTCTCTAAAGAAAATTGATATTCAAAAGTGTAAAGAATGTATGCATATACTCCAGCTTTATGTATCAGAAAGACAGAAAATCTTTTTCTTTGGGTTTAAGGCAGATTTTTTTTAATATTTCATGACACAATTATGCACTGCTAGCCTCCCAGCTGATCACAAGTGTAACCACCTCTAGAAAAGGTAAACTTAGATCTAACCCAAGGAGGAACATAATCATTTTCTTCTTTTCATTTTCGAATGAGAAAAACCATGCAAAGAAGTTGCAGGTTTTAATGTACCAAGTGGATGTTTAAGTTTTCTGGCTCTCTTTTTATTGGTTTCCTTTTGCTATGTAATAAAAAAGAAACTACTACCAGTTTCATCAAGCTTCCTGAAATTAAAGTATAAGATTCTATATAATAAAACTGATATGTGTCAAAGGCATAAAGAAGGCCTTGAAGACACCTCATGCTCCTGGAAATATAAATATATATATATATATAAACTAAAACCTGTACAGAGTGCATAATAGATGATGCACATTTGGGCCTTATACAATTTGCATTTATGGACATGACTATTACTAAATGAGAACTTACAAGCTGAAAGTTAGATGTGCTTGTCTGTAATACTGCATTAAAATAATTAATCTTTTAAAAATTCACTGCACATACCAGGTATGTTCATGGATTTCTCGACATCAACACATAAATCACTTGTATTCTGAAGGTTTAATTGAAAGTGAGCCTAGTGTATGGAACCTAAAATGTTAAAAGGCAATTGTGAGGTCCCTCAGAAGACATTTTTTGTTCAGAATATGTGTTTAAATTAAAAAAAAAGCTCACACAGGCTCATGGGAAAGCCCACGGAAAAAGGGAAAAGACAGAAAGATGAGAAGACAGGAATTGCTACAACACAATCAATACTGATAAGGAATTTTATTCTATAAAATTATATTAGTCATCCAGTTACACCAAATATGTAACCAGTAATTCACATTTTAATTACAAGTCTTAATCTGAATCAATTATGCTTCAATATTCTGTGACCACAGTCTAGATCCCAACAGGGTATGGCCCCATCACCCTGTCCACACAAGTGGATTTGCTGCTGTTTGGAGTTTGCATTTATGATGCACTTACTACAAAAAAGACCAACTCCAAGTAGCTTATTTTCTAGAAGCCCTGGAGTCCCAAAGGCCACAGACCTCAAATGCTTGAAGAGAGTCTTTGCCTAAGCACTGCTGCTTCCCCACCCCACCTCCCTGATAGTTGGTTTGCAGAGCCAAAAATGAGATTTTGATTATGGCAATTTGCAGTATATTGTATTTTCATAATTCAACTGCACATTCATCAGACGTTTTCTAGACAAACAAAACCTCTACAGAAAGTATCCATGATCTAAGGCGTCTCTCACCACCCCAGTCAACTGTAACTGGAAATTCTCAACAGTCTTTTCTTGCCAAAAGACACTTATTTCACTACCTTCTTTTCTTTTTTAATTCACAGGTTTGGTATTTAAGTTTTGAAGGATTAAATAAGAAAAAAATAGACAATACCCAACCTTTAGCAGATTGAAGAAATCATTCCAAGCTCCAACCTGAAAAACACTGCACGCAGGCTTCCATGGCCATGTTGATATTCTCTGTGGCACATTTGCTGTATTTCTTCTTGTTCTCCCAATCCAACATGAATTTGCAGCTGTTCAGTACACTGCAGCTATGCTACACTCCTCAGCAGCCCTAATGAACCTGCACAATTTATTTAGTTCCTCCCAATATTTCGTATTCCTTCTGCCATCTTCACCTGTATGAAAGCCTAAAATCCACACTGATGCATCATTCTCTAAACCAGTTTATCATCATCTTAACATTCCATCCTGAACTTCCCAACACAAATGGGGACGGGAATCTGTCTTTTCCCTGCAAAAACATACACCTAAGAGAAGCTGTCTGCCTCATCATCTCTCATTCCTTTTTTCACATATTAGCCCCCAACAACCAACCCACGCCTGTAACAGAAAGATACTGCGTGTCATTAGACTCCACACTCCTTACTCACTCTATGGGAGGAATAAGGGGGAGGATATTTAACCCTTCTTTTGCTCCAGCACCACAGGAGGAGCAGGGAGGGAGTGTTTGCCTCACGTGCATGCTACCTGCGGCACAGAGCCTGGAAAAACGGGGCCGTTCTGCAAGAAAAATTCCTTCTTATACCCCCCCCCCCCTACACGCACACCCACAGCGTTTCAAAGGGATGGATCCGAATTCTGCAGCACGAAACAACTCGCTTACCTTTACAGATATCGTGCCGGTCTTATTAAAAAAATAAAAAATAAAAATAAAAAATAGGTGATTTCTGATGGAAAAGACGGTATTTTCGGAGCTCTACCTGCACGCTGCTCTTACCGACCCCACCTTCCCAACCGCCCGCACCCACACAGCTGCTAACCCAAGTTTTATTCACCAAGAGCAAACCCACCGCCGATCGGGTCAGCCCAAGCCATTCTGTCACCGACACGGGGGTGGCACCCACACCCCCACCCCTCCCCACCGGGGTGCGGGGGTCTGCCGCCCCCCCCCACTCCACCAGCGTGCAGAACCGAGCGGGGGAGGGGAAGGGAGGGGGAGGGGAGAGGGGTGTGAGGGGTCTCGTCGCGATTTCCACACAGACACCGCTCCCGCCGTTCCCTCCCCGCCGCACGCCGACATGTCGCCGGGCGTCGCCTCCTCACGGCCCACACACACACACCACACCGCCCCCCCCCCTCACACTCCCACCCCACCCCCTATTCTATCGCGGTGGGAGGGGAAGGTGGCCACACAAACACACACACGAGAGAACAACCCGGCGCTCGTTGGCTCTTACCTGTCGCGACAGCGTCGCGGGGGTATCGCCGTTCCCACCCCCCCTTCCCCCGGCGGCCCGCGCGCCCCCTCACAGACCCGCGGCCGCCGCGCGCGGGGCGCCTCCCTCTCACCACATCGCCGCGAGCCGCCGCCGGGCTGAGCGCGCGCGCCCGAAGGGGAGGGGTCGGGGACGGTGGAAAGGGGGGGGGGGGGCAGTGAGGGGCGGCCGCGATCGCTCCCCCTCGGCGGCTCCGGCTCCGCTGCTCCCTCAACTACGACAGCGCCCTCCTCCTCTTCTTCCTCCTCCTCTCTGCCGCCCGCCCGCCCGCCGCGGCCTCCCCCGGGGAGCGGCGATCCCCGCGCCTCTGCCCCCCGCGCTCTCTCTCTCTCTCTCTCTCTCTCTCGCTCCGGAGCGCGCTGCCGCCTGGCGGGGGCGCGCGCTGGGGGAGGGGAGGGGAGCGGGTGGGGCGGGAGCGGCGCGCGGCGCTCGCCCCCCGGGCGGGCGAAGGGGGAAGGGAAGGGACGGGAAGGGTTGGGATGGGAAGGGATGAGAAGGGAAGCGGCGGACGGGCGCGCCCCGGGGCTCCTTGCCTGGGAGGTGAGCGGCCCGGGAGAGGCGGAGCTGCTGGGTTATTCATGAAGGGGAGAGGCGGGGATATGCAAAATGCGGACCCTTCTCCGCCCGATCGCAACCTGCGCCGGGGGAGGTCCCGTCGGGCAGGGCGAGGCGGGGTCGCTGCCGGGCTGCTCCCTCCCTTCTTCCTTCCTTCCTTCCCAGCCGCTCCTACCTGGCGCGGCCGCTGCGGAAGGCGGCGGGATGCGCCTTAATCACATCCGTGATCGCCGCCTCCGATAAACGGCGGTCGGGAGCAGGCGGCAGGGAGGCAGCGAGCTCCGGCACGGCCAGAGCAGCGTCCGCGCCCGGCGAGCGGGAGAAACTTTAGCGGGAGAGGCCCCTGTGGGGCGGGGGGGAGGCAGCGCACCCGGTGTGGGGCGGGAGCGGGAATGGGTCCCTCCTGTGAGGGGGAAGGCGGTGGCTGAACGCGGCCCCTTCCTTCCCTGAGGGGAGGCGGTGGGAGCGGGGCTGGAGGCTGAGGGGGAAGGCGGCGCGGATCTGCCTGGAGAGGGGGAGGCGGGGGACGCGGGCGCCGTCCCTGAGGGGAGGCGGGGGGCGCGGAGCCGCTCCCGGGGGTGGTCGGGGTGGGGGTGGGCGCGGAGCCGTTCTCGGTGGGGAGGCGGTGCGGGACCTGCCCTGGGAGGGAGGAGGAGGAGATGGGAGCGGGGACCTGGTGAGAGAGATCCAGAGCTCAGTGATTCCCTGGGAAGGGTTCGCTGAAAAGGAGGGAGCGCAGGGCCCGTGGGCCGGGCTGCGGAAAACGGAGCTCAAGCGGCTCCGGCATCTGTCAGCGGGGCCGAGGCGTTCAAACCTCTTGTGATGGCTGAACCTGTCCCTGCAGGTACCGCTCGGAAGGGACCGGGGCTGAGAGAAAGGAGTTTTTGGCGATGAGATGTAAGGAGGAGATGGGAACGAGATCACCGCAACCCGGCCCGGTGTGGGCAGAGCTGCTCCAGGTATCTCCAGTAGCTCTGCTGCCAAAACACCCCCACAGCCTGCTACTGTTGGTTTATTAAAAGAAAAATAAATTAAAAATCACACTTCTAGGAATACTACCTGAACACCAAAACCTTTTACTCATCCTCGCCTTGACAGTTGAAGGCCAGGTTCAAAAGAAACACACAGGAAGAGAAAACCTAACTACCTATTAAACCTAATGTAAACATTTATTTAAGTTACCTAAATAATTTAAGGTACACATTGCAACCAACAATCCACTCAGCACAGCAGTGCTTAATTGCCCACTGTGAATGAAACAGAATAGTGACAGATACTTGGTTTTCTCATCAAACTAAAAATCAACATTATTTTTGCACAAAATAGAACACAGTAAACAATTCTTGTTTGTAGCATGCTGCTTCCCTTTAAGAAAAATAATATTGAGGCCTTAGTCAACAAAATAATCTTTTCAGTCCAGTACAAAATGTTCCCTTTAATTAAATTAATTAAACATATCTACACTCCCTTGGGATGGATGCCTTGTTAAACCTTCTGGGTGCAGATTATTGCCTTGCATCTAACCCCAGAATGGTTGAGAGCTTTACATCACATCTGCCCACAGTGCCAAATTAATGACCAAATAAATTAAGCAACAGGGTAACCTTCAGTTGTGAGTCATGAAAATTACTTGTACAAAAAATAAATTGAAATAGAAAGAATCTATTCTAACACCTCAGAAGTGTTAATAAAAATTTGAGGGAGCTCTGGTTTGGGTTTTATGTGTATTTGTTAGCAGAGCTGATAAGATGCCAAATTTTTGGAATTAAGCTTGGATCAGAGTGTTATCTGTAGCACCTATCACTGCAGTCCTCTGGTTTTGCTTTCACAGGAGAGAGGCAACACATAAAACAGTGCAACAAGCACTTGAAAAAACAACACAATCAGAGCAGGGAAATGTTCCAGAAATACTTTAATCTAAATCTGTAGCCTCCTGTCTCTTTCATTACTTCTAGAAGTGCTTTTTTCTAATTGCTTATCTCCTGTTGCCCTTTAGTCTTTTTAAACCACATATACCAGAGAGGGATACAGAGCCAGAATAATTCCCATTTTTCCTTCTGCAACTTATTAGCATAGCAGATCCCTGACACTGTGCAGTTACATAGCAAGGAGGAATAATAGTTCCACCTACAAGAAAATATTCTCAGAGCTGATGTCAGCTGCTTTCTAGATGTACCCCCATCATTCCTAAGAAAAGAGATCTCAATACATCAGTTTGTGAAAGAGAGGGAGGATCTAATGTTTCCAGTACAGAGCTGAGAAGCCAAAGAGAATGAGATAACAGCAAAAAAAAAACCCCAAACAGCTTCCAAATGGGAAGAGAGGAGCCCCAGGGTCTGAATATTTGGTTGTTTACCTCTAATACAGAACTTGGGTCAGTACCTGGGGGAACACAGAGCAATCACACAGAGCCCCTTCCCCACCTTGCTCGATTTAGTCACAGCCAAAAGTGGAAACTTCAGCCCAGGAAGCACCTGGAAAGGTTCCTCCAAGTCCTGTGGCAGCCACCAAGCTTTGGAGCTTTAGGACCTCCTGAAGCAAACATGATCCCCAAATCTTCATGCCACAGGCTCTGTGGATGTGTCCCAGTACACACTGGGTGCTCTCAGGTGAGGACCCAGGTAGAGGAGAGGCTTCTCTGAGGTAATACTTGGGTCTGACCTCCCTGGGGCAGAGGTGAGGACTGAAAAGGAAGCATTCTTGTTCCCCACTGATGATGGTCCTGCCAGAAGAGAGTGAATTTGCTCTAAAAATGCCACCCAGGACACACAGGCACCTTTAGTTCCTGGACCTGGCTGTTCAGGCTTATAAATAAAGCACCAAACTGCCCAGATTGGCTCGGTCTGTGCCTGTGCAGAAGCACAACTGTGTCAAGAGCATTAAGATAAATCAGTGACAGCATTTCAAGTTTTCAGGGATTAGCCAAGAGAGGAGTTTTCAGGTCACCACTCCTGGCTTTGGCCCAGAAATCCAGTCCAAGTTCCATGTTGGTCACATCCACACCTTGTTACATCTCATCCTTAGCTGTGTCACCACTCCTTCAAACACCTCTTTGGTGAACTGGGGAGCCAAAAGATTCCCATAAAACCTCAATCAACTCTTTTATGTTTTGTGTTTGTACTGCAAGCTGATAGAAAGTTTGCACAACAGCAGCTAAAAAAATGGACTGTAATAAACAAGATGTTGTCTCTTAAGTAGCCAGAAACCCTACAGCAAGACATGAAAACACTCAGTCTTTTAAATCAAATATACCATCAGATCACCTCCTAGATGGAGTCCATTAAGTGTGACCATATAAAAAATAAATACTGCTTACAATATTTGTTATCTATTTCTCCACATGCCTGTGGAATAAATATTCTAGTATAATCCTGTAAGTATGAGATACTCATTTTCTTCACACTTCAGCAGCCTAAAAGAACCCAGGGTCTGCCATCCCTTCAGTAACTGATGAAAGGCACATCTATTTGTGTAGCCTGGGGAGTTTTGAAATAGATTTCTTGTTTTGCAGAGGGAAAAGGGAGATTTCTGGTTTTGCTGGCTGTGTAATTTTAATTTTTACAATTTTTTGGCAAGAGCACCTTGAGCTGGGGCTAACTGCCTAGATGGTCTTAAATCTGAATAAATGTGGGCTTTATTCTACCACCAAGGCTGCACTTGAGCACCAGCACTACTGAGCAAAGGCTGAAACTGGGGCTGGCTAACAGCTTCAGAGAAGCAAGAAGTAATGGGCTGAGTAAAATTAGTTTTTGTGATTCCATGTGATCAAGGGGACATCTTGACTGCAATAATGCACCTCTGGCAGAGGGCAAACAGCACTCAGCTGGAAAAAAAAACTGAAAAAAATCTTCAGAGTTGTCCCTTGATGTTGTTAATGTGACAGAATTCAGATGCTACTTGTAGCCAAAAGATGTCAGAAGTTGTATACACACTAGACCAAACCAGAACACCAACTCTGGGGATTTCCCCTCTCAATTATGCCAGGACCAACTTAATTCTGGATTTAAGACTTCCCAAGGTCCCCAGCAATGACTGGAGGTGGCAATCAGAGCAATGTGCAGTCAGAACAGGAACAGCTCACACCATTTTCTGCAAGGCACAGCTAATGACAGGCTGTGCTCAGTGGCTACTCTCACAATTTTGGATTACATGGGATCTTTATGGTCCTCAGTAAAAATAAAGATACACCAAGAGTGGCTGAAAACTGCATTTCCAGTTTGTCTGTGCCCATTAATTAAAATTCCAGCACATTATCCTTTGTAATTTATGTTCCAGTGTTCTGGAAGGATACTATATAGAGACTGGTACTTTGCTGTGATGGTCTCAAGACAAAGACAGGACAAGACTCATTGGCAGACCAACTAGGATAGCTGGAAAGATTAGAAGGTTTTGGTTTGGTTTGGTTTGGTTTGGTTTGGTTTAAAAACTTTTTCTCCTTTTGCAGAGTTCAGACAATGTTTGTGCATCCCCAAAACTTCAGAAATCATCAGCTCTAAAGCAGTGATCAGTGTTTTACAAGCAACAAAATAAGTAAGGCTCCTTAGAGTAAATCTGTCAGAATTTGGATAAATTGATGTAATATGTTGCATTTTAGAGTACAGTTTTAGTCACAGTAATTTTTATGAAAGGAAAAAACTTCAGTTCACTCAATTTGTTTCTGTCAAATACACTGTAACTTCCAGTGCTTAAACTTCACTCTTTATTCCAGTCATGGAATAAATGGTATTTAGTGAAACTGCCTAAATAATCCCATGTATTGCAATAACCCCTGGCAGTGCTATCAGAACATGTCAGGTTCTTTTCCAATAGGACATATATCCTCTGCAATTCACAAAATAAATCAGTGTAAATATTTTTTGCTATTGCTTCCCTACACCAAACTCCCAAGTGCTGCTCTGAGCAGTTCTTTTGTGAACTGAACAGCTGGAAAATGGCACAGGAAATTTTTTCTGGACACAGCAGCACCAAAACACTTCCTTCCCTGTATTTCTGGGTTTTAGTTGACAATTCTGAGCCCACTGAAATCAGTCAGGATTCTCCCATCTTCAGTGAGTGAAAGACTTGACCTTTAGCAGTTGGTTTAGATCCCAGAAACAAAGAATGCTTTGGGATGGAAGGGACCCTAAAGCTCACCTACTTCCAACCCCCCTGCATGGGCAGGGACTCCTTCCACTAAACCAGGTTGCTCAAAGTCCCTTCCAGCCTGGCCTTGAGCACTCCCAGGGATGAGACATCCATTCTGAAGGTCTCAGCTTACATCTAGCAAGCATCCAGGGCCCCAGAGCTCTGAGGTCTCTCAGCTGCCACTGAAATGAGCTCCTGTGACAGAAATTGCCCCATTTTGCAGAAGTGAATCTCACAGCAGGAGATGTGGAAATGCTTCCTGTCCAAAAATGACTCCAAGTCAAAGCACCATAAAGAGTGAAGAAGAGGGTGTCTCCATCCAGAGTTCAGACACAATAGCTGCTGAATTTTGGGTAAGAATATTTAAAAAGCATTATTCCTCTCTTCAGGAGGATCTTCCAATTGTGATGCACTATCCCAAGAGGGCATCATTAGCACAAACCTCAGCAAAGCTCCAAATCCTTTTTTCCATGACATTCCTAAACTGTTTGCTCCACCCTGATTCATTTTAGGAAACTGATAAGACAGCTGTGAAAATACACCACCTAAACCTCTCTCATATTACAAACCAGCTGGCAGAACTTGCACTTTTTTTTTTTTTTTCCTCCCAAGGGAATAAAGATTGTTGTTTATCCCACTTTTCAAAAGGCTTATGAACCAAACTGTAACCTTCTCCTGACTAACCCAGCTGGGATTCTTCAGTAGGTGTGTACTGATACAACATTTTGGCTTGCAATAAGCAGCAAAGCAGCTGCCTCTGAACCCTGTGTGGCTTACACTCAATTTCTTATTATGAAGGGGGGGGGTGGGAGGTTTTCCTGTCGTGAAAACACTCAACCTTTTCACTATTCCTCTTCAGTGCCTCATTTGACAGCCTCCTGCCACCAGGTAATAGGTGTAAGAGCTCATGTCTTCACCCCAGTACAGTGCTGGTAAAATTTAATGGCAACTGCTCAGAACTCTGCATTTTGCAGGCAAGGAGGTGCTGAAGATGCAGCTTGGCCCATTCTGCTGTTTGCACACCCTGCCCTCAGACCTTCTCAGCTGGTGGTGTTTGACTGAAACTTCCTTCGTACCCTTCCCTGTCCTGTTGTGTGCCACCAAGCTGGTGTTCTGACACCCCAGAGATGCCTGCAGCTCAGTGACAGATCCCTCTGCTCAGACACAGCACTGAGATCCAAATCTGGAGGAGAAATGACACTCCAGACACACTCCAGCTGAATTTACAAAGTCAAACCCAATGCTTTGGTGCTGAGATTCCTTCTGAATGGTTTCCTTCCTCCAGCTGATCCCAGATCCCTGCTAGCTGGGCCTATCCCAGCTCTTACCTCTTTCTCATCTCTTTTTTTTCCACTGATACTCAAGAGCAGCCCCCACCCAACTCACTTCTTCCTCTTGGTCCAGATGTGATGCCTGCAGCTGAGAAAGAAAGTTTGGGAATAGACTTCCAACTTAACCATGGAGCCCTGAAGACCTAGGGATAGTTTCTGCCACCAGCAGACACGGGGTGTGTGTGTGGCTCCAGGAGGCAAAGGAACCCAGGAATATCTCCAAACTGTTTGCATTAAAATGCATCCTGGGATGGGCAGGATAGGCAGGGCTCTGCCACAGCTTTCAGTCCCTTTCACTGCTCTTTTAGCCAGGAGCAGAGTGAGTGAAATGTTCACCTAAAGTAAATGCATCCATTGGGATGCAAAAATGTATAGAATACAGTTTCTGTATCACAGATCCTGAGGGAAGGGAATCTGGGGGCAGGGTAATGAAAGAGATGTGCTAGAGGTGCTCTCCTGCTTTGTCCCTAGGAAGGATTTCCATGCTTAAATCCCTCAGGGAATATTACTGCTTTCCTCAGCATCCCATTCGAGTTGCTTTTGAAAATACAAAGAATTGTAAGTGAGCAGAACCAAGGACAGAGTGGCTGTGTGGCTGGTGCCTCTCTGAAGCCTTTCTGGGGGTTTCTTTTCTGAAAGAGGCTGATTTGCCAGAACAAACCACTCTGTGTGCAACCAATTATTGCCTGAGTGCTCCAGAATGAGTTGAAGCTCAGATAATTCAAGAACACCCCTCAAAACCTGCAAATCCTGCCTAGAGCTTTGTCATCCCATTTTTTTTTTCCCATTCTGAGTATTCTGTTGTGTAACATCAGCTACTTTGCAGTTAATTTTTTTAAGGTAAATCATATTTGAACAGAATCAAAAATAAGCAAGAGCTAAAATATCTGCAGTGCTGGGGCTGTGCCAAACACCCACAGATTCTGTACCCTGCACTCAAGTCTTGTCAAGCAGCTCAGCACATCTTTATTCTAATCATTTACTTTCATTTCATGCCTAGCAGAGAATTGTCCTGATTACTCAAGCAAAGAACAGCAACAAAAGCACAGAAAACATTTGCTCAGCTCGGGGCACTCAAGGAACCAGATAACTCTAAGAAAAGAGGTGGCAAGAACAAGCTCAGGGCTGGGGGTTTCAACTCACCACCATTTCTTGGCATCCTTGTGACCATGGACATCCAGGTACTGCAGGAAATCACTAATCAAGTGCTTTTCTTCTACACAACCTCTCCATGCCTATGGTGTTAGGGTATCCACACAAAGAGCAGAGTCACAGAGGGGGGTAGAGGACCCAAACTAACACAGAAAAGAATTTTCTGGGAAATTTAAGGTTTTAATACATTTTTTTATATGGCAAAAAGCTACAGTTAGATGTTTCAGTGTCATCTTCCAAAAGCATTCATAATACAGGTCTATAGTATTCAGATTACCATCCCTTACCTCCCTGGAAATTGCTTTTTTGGGCTTTATACCATGTCCAATGCAGTCAATGGGAGAGGTTTTTGAGTGACTTCCAGGAGAGCCATTAAAGTTCCTTCTTGGCTGCCTTCAAAACATTCTGCAAGTTCCAGCTCTGAAACCTGTGTGTATGAACAGAGAAATATCTGAGCAAGTTCAAGAGGAAAACAGTGTTCAAGTGTGCTTTGCACAGCCCACCAGGAAGGATGTAGTGAATGCCTGAAAACACAGAAATTGTTAATTCTAGTAAACCATTTGATATGCAGCTATAGAAATAATATTTATGACACTGAAGAAGCTTTAAAACAAACAAAACAAACCCAAAAAGCAGCACCAGGACTTCTATCTACAAACTGCAATATTTGGGAATGATCTCATATAAAAAAAGATGAAGTGCAGCAAAACGTGCAACTGGAAAGGAGAGAAAGAGAGAAATGTCTTAAGATTCAGCATTTGAGGAATATATATCACAGATTTTGCCAAAAATTAGTCACATACATCTGCACAATCCCCATCCATCTATTTTTACTCTTTTTGTGGGCCAATAAAGAGAGCTGTGTTGGCAACCCTAAAAATAAGTGCTTAAAAAGCTTTAAAAGCCATTGGTCCCACAGTGCAGAGCAGAATGATTACGTTCACATCAACCTTTCACATCTGATGTAGCTTCACCCAGATTAGACTGAAGTCAAAGCATCAACTTTTCCTCACCCCCAGACAGGAAAAAAGAAAAACCACACAAGAAAAAAGGTTGGGTGATCCTAAGCAGAGACCAACTTAACCCAGTCTTCCTGCTTTGGCATCCTAGGAACTCTTTTCTCCAGGGTTTTTGCTGCCTGCAGCACACAGGGTTTTTCCAAGAGGTCCCAAGAAATCTGTGGTCTCAGCCTCAAAAAGTGAAATCCTGATTCCATTTGAAAGAGTCACAAAATTCCCCTGCCTTCCAGAGACAATTCCCACTGGAAGTTCCAGAGCCATTTGCAGAACTGTCCAGCTGCTTTACTGTTCACTGCTGTCCTTGGGTTTCTGTCAGTGTTCCCTTCCCTGCATCCCTAACATCCCTAATTGTGGGTTTGCTCCAGTTACTTAATTAGATTCCAGACACCAGGTAGGTACCTGAGTGCCCATCCTAGAAACAGCCTTACTAATGGCTAAATAAAAGAAATGCTAATTTCTTTCCCTCCAGGCAAGCTTCAGAAGTTTCTCCAAAGTTCTCAAACCTTTACAGCCAGCCACAAAATCCCAGAGGGAATTTTCCTGGAGGAGGGACAGTGATTACAAGGGCTAAGGTTAGGCACTAACTCTTCCCAACCACCTGCTGAAGTGCAACCTGCTCTTCATCCCCTGCCTCCCAGCCATGCAAACCTCACTTTAAGTCTCCTGCATCTTTTATATTCCTTTCCAACACAGGGGAAAAAAAATAAAATCCATAATCTGACAAACACCAGCAGGATAGTCCCAAATTCTCCTTCTTTCCCAGACTGGATACCACTGGTATTGACAAGCCAAGCCCCAGTGGGTGCTATTGAACTTGTCATTTAATCAGCCACCACTGTTTCTCAGCAGTTTGTTTATTCTCTTGATGTTGACATTTCCTAGAGGTGAGAAGAAGGCAAATGAACCCATTTTGGAAGCTCCAACAGCAAAGCCAGGCAGGGCTCTGGGAGCTGTTTGCATTTGTTTATAACACAAGGGATAATTTTAGCAGCCTTCTCTTTTGTTTTGCTCTCTATTTAGAAAACAAATGCTAAACCTTCTGGGGAATATTCAGTGCCATGAGCCATGAATTCACCTCACCAGCAACACCAGGACTGAAAATCATGGGTTCTGGAAGAGGGAGCAGAGCAGGTGAGTGCTGCTAAGCTGTCAGGACAGTTGCTGAAGGTAGGAGCTGCAAATCTAAAGAAATTTTTGTCCTTTCAGCTAATTATTTTACATGCAGTAAGGGTATTGCCCATTTTCCTTGCTTCCAACTGGCCTTCCAGATGCTATTTTTCCCTGACAAATCTCTAGAATACTGTCAACAGCCCCAAGATTCTTTACAGCTGTAATTTAGCTCCATGTGCCACAGCTCCATCAGAAATCTGGGGCTCCAGCAGCACCCAGCTGCAGGCAAACCAGTGAAAAGATCATGAAAAGCTGGCAGCTGGAAGACAGGAGCTCAGTGCATCCTCCCCTCACTTTCTTAACTCTTCTGCAGTCAACTTCAAGGTTGTTTCTTCAGAAATACTCAGGGTGTTTCCTCTTAGTTACAACCCAATAGGTGATGCAAAAGCAAATGGTCAAGTCAGCTCAGGAAGAAGTGATGAAAAAAATCAAAGGGGAGCCCCAATTCCCTTGTTTGCCATTGCTTAAATCCTTGGCTCTGCAATTCTAACACCATTTTTTCTTGTTTTAATGTTATTTTCTCTATTCCTTTAGCTTGCTGTTCAGAGGAAAGAAGAAAATGAAATTCCTTTTTTCCCCTCCATTCTTCATCATCAGGAGAAGAACTTCAAGAGGTTGGAAATTTCTGACAAAGATATTTTTATTAGAAAACTAATTCCATTCCAGCTGTACTTGGAAGAACACTGCTTCCAACCATGCTTTCAGGCTTCTGTTGAAGAGCTTTCCCTCCTGACCTAAATGCACACTTCATTATTTCCCAAATTCTTCCCATTGGAAGACAGTCCAGGTGTGTGGGAAACCCTGTGAAGCTATGGAACCCTTTCCAAAATAACTTCCAGCTTTAGAAATAACACTCAAGTACTTACCAGGTGTTAAATGGTTGATGCAGTCATTTTCCAAGTGACAGGGTGAGCCTGAGGCTGTTTTGAGGCTACTTTGGTACCAAATGTGAGGTTCCTGCTCCAAAGAAAACTCCAAAGCTCTTCTAGAGACAGCCATGATTCTAGAATGGAAAAGAGAAGATGACTTAAAGGTGGGGATTCAACACCTTCCAGTCTCAGCTGAGAGGTGGTAGCTTTACCAGCTCAATTATATTAAAGATTTACAGTAAAAGACACTGCAATATCAGTGGTTAATGCATTTTCTCCCTTCATCAAGCATCAGCTGCAGAACTTGTGTGATTCTGTGATGAATTATGCAGTAATAATATGACCCTGCAATAAAAATGGAAATTCAGTGGGCAGCCTGTAAACTGTAACTTTTCCAAAAAAACAACCTGTAAATATCTGCAGAGGCAGCAGCATCCTTGGAAAACAATGAGTCATAAATCTTTTCTCTTTTGTTTGGTTTGCTTTTTTTCTTTGACACACTGAGCACAAAAAGGAGCTAACACAGAGAGTAGCTGCTAGCATGTTTGTCTTACACCAACTTCTTCATGTCTGAGAAGAAAAAGAATCCTCTAACAAACAGCTGATAAATATTTGTCCTGGTTCTTGGGTTGTTTTGTGTTTTTTTCTTTATGAAGCACTTATTTCCTTTCCTTCCCTGTGTTTTGGCTTCTGTTGTTGTGTTCCTCTTGCTCAAAACTCATTAAATCACTCTTTTTCCATGCAGAGATTCCCACATAACCTGGAATGCATTCAGATGACCATCACATAGAGACCAGAGAATATAAATATATTTTAGTTAAATGTGTGTGTCTTACCAGGATGGAGTCTACCAGCAGAACTCACACTGGGGACCCAACTTACAAGGAGATCTACTGAACTTCATGGCATAATTTACCTCAGAAATTAGGGACAGATTTTCAACACTGATCACCACCTGGCAAATTCATTACAATCATGACCAAGTATTTTCAAATAAACTCACAAAGTCCTCATTTTACCAGATGTCTGGCATATTTTGGGAAATCTGCTTCTTCCTATTCAATGGGAATATCCAGGCAGGGGAACAACAAAGACCAAGGCACTGCAGATGTGTGCATACCCAAAATAAATAAATAAATAAATAAAAAGGTCCCATTCCACCTGAACCAGCATTAGATGCATAGAATAGAATCCTAGAATGGGCTGGGTTGGAAGGGACCTCAGAGATCCTCAAGTCCAACCCTTGATCCACTGCAGTTCCCAGCCCATGGCACTCAGTGCCACATCCAGGCTCTTTGGAAAGATCTCCAGACACGGAGAATCCACTACTTCCCTGGGCAGCCCATTCCAATGCCTGATCACCCTCTCCAGAAAGAAATTCTTTCTCATCTCCAACCTAAACCTCCCCTGGCACAACTTGAGACCCTGCCCTCTTGTCTTGCTGAGAGTTGCCTGGGAAAAGAGCCCAACCCCCCCCTGGCTCCAACCTCCTTTCAGGGAGTTGCAGAGAGTGATGAGGTCTCCCCTGAGCCTCCTCTTCTCCAGCCTCAACACCCCCAGCTCCCTCAGCCTCTCCTCACAGGATCTGTGCTCCAGTCCCTTCCCCAGCCCAGTTGCCTCCTTTGGACCTGCTCCAGCACCTCAAGCTCCTTCCTGAGGGGCTGAGGGGCCCAGAACTGGACACAGGACTCAAGCTGTGGCCTCCCCAGGGATGAGCACAGGGGCAGAATCCCTTCCCTGGACCTGCTGGCCACGCTCTTCCTGAGCCAGCCCAGGATGCCATTGGCCTTCTTGGCCACCTGGGCACACTGCTGCCTCCTCTTCAGCTTCCTGGCAAGCCAGACTCCCAGCTCCCTTTCTGCCACTCTGTGCCCAGCCTGGAGCTCCCCATGGGGTTCTTGTGTTGAACCTCATCCCCTTGGGATCATCCCAACTCTCCAGTCTCTCCAGGTCCCTCTGCAGAGCCCTCCTGCCTTCCAGCTGATCCACACTCCCCCCAGCTTGGTGTCATCTGTGAATTTGCTGATGAGGGACTCAATCCCCTCATCTAAATCATCACTAAAGATATTGAACAGAACTGGGCCCAACACTGATCCCTGGGGGAAAGCTTATTGCATAAACAGAAAGGCCCAGGGTAAATAAAAATGGCTTTTCACACCCTTGTTCCACTTTGGGTTTCCATGCATGTGCAGAAAAGAGCTCAAGAAGGGGAATCAAGTATTAAAAGCTTCATCCTGTGCCCGATGTGGGCAGCTCAAGGGTTTAAAACACAACAAGTTGTCTCTTCAGTGTTCTCTCTCTTCTCTTTCTAATCTGGAGGCTTGTAAACAACATATTCAGGCTTGAAATGCAGTCTACACATAGCTAGCATTTTCTCACAAAAAGGAAAGATTTTTTTTTTTCCATTTGAAATGCTGCAGTCATTTGTAAGGTATAATCACACCCCATCAGGTTGGCACTGAATCCTTAACCTCACTGTGATCAAATATTTAAAATACAACTAAGAAATTGAATGTCAATTATAGTCTATAATCTACAGCAAAATGAGAAAAGCAGATTCCCTCCAGAAGTCCAGAACAGGCTGTAAAATGGGATTGACAGTGATGGGCAATCCCAGGCAGAAAATCTCCACTCATGTATTGCTGTGGATAACTGGGAAATTGTCACCTTCACAACTGTCACTTCCTCACCTGACATTTACTACAAAAGAGCAGAAGAACCATTTCCAGCTGACAAGACCAGAGTGAAATTGTCCAAAGCATGAAGATTTAGGGTCTGGGCTGCTTCAGTGAAGGTTGGGACAGCTGCACCTCATTAAAAGAAGGATGGGAAGTTATTCTGGAAGGGATAAAAATCTGGGATAGGATCTGAAGACAACAAAGATCAGCTTTCCCAACTACTGGCTAAACAGGTGGGATGTGAAATTACTGATAATGAGCATTCCTGGGAGAACAGTAAATGCACAACATAACAGAAAATTCAAAATATAAGCACACAGGGCACCTTTAAGTGTCATTTGATAATGCTGGCATATGTGAGTAATCACAGTCCATTTAGTGCTGATGGCAAGTTTGTCATTTTAACAAGGACTGAGTAATGTTAAATATCACTGTGGGCAGGTGTGACTGTTATTTAAAAGCTAATTGATACAAAACCTGAAGGGCCACATCTCCAGTCAGTGTAACCAGTCAGTATTGCCCATTTCAGGACAGAGGAGTGATTCCAAATTAAACAATCCAGAAAGCCATCTTGCTGTATCCAAATTAATTCTTACACCTTGTTAAAAAGCCCATGAAGCCAAATAAAACCCCTGCAACCAGAAAGAAGGTTGGCAGCTCTTTCAATAAGGATGCACACAAATTAACCCCAAAAGCTGCCACCATGACAGGTCCTTCACTACCTCCTTGCACCATCATCTGTGGCATAACCTGAGAGGCTGGCAGAGAGCCCCTGGGGTTTTCCAGATCCTGTGCACTCAGGGGTTGCACATGGAATGAGAAGGAAGAGGTCAGCCCAAAGGAAAAGGGATCAGAGAAAGCAGGAGCCCAACCTCCAGCTGGATATTTAGGAGGCTGGGAGGTTGCAGCCACTGGGGATAACATCCCAGGTTTTTCCCTCCTCTCAAGCTGCCAGGGTAAAGCAGACCCATAAAATACAATCTACAAGCCGGTTCCAAACCAGCAAACCCATGAGTTTGTGATTTCATCTGGGCTTTATTCTGCTGCTTTCAACTCAGGCACTTTGCTCCACACCTCATGGGTGGGCAGCTCCAAACCTCACCAGCATCCCCTCACCTCCCCCACCTCTTCAGAGTCCCCAGCTGCCCTACCTACCCTTGGGGGGGTCTCAGATACAACCAAATCATTCAAATTGACTTCAAACACCTGCACAGGGTGCTTGAGGTTCATCCCTTCATAAGCCATTTCTTTCCCCCTGTCCTTCCTTCTTTTCCATTCCTTTTCATAGAATCATAGAATCATAGAATCCTAGAATGGGCTGGGTTGGAAGGGACCTCAGAGATCATCAAGTCCAACCCTTGATCCACTCCCACTGCAGTTCCCAGCCCATGGCACTCAGTGCCACATCCAGGCTCTTTTGAGATATCTCCAGACACGGAGAATCCACTCCTTCCCTGGGCAGCCCATTCCAATGGCTGATCACCCTCTCCAGAAAGAAATTCTTTCTCATCTCCAACCTAAACCTCCCCTGGCACAACTTGAGACCCTGCCCTCTTGTCTTGCTGAGAGTTGCCTGGGAAAAGAGCCCAACCCCCCCCTGGCTCCAACCTCCTTTCAGGGAGTTGCAGAGAGTGATGAGGTCTCCCCTGAGCCTCCTCTTCTCCAGCCTCAACACCCCCAGCTCCCTCAGCCTCTCCTCACTGGAGACTGGATCTGTGCTCCAGTCCCTTCCCCAGCCCAGTTGCCTCCTTTGGACCTGCTCCAGCACCTCAAGCTCCTTCCTGAGCTGAGGGGCCCAGGGTCCTCTTCTCCTCCTCTCCAAGTGACTGCTCTTGGCAACAGGGACTGTGCTGCTGTGTCTGTTTGTGTGGCAGGGGGGAGTGTGACTACAAAATAAATATTTAACACAACTTTACTTTTGAATTCCATCAAGCATCTTGGTAATCATTTCCTAAGTTTTATGAAGTCACAACCTCAAGGCAGGTAATTATCCAAAGCCCTCTGAAGTACAAAGAGAAAACCAAAGAAAAGGAATCAGTACCAGAGCTGGAACTAGAAAAAAAAAATTAATGAAACAAAAACTTCCCAAATGCATTTCAACACCTGTGTTTGGGGAGGCTGGTCCTGAAACATGACATCTGATCAGCTCCAAACGTGGGGAACTCAGGATGCATCTCCTTTCACACAGTGCAGATGGCATCACTTTAATTACTCTTCAGCATCACATGGTGAATAGAACATCCTTTTTTTTTTTCTTTTTTTTAGATAAATGGACTGTTGTCTTTGCCTTCCCATGAATATTTCCACACTGAACATTCAAGCACGGGGGGGGGGGAGGAAATCCCCAGAAAACAGAAATCTTTCCGTCGTGCTCCATAGGAATTCTTTCACATCAAGAAGACAAAAGTTGGCAGAATGAAGATCTGATCCAAATCATGGGCAATATTAAAAAGCACTGGCTGCATTTCCTAGTTACAGGAGCATAGGATGGGGTTGCTTGGTAACACAGCCTGGCTCCAGCCAGGAGCTGCTCAGAAATCAGCCATAAAAGGCACTCCCATGGCATTGCAGCGTTGCTACAGCAACCACCAGAAGTGATGGATCCCAAGTTACAGACACACCTTAAGCAAGACTGTCTTTCCTCTCATTTGAAACACTTTCCCAGCCCAGAAATACGTGGATGCTGCAATTCTGAATAGCTCCCAGCAAGGAAAACTTACAAGGTTTTTTGGGTTTTTTTGCTATCGTTAGAGACTTGGGCCGTGTAGCAAAGTAATTAGCAAGGAAAATAATAAAAAAAAAACAGCCAAACACATCCAAACCATAATGTCTGCAGCACTGGGCTGCAGGGAGGTCACCAGACAGCAAGGTACAACACAGAGCAGATGTGTGACTGCATTGAAGAACAGAAAGAGGAGGGGAGCAGAGCTGGGAGAGGTGAACTCCAGGGAGGCTGGGGGAGGGGACATCTGAACATGAGGAGGAACTTTTTTGGGGGTGACAGAGAACTGGGACAGGCTGCCCAGAGAGGTGATGGGGTCTCCATCTCTGGAGACATTCCAAACCCACCTGGACACCATCCTGTCCAACCTGCTGTGGCAGGGAGGTTGGATGAGATGATCCCCAAAGGACCCATCCAACCCTCTGATGGGTGACAGTGGGGCTGGGCGTCCCCAACAGCCAAGCTTGGCACCCCTCTGGTTGCATCCCAGCCACATCCTTGGAGTTCATCAGAGGCTTCAGCTGAGCCTGCAGGGACAACTGGCAGTCAGATGGGCAAATCCCACCCCCCTTGGGGTGACTGCCCAGGAACTTGCTCTCTGGGACTAATGAGTGACCCAGGATCAGCTCAGGTGGAGATACCTGTGCCCAAGACACCCGCTTTTGATCTGAGAGCTCCCCTGCCCCACTACAAACCTGTCCCATCCCAATAAAACTGTCTGATGGGCAAGAAGTTGACTACAGCCACGTGGAAGAGGAATTTTGGGGGCTCCTAGCAATAAGCTTTCCCCCTGAATTACTACAGGCTTCCAGGATATCAGCTTCAACCCCATGTCCAAGTCCTCTGCTCTTGCCCACCACCTTGTTTCTGCAGTGATCCTCCTGCTAAACCAGACACATTCCTTGACAGAAAACCTCACTTTTTCAAAATCAATCAGTGCCAGCTTGTAAAAATGTCAAGTCTGCATTTATCTCCAGATCCTGGGGCAAACCCCAGCTGCAAATGCTGAGGACAGGCACAGAGATGCTCTCCCTGCTGCTGTGACTGGCAGGGGGGGGGGGGCTAACAGGATCAGGGTTCTTTTTTTCCCTGAAAATATCTAAAACAGCCCCACGAGCAAAAATTATATAATAATTATATTCCATCTTGAGCTGAACACAAACAGGTTATTCACTAGAAAGCCCTAGCAACCATCTTACCCTTAAAGAGAGAGAAAGCAGACTGCCAAAGCAGTAATGAGGTGACACACAACTGCTAATTTCATGTCTGTTTTTCAGAAGTCTGTAATAATAACCAGTAATTCCTCACAAAGCCTCCATTCTTGCTCCCTAATTCTCACCTGGGGATATTAAAAGACTTAACCATTCCCTAGCTGTATCTTTGAGGAAGATAACACCCCCTTTATTCCTGAAGTAAATACACACACAGCTTTTTTTTTTTTTTTTTTTAAGGGAAATAATCAAATTTACAAAGGAGCTACAAAAAGTGCTCAGCTTATCAGGACCAGTAATGACACCTGAATGGACAGAGTGATTTTTTTTCTGCATCCTAACACGAGGGCAGTTTGGTGGCCTCAGCACATCCTATCAGAAAGTCACCTTCCAGCCCTGAGGGGCTGAGGGGCCCAGAACTGGACACAGGACTCAAGCTGTGGCCTCCCCAGGGATGAGCACAGGGGCAGAATCCCTTCCCTGGACCTGCTGGCCACGCTCTTCCTGAGCCAGCCCAGGATGCCATTGGCCTTCTTGGCCACCTGGGCACACTGCTGCCTCCTCTTCAGCTTCCTGGCAAGCCAGACTCCCAGCTCCCTTTCTGCCACTCTGTGCCCAGCCTGGAGCTCCCCATGGGGTTCTTGTCTTGAACCTCATCCCCTTGGGATCAGCCCAACTCTCCAGTCTCTCCAGGTCCCTCTGCAGAGCCCTCCTGCCTTCCAGCTGATCCACACTCCCCCCAGCTTGGTGTCATCTGTGAATTTGCTGATGAGGGACTCAATCCCCTCATCTAAATCATCAATGAAGATATTGAACAGCACTGGGCCCAACACTGATCCCTGGGGGACACCACGGCCGCCATTTTGGACACCACAGCCGCCATTTTGAGGCAGCCCCGTTCAGCACCACTCTCTGGGCCCGTTCCAGCCGGTTCCTGACCCAGCACAGAGTGTCCCTGTCCGAGCTGTCCTTTTTGAAGGAGGGTAATCTAAGCACATGGAATTTGGAGAAGGGGAAGCCAAAATTCAAGAGATTCACCTTAAATCCACCAAGCAGGCTTTTTATTTACACAGCACCCTCCAGGAAAATTATCCCAGGCCACTTTACACTGCAAAAAACAACTCCCCTTGGCAAGTTTCCAGAAGGGTCACTGCTGGTGACCATGCCTTGGATAGCAAACAGGGTTCCTTAATCAATCCATGCTTTTTTAAACCCAAATTTGCTCTGTATCCTCAAGTGACAACCACTCTAAGCAGCTACTTCTGGAGAGTTCATTCATCCAGCTTGCCTGCTGGCCCAAACCAGGTGACACAAACTTCCCCACCAGGCTTTCCAGAACAATATTCAGTCCCATGCTCTGGGCAGGGTTCTTAGCTGGTTTATTTCTGCATTTTGAGGAAGAGATGGGAGTGAAAAGGAAGCTGCCTAAGCCTTTTTTTTTTATTTTTTTTTTTTTTTTTGTACTCTGGTGCACTAGTGCTCTGGGTGTGCTTTACGTAACATGCAAACCAGATGAGCCTTGGAATGGGAGCTCAGATGAAGCTTTATGTAAAATATTTGCACGTCAGGCTCAAAACCAAAGCAGGGCTCCCAGAAACAAAGCAGAGCCTCAGGAAATGCAGCTCTCTCCTGACTTGTGCCAGCAAGCCCTCCACGTTTTCATTATTTATACAGAGCTTTGGATGAGCAACGTGCAGAAGGGAAAATGCACAAAGAAGAGTCACTCCCAAAAATGCACCAAAGGAGCACACAAATCCACCCCAAATGCACACAGGAGGGTGTAGGAGTTGCAAAAGGGAGCAGAAAGAGGGGCAATAACAAGGATTTTTGGATAGAAATCTTTGGGTCTTTTGGACAGGTTCTCCAAGCACATGGGAAGGCTTAGAACAAAGGGAAAGGCACAAAGAGGGGAAGAGTGGGAAGGGAGGGGGAGAAGGATCATGAACAGGGCTCAGAAGAGCTGAGAGGCTGAAGGAACTGGTTTATCAGGAGAGAGGACTCCAAATCTGAACCTGATGAGCAAAGGAACACAAGGAACACAAGAAACACAAGGAACACAAGGACCACAAGATCCTGCAAAGGGTGAAGTGAGCCCTGGTAGAGGTTTTGCTCTTAATACTGAATTAGAGATATTCCCTAGTAAATCCAGAGCTTAAACCTGTGCTAGGAAACATAATTTCAAAACCAAACCAGTAGTACAGACAATCAATGCATCTAGGCATACAGGATTAGTTTCAAACTTTTGTATTTTGTGTTTTGTTGTGTTTTGTTTTTTTTTTAATTCCCTTCTCTGCAGCCTTCTGAAGGAATTACATTGAAGTAAAAATTTAATCATAACCTTCACTACTGAAGAACATCTCCCAAGCACTGCAACTGGATGGAGAGGAATAGCCTTAACAGATCCGAAGCAACAAGTAGATTTATTCTGCTAAGGGTTTTTTTTCTGGTGTTTTCCCACATTCTGAATAAAACCTTGTGTGTTACACAGGCAGACTGGATCAGTGGAGACCTCCTGTTCCAAAGCATCATCAAAAATCTCACTCACCCCTAAGTGAGTGGGATCCACGCATGCTTGGTGACCATCCCCCAAAATCCTCTTCCTGGCAATATCCCTCCAACAGATTAAGCCCTTGACTACACCTGTCTGAAGATGTTCTCCTTCTCTCCTCTCTCCACTCTGCACAAAAACCACTTGGGAAAATGGTTCCACCCCGTTTCTGGGCTAAGCATGAAGAGCTCCTGGCATCGAGGCAAACACAACCCAGCAGTCCCAGGGTGTGCAGAAGGACAAAGACCCAGCAGAATTCAGGTTGCTGTGTGTACACTGCTTCTGTTTATACAATAAGGTGTGTATTTAAAGATGAAAAGCAGGATCTGATAAGTAGTTTAACTCTCCAGTTTCCTGCTGGTATCACCTCATGGTAGGAATGCAGCAGCCCCAAAGGCTTGGCAATATTTTGCTACTGATCCCACAGCAGAATGGGGAAAAAAGGATTGGCTTTTGTTGGCATTGACACAGAATCCACAAGACAGACAGATAATAAAGCCAGGACCAAGACCTTAGACCTACAGCATCTCCAGAGAGGCAGCTCTGAGGAGAAAGAGCTCTTTTCACCTCTTTTCACAAAAAGCACTAAGGAGCTGGTGTCCTCTCCTCTCACTGAAAAATGATATTTCTATCTTTCTCCAAACACATTTAACACAAACCAAACCAGTCTGAAGCCCTTTCTTTCCCCCAGGAATCTGCCAATCCCAAGGTCACAAATCCTGTCCCATAGAATCAGTATTTCTCCATCTACTTCTGGAAATAAGAAGTAACGAGGTGCAAAGCTGGGAGAGGGGAGGGAAATGAAGAACTGCTTCTCACCTTGGAGTCACCTGATTGCCAAAACATCAGCATCAGTTTCTCAGGCAGAATTTAAAGTTCATTCAAGTCCTGGCAATTCCAAAGTTCCCTCTCAAGCGAGGTGGCCAGAAGAGAAGAGAGGAGGTGACACAGCCAAGGGTTGGGTACAGAAAAGCCTTTCTGTGCTGAGGACTATTTTTTTTGACACAGTGCTGAAGGTTTTTTCTGCACTTTACAGTTTTCCCAGCTTTGTTTTGGGGGGGCTTCCACATTACTTTGGTTGGTTTAAGGCATGTTGTTAAACAGAGAAAACCTTTTCCTGCTTTTCTGGGAAGAAGCCCCTGCTTTGGGGAAATTTCAACCCAGGACCACAAAGAGAAGAGAAAACAGAGGAGTCAAACCCAAGAGGCTCCACCAACCCAGCAGCTTTGTTTTCTTCCTGAGCACAGGATGAATAGGCTGCCCTCCCAAAGAAAAGGACATCCTGTATATATTTATATATATATATATACACACCAGTATAAGCACAAGGCTCAAGCTGGTGATAGCCTTGCTGCTGGTAAAAACATTATAGACAAAATGTTCATGATGGGAATCCCTTTTGGAGATTTGTAATCAAGACAGAAAATGAACTCCTTAATGTCCACAGGGGGTTTAACCTCTCTGTTTGCCTCCTCTTAAAACCTTTCTGTAAACCAGGTGCAGGGGGAAGAACCCAGAAAAACATTTTGCATTTGGGTTTCTGCTCTTCATGAAGTTGATGCAGAGTTTCTAATTAACCCAAACCAGACATCACTGATTCAGGCAATGTCACAAACTGACACAACCACTGAATATCCTGCATCTTGGTTTTAAAGTACATTTTCTCCACTCACTGACTGATGCTCCATTAAAATTCTTGAGGCCATACCAACAAGAAATGCTGCCAGAAGCTGCCCATTAACAAGCAATTAATATCCAAGCTTAAAAGCACAAGGTTGCTCATGCCATCCCCCAGAAAATATTCTTTGCCTGCTATTTCTCACTGGAAACATTTTCTGCCAGAACATTCTATCTCTGCCAGGGATTTCAAAAAGTAGACTGTGACTCTCCAGAAGAATCAAGTCTATCCTTGCTCATTGCTGGAAATACTTGGATTGATTAAACTTTAATCTTAAAGGCTTTTTTCTGGCCCAGTTAACAACTGATGTAGTAACAGAAATGACACCATTAGCCAGACAGCATCTGCCAGCAATCAGGACAGGGTAAGAAGGCCATTCAAATAGTCTTTGTGAATATATGATTTGTAACATGAGGACTTGGAGGTGGAGGGAAAGTTCACTTTGGGCTTGCAGCATCCACCCTGATAATGTAAACTCCCCAGGAAATCCAGCCCTGCCCTATGCAGCACCAGTTCCTTGCATTGGGGAGACAGAGATGGAAACAGCCTTTGAAGAAGTTTTACTCCCCATCTGACCCCTCCAAGGGCAAGCAAGGGTGGCAGAAGTAGAGATGGTTCTGCACTTCAATTTCCCAGTTATAATAGCTACTCACTGAGGACTAACCAGGACTATTTTAATTTTTTCTTTAACCAGAGGACAGACTGAAGGTCTGAACTGGATTCCTCCTCTGCTGCAGGGCTGGCTGGGGCTTGGGGGCCAACCCCAACCCATCCTTCCAAAGTAGACATTAACCTGCCCAGCAAATCCAAGAACAAAAGCTAAACCAGAAAAGCCCAGCAAAAGGGCACAGAGGCAACTGCACATTCCTCAGAGGACAAGGGATTGTTGTGGCTTTCAAAGCAAAATATAGCTTAGGACAAATGTCCCCAAATGATGTGTTTTGCCTGGTCAGGAATAATTTCAGCCCAGAGGCAATTACTAGCCCATATCTAGAAGTCCAACAGTGTTGGAGCTCCTCCAGCTGCATATTTCAGACCTGCAAAATGCCACTCTTCTAATTTGAAGCAGAAAACTTCGTTGGCTTTAATTAGCAAACCCCAAAAGCCTCCATTGCTTCGAGTCCTGATTACCAAAACGACTCCAAGGACCTTTTCCCACGTGGAGGGACCCAGAGCTGACAAACAAAAGCTCTTGATGACAATTCCAGTGTTTGCAGGAGGCTTCTGCACATGCACTTAGCCCCTTACCCTGTTTATGGGCAGCAGAAAAAAGGTCCTGAGAGCTACAGAAAGCAGAAATCCTACAGCACACAAAAAGATTCCCCCCTCATCATCTGCCCTTGCTTCTGGCAATAACCAGTGAACAGATTCCTGAGCTTCATGTTACATTAAGACCATTGTATCAGTCAGCACTAATGGACTGATGGAATATCCTCTATTCATGTGTAGAATCCTTTCTTCAACCTATTTATACTTTTACCCTCCATGGAATTACTTCCATATTTTCAGGACGTGGCATTTCATTAGTTCATTCAGCAAAATAAACACAAACTCTTTGGGTAAAATGCAGTGGATGAAACTTAAATCACCTTGAGAAGCACATGACATAAATGTTTCTTCTAATTCCAGACACTATGAGCCTCGTATTATACTGAAACATGTTTTAAAAATCAACTTGGTTGTGCTCTTCCTTTGCTTTCTCCTTTTCTGAATTTTCAGCTTTAAGTTTTAAGATGCAGTTTGGTTTTTAGCCAGCAGCATCCAACTCCAAAACATCCCATTTTGGATTTTCTCTCCAGTGTTTCCAAACCCCACTTAGTTTTCCTTTATACTTGCCCTTCAGTTTTCATGCAAGAGAATCCAGCTTGGGCACCTGATAAATTGGGATCCTCTAAAAAGAAGTTTGTTCCCAGATGGGGAAAAAAAAAAGAAGAAAAAAACCCAGATTTTCATGTGAAGATCTAGCTCTTAAAATCTTCCCTTTTAATCTGGAGGCCTGCAAAAAGCATGAACACAAATACTGGGATTTTCTTGGGATATTCTGGTTCTCCCAAATACCAGGGGTTTAGTTTCACTCAAGTTCCTGCCATGGCCACTGTGGTTTTGAACGAAATAGGAGATCTTCAGAAATACACTGAATTAAAATGTGACTCTGCAGTGAGTCAAGTGAGGTTTGTTGCTGCTAGGGAAGAATTTCTATGGCTCTGATAATGCTTAAAAATCAAAATTTGCAATTGTTGTTAGTTAAGAACACCCTTCAAACCAGGTCATGACTCTCATACCCATTACTCTGACAGGACATTTTCACTCCATTTCATTCCAAAGGGACCAACAAGCCTGAGATCTTCCCATTTTCATAGCCTTGAGCTGAATTTTGCAATGTTTATTCCTAAAATAAAACTGCACAAAGAAGAAACCTAGGCTTTGAAAATCAGTTGATACTGCTCACTCAGGGGCATGCTGGAGAGATTCTGCCACAAAAGACTTCTAAAAGCATCTTAGGGAAGCCAAAGCTTCCTCTGAGGGCATTTTCCTGATTACATGCACTGCAGGACAGCAATTTTCTAATGGGATCTCTGACTTGTGTGTGTTGCACATTAGAGATTTTTATTTTTTTTTTATGCTGCTAAACTCTAATGAATCCCCCACACACAAAAAGATAAAATGCAGAACACTGATATGTAAATCCAGAGATTCATGGGTGGGATAAAGAGGCTGAAACAGCAACCTCAGGCATGTTGTTTATAGGAAGAAAAAGCAACTTTAAATCCTATGGGTAACACCACTTGGCTTTCATCTGCTGGTTCTTTGCCTTTGTCATTTGCCCAGCACAATCACTACAGTAACAAAATAGCCAGCAATGAAAACTCACTCCTGAAATAATACAGAGAAAAATAAGGCAAGTCAAAATAATAATAATAATAAATTAAAATAAAAAAAAAAGCACCTAAAGACTGAAATTTTTAAAGCCCAACAAATGACTAAAGGGTCAGTTGTACATCTGCAATGGGACTGAGCCTCTGGTCACCTCTGATATTAAATCCACCTTGATGTCAGTGGCAAAAGGAGTTGGGCCCTTGCTCAGCACCTTAATGCACCCAGAGGTTGTTGCTGTGCACACTCTGAGCAGATTTTACCCCCAGATCCTGCTGCTTGGGTACTGTAGATTATAGTTGGGATTTCCAACAGTGTTTAGGATTGAGTCCCTCATCAGCAAATTCTCAGACGACACCAAGCTGGGGGGAGTGTGGATCAGCTGGAAGGCAGGAGGGCTCTGCAGAGGGACCTGGAGAGACTGGAGAGTTGGGATGATCCCAAGGGGATGAGGTTCAACACAAGAACCCCATGGGGAGCTCCAGGCTGGGCACAGAGTGGCAGAAAGGGAGCTGGGAGTCTGGCTTGCCAGGAAGCTGAAGAGGAGGCAGCAGTGTGCCCAGGTGGCCAAGAAGGCCAATGGCATCCTGGGCTGGCTCAGGAAGAGCGTGGCCAGCAGGTCCAGGGAAGGGATTCTGCCCCTGTGCTCATCCCTGGGGAGGCCACAGCTTGAGTCCTGTGTCCAGTTCTGGGCCCCTCAGCCCCTCAGGAAGGAGCTTGAGGTGCTGGAGCAGGTCCAAAGGAGGCAACTGAGCTGGTGAAGGGACTGGAGCACAGATCCTGTGAGGAGAGGCTGAGGGAGCTGGGGGTGTTGAGGCTGGAGAAGAGGAGGCTCAGGGGAGACCTCATCACTCTCTGCAACTCCCTGAAAGGAGGTTGGAGCCAGGGGGGGGTTGGGCTCTTTTCCCAGGCAACTCTCAGCAAGACAAGAGGGCAGGGTCTCAAGTTGTGCCAGGGGAGGTTTAGGTTGGAGATGAGAAAGAATTTCTTTCTGGAGAGGGTGATCAGGCATTGGAATGGGCTGCCCAGGGAAGTAGTGGATTCTCCGTGTCTGGAGATCTTTCCAAAGAGCCTGGATGTGGCACTGAGTGCCATGGGCTGGGAACTGCAGTGGGAGTGGATCAAGGGTTGGACTTGATGATCTCTGAGGTCCCTTCCAACCCAGCCAATTCTAGGATTAAGGACATTACCACTTGTCCCAAGGGACTGGCAGGAATGCCAAGCAAGGTTACACCTCTTATTTAGGTTATTGTAGCAGAGATTCTCCTGAGGTTGTGTTTTTTAACTTCTCCAGGGCAGTAAATGCTTCACTTTCAGGTTCTTCATGAATCCACATGCAGTGCTGGCACCAAAACCAGAATAACAGCAGCAGTAAGTGAAGGACATGGCTGTGGCTGAGCTGTCACAAGGAAGATGTTTCTCTCACTCTGAAACCTGGGACTCCTGGGCAATATTCCCTCTCTGCCTAATTAAAATTTTTCAGTGTTTTACAATGAGTTTTTTCTGGTTTGCAATAAGAAAACACACGAGCAGTAAAAAAAAAAAAATAAATCATTAGAATGAGCCTCATGGGCTGACCTCACCAAACGAGGAAATTCCAAATTAAAAGATACCACTGAGGTCTGGAAACCTCACAATATTAAGAACAGCAGAGGTAAACTAAGGGCAAAGTCAAGCCTTTAAATACAACCAGTCTTTGCTAGCATCTATTTTGCCTTTCATTCTTTTTGCCTCTCTTAGCAAGAGAAAACCACAGGGCCAGCAAGTGCCAGAGTCACAGAGCAATGGTTGGGAATGGTTGCTGCTGGGCCACTGATCTTTAAATATCAAACTATTAATAAATTCCTCTCTGTGGAGACAAAAAAGATGCACCTGAGATTGGGAACATGTGTTCTGTGCCTTGATACAACTCTGATGCTGCAGGATGGGTTTTTTTCTCTGAACGATGGGCAATAAAGAACACAAGCAAACAGAAGGTTAAGTTTGTATCTTTTCTTTAGAATTAAGAACACAGCAAACTCCATGGTCAGTATTCTGTATTCTGGAGGTGTTCTTTGAAAATAAAAAAGAAAATAACCCCCCAATGCGTGCTCTCTGAAGAGCCAACAGGAACCTCACCAGAACCTCTCTGCTGCTTGTGTAAATGGGTCCAACCCATGCTAGGATGTGACCCAAGTCTTACACCAAACCAGCACCAGAGGGGCTTTGCCTCAGGACCTCTGCAGAGCTTCCCAAGCTGCAGCAGAACCGAACCGAACCGATCCGGGAGGTCTGGCCCTGGCTGCCTGCAGCTCCCAGCCCTTGGGTGCTCACGGGGGGCAGATAAAACGGGGCTGGAAACGCAAAGCAGACCCAGGAACCTTTTGGGAAGGCCCCGAGGAGAGGCACTGCCACCTGCTCAGAGCCCACGGGGCCGGGGATTCCTTTCCCCGAATCCCGAGTGGACGGACGGGCCGAGGCCTCCCCAGCGCTCCGAACGCTGAGGAAGAACCCTCCGGCCCCGGCTGACGTTCGAGGCGATGGATTCGGCCCCGTTTGTTCTTTTCCGAACGTTCCAGATTCCTTGGAACGCCGGAGAAGGGGAGAAAAATCGCCCGGTTACCGAAGCAACAGGCAGACGCCGTCTCGACCCCCGAGAGAGCGCCACGTCCCTCGCCCGGTGAGCGGATAGCGACCCACGATCCTCGGACCCAGCGATCCACGATCCTCAGACCCTCTGATCCACGATCCTCAGACCCACTGACCCACGATCCCGGACCCACCCACCCACGGTCCTCGGTCCCACCGACCCACGGTCCCCGGACCCGCGGTCCCCGGACCCACTGACCCACGATCCTCGGACCCACTGACCCACGATCCTCGGACCCACTGACCCACGATCCCGCACCCACTGACCCACGATCCTCGGACCCACTGACCAACGATCCCGCACCCACCGACCCGCGGTCCTCGGACCCACCCACCCGCGGTCCCCGGACCCACTAACCCACGGTGCTTGGACCCACTGACCCGCGGTCCCCGGACCCACACACCCACGGTCCCCAGACCCACTGACCCACGGTCCTCGGTCCCACCGACCCGCGGTCCTCGGACCCACTGACCCACGGTCCCCGGACCCAACCACCCACGATCCTTGGGCCCACCGACCCACGATCCTCGGACCCACTGACCCACGATCCCCGGACCCACTGACCCGCGGTCCCCACACCCAACCACCCACGATCCCCGGACCCACTGACCCACAATCCCGGACCCACTGACCCACGGTCCTCGGACCCACCGACCCACGGTCCTCGGACCCACCGACCCACGGTCTCCGGACCCACCGACCCACGGTCCTCGGACCCACCGACAGGAGGTCCCGGACCCACTGACCAACGGTGTCCGGACCCACGGTCCTCGGACCCAACCACCCACGGTCCTCGGACCCACCGACCCACGGTCCCCGGACCGATCTGCGGTCCCCAGACCCACCGACAGGAGGTCCCGGACCCACTGACCAACGGTGTCCGGACCCACGGTCCTCGGACCCAACCACCCACGGTCCTCGGACCCACCGACCCACGGTCCCCGGACCGATCTGCGGTCCCCAGACCCACCGACAGGAGGTCCCGGACCCACTGACCCGCGGTCCTCGGACCCACCGACCCACGGTCCTCGGACCCACTGACACGCGGTCTCCGGACCCACTGACCCACGGTCCTCGGACCCACCGACCGGAGGTCCCGGACCCACTGACCAACTGTGTCCGGACCCACGGTCCTCGGACCCAACCACCCACGATCCCCGGACCCACCGACCCACGGTCCTCGGATCCACTGTCCACGGTCCTCGGACCCACCGACCCACGGTCCTCGGACCCACTGACACGCGATCTCCGGACCCACCGACTCGCGGTCCTCGGACCGGCCGTCAGGAGGTCCCGGACCCACTGACCAACGGTGTCCGGACCCACGGTCCTCGGACCCACCGACCCACGGTCCCCGGACCGATCTGCGGTCCCCAGACCCACCGACAGGAGGTCCCGGACCCATTGACCCGCGGTCCCCAGACCCACCGACCCACGATCCTCGGACCCACTGTCCACGGTCCTCGGACCCACTGACACGCGGTCTCCGGACCCACTGACACGCGGTCCTCGGACCCACCGACCCACGGTCCTCGGACCCACTGACACGCGGTCTCCGGACCCACCGACTCGCGGTCCTCGGACCGGCCGTCAGGAGGTCCCGGACCCACTGACCAACGGTGTCCGGACCCACGGTCCTCGGACCCACCGACCCACGGTCCCCGGACCGATCTGCGGTCCCCAGACCCACCGACAGGAGGTCCCGGACCCATTGACCCGCGGTCCCCAGACCCACCGACCCACGATCCTCGGACCCACTGTCCACGGTCCTCGGACCCACTGACACGCGGTCTCCGGACCCACTGACACGCGGTCCTCGGACCCACCGACCGGAGGTCCCGGACCCACTGACCAACTGTGTCCGGACCCACGGTCCCCGGACCGATCTGCGGTCCCCAGACCCACCGACAGGAGGTTCCGGACCCACCGACCCACGGTCCCCGGACCCGCCGACAGGAGGTCCCGGACCCACTGACCAACGGTGTCCGGACCCACCGACCCGCGGTCCCCGGACCCACCGATCCACGGTGGGTCCCCAGTCCCCAATCCCCGGTCCCCAAATCCCCGGTCCCGGTCCCTTTCCCCCCCTCGATGCCTCTCGCAGCGCAGCAGCCGCCGCGGGATGGCTCCTCGGGTGGGGAAACCACGCCCGCCCCGCTCCCTCCCTCATCCCCTCATCCTTGGGCGTGTTTTCCCGTGGGATAACGGCCCGGGCAGCTCGGCTGCTTCTCTCCTCACCCCGCTCCTTCCTCCGTGCCGGTTCCCCGGTGCTGCCCGATCTTCCCCGCCCCTCAGCCGAGCTCCCCCGGGAGACGGTGTTGTCACCCCCTGCCCCCGGGGACCGCCACCTCTCCCCGGGGTTGGGGCAGATGCGGGAGGTGAAACGGGGTGGTTAAGGTGGAGAAAGGTCCGTGGGATGGTGGGCAGCAGGATAGGGGAGGGTTAGCGGGGCTCCCTCCATCAGGATGAGGGGAAGAGAAGTGGTTTGGGTTTTTTTTTTCTGGTCCCCGGGTGCGTTTATCACTCACAAATCTCCTCCTGAAGCCTCGAGGTCCTGCCGAACGTTTGGATCCCAGGCAGAAAGGAGAAAAGAGGAGAAGCAGCAACACCAAATCCATCCCAGGTGAGAGCCTGGTGCTGGGGAACTCCCTGGCTCTGCTCCTGGGGGAAAAAAAAGCTTCCTTACACTAATCTGCCTGGAGAGAAATAATTGGGTAATCAGTTTGACCTTAATCATCTGAAATGGGGAGATTGCATCAAGAGAGATGAGTTGTTCTACCCCCTTCCTTTTTAGCCAGTCTCTAAGAGGTAAAAAGAAGGCAAAGAGCCCCAAATTGGGCACTGAAGGGTCAGGGCCAGGATAAATCTTGTTCAGTGCCCCAGATGATACCCTGAAATAGATTTGGACAGTGTTGGTACCAAGCTGCTAGGGTCACAAGCCTATTGATTGTGTCCCTGAACATCCTGAGGACACCCATGAAATAAAGGAGTTGAGGAAAACTCAGAGATTCACATGATCCTGATCTTAATCAGGAAGGAGCATCCAGCCCCATCAAGCTCCTTTCTTCACTCCATTCCTCCCAGCAGCAGGGTGAATTAGCACCTTCCAAGTAGATAACTTGCTGGGAAGAGTTCAGGTGATGGGTTGAGTTCCTCACTTGCTCAGCTGGTCCAGCTCTGGTGTCCTCATCACCAGGTAATTGTGTGATGTGGTTGGGTTAGGACTTGGCTGCCAACTTTACAGGCAGCAGATCTTGTTCTGCTCTTGGCAGGATTGTCTGGAAGCCATTTCACTGTCAGGAGCTCAGTTGAAGTTGTGTGCAGATACACACAGTCACCTCTTCACCTTTTTTCAAGTCAACTGAATAAGTTGAGCTCCTAAACCTTACATCATCACTGCTTATTTCCCAGGACCTGTTCCATTTTTGAGGCTTTTCTTTGAAACCTCTTCAGCAATTTCCCACATTGGTCTTTAAGAGATGAAACCCAGTGGCCTCTTGTTTGTCTCATCAATTCAATTCAATTGACTTAGACAGGCTGGAGAGTTGGGCAGAGAGAAACATGATGAAGTTCAACAAGGGGAAGTGTAGAGTTTTGCATTTGGGGAAGAACAACACAATGTCCCAGTATAGGTTGGGGGCTGACCTGCTGGGGAGCAGTGTAGGTGAAAGAGACCTGGGGGTCCTGGTTGACAAAAAGATGACCATGAGCCAGCAATGTGCCCTTGTGGCCAAGAAGGCCAATGGCATCCTGGGGTGCATTAGAAAGGGTGTGGTTAGTAGGTCAAGAGAGGTTCTCCTCCCCCTCTATTCTGCATTGGTGAGGCCGCACCTGGAGTATTGTGTCCAGTTCTGGGCCCCTCAGTTCAAGAAGGACAGGGAAGTGCTTGAAAGAGTCCAGCGCAGAGCTACTAAGATGATGAAGGGAGTGGAACATCTCCCTTATGAGGAAAGGCTGAGGGAGCTGGGTCTCTTTAGTTTGGAGAAAAGGAGACTGAGGGGTGACCTCATCAATGTGTTCAAATATGTAAGGGGTGAGTGTCAGGGAGATGGAGTTAGGCTTTTCTCAGTGGTGACCAGTGATAGGACAAGGGGTAATGGGTGTAAATTGGAGCACAGGAGGTTCAAGTTGAATATCCAGAAACATTTTTTTCCTGTAAGGGTGACAGAGCCCTGGAACAGGCTGCCCAGGGGGGTCGTGGAGTCTCCTTCACTGGAGACATTCAAAACCCACCTGGACACGTTCCTATGTGATGTACTCTAGGTGGCCCTGCTCTGGCAGGGGGGGTTGGACTAGATGATCTTTCGAGGTCCCTTCCAACCCCTAGGATTCTGTGATTCTGTGAAGGAGAAACTTCTGGATATTAATTTTTACCTATCCAAGGACCATCCTAAACTTCCCTCCCTTTCCCCTTTTTTTCTCCCCCTTTTTACCTTTTTTCTTTCTGAGGCAGCACTGTATTCCAGACAGAATTTTCATTTCTTTTACTGTTCAGTTTGAGAAGCAGGAAGAGCTTTTTCTTTAGTGATTCATAATCATTTGAGAGAGGAAAAAATGACCCACATGTTCTCTGTTCTCATCTGTTGTATTTTCTGCTGTTCTATGAGTAGTAGTGTTGATACCAGGACCTGAAATGCTGATACACACATAAGATTGCAGGCTTTGCACTTGTAGGAGATAAATAAGGAATAAATAAAGGAAACTAAAGAGACAAAATGTTGTTTAGGTCCCCAGGCAACTGACAGACCTACTTCTCATTTCTGTCTTACTGATGGAAAATCAGTACCCAATATTATGAGCATGGTATTGTCCCTATAATTCTGATATCAAAGTAAGAGATTTCTCTCTATATTAATATAATTACATCCTAAACACAGATCCCTTCATCCCACAGAACACCTGAATTTAGTTTGTAAACAACAAGATTGGAATCAAGTTGTACTTTAGGATGTTTTGCAGAATGTGGCCTGAACATGGACAGTCCTTGAATTCCAGAGAGCATCTGATTCCAGAAGAGAAAAGCTTTATTCCCCTTTCACTAGGACCAGAATCCAGATTAATTTCAGCAGACTTCCAGGGATGCAACAAGCCTGAATTTGGCCCTTGGGGGGAATAACTTTAGCAGGGTGACTTAGGCTGATAGGGAAAATATTCTCAAGTCTTGGTGTGTCACAGATCTTAAAGTATTATCAAGTTGTGGAAAGAGTTCCTCCCTTTCTAACTCTGAAAAGTCATCACTTTTTCTTTCTTTAGTTTTTTGTACCTGTTACTCCTGCAGAAAACACCAGATCTTTATTTTAGTATTAGAGATGCAGGGCTTGATCAGAATCAGTGGAGTTTTCCCAATATCTTACCAAAAGAAAAGCATGAGGTTATTCCTTACATCTCTTCAATCCTTGTTTTCATTGCAGAGATTTCCATCAATCAGTTTAAGCCAGACAGAGAGAGATTTGCTTACCTGCTACTGCTGAGCTGAAGTATTCTCAATATTTCATTGAAAACGTTTGGTTTCTTACAGGGTGAGATTGCACTTTATTGCTCCAGCAAAAGTATGAGGGTGGTTTATAAGGTTTTCAGGACAAGTTGTTGGGTTTGGGATCCTGATTGCAAGAGATCACTTTATCCAATGAAGGAGACAAAGTTCAGAGCAGCAAATCAATCACATCTTTCCCAGAGCAGTGGCAACTTCTAAAATATTTTTTCTGTGCAAATAGCTTTGTTTTCTCTAACAATCTCACTCTGATAATATTTGGAGTTATTGGCAAGTCTAGAGAATATTTCTGGGTATCAAAAGAGCCCAGCTGACTATTCCTTTCTCTTGTTTGCACAGGCTGGAAGAAGGTTCATTTCTTTGTTTTCTTTAACAAATATTTTGGGCAGCAAAAGTAGTTCAAGATGGTTGCTCACTTAGTTTGTTATCAGCTTTGTGATTCCTTTGATTGCTGGTGATACCAATTTTTTAAAATACATCCTCAGAATCCACATTTTGCCTCTAAGCAGCTTGGATTTTGACATCTCCCTGGATATCTTTGAATCTTTCCCCCCCCAAAAAACGTTGTCATGGTGCTTTCTTCAAGGCTGCATTGTGCTCCAGAGTCTTGAGTTTTTGCTCTTAGCACTTCTGATTTATCTCCCTGGTTTCTCTGTGAATAAAGCTCACATTATCTCCTCTGCTGCCTGCAACACTTCTATTTTTACAGGCAGAATATTCAGAAATGTGCTTCCTGCTCCTTAGGCCTTGCTCTCCCATTCCCTCTTTTGTTTCCAGTGATTGAAGGTCTGGATGTGTTCAGAAGGTGTAGTGGCCAGAAAATAAAGTTTTTGGTGTACTGAGAGCTTCTAAGCAGACAGAGCTGGGTTCTCTCTCTTGACCATGCAGCTCCAAAGAGGTTTTTCTAGTAGCAAGACAGCATTTTGGGATGAAAGTCTTTAAAATCCCCCCAAAATCCACCCTGTGGTTTGTGCAGATGAAATCAGGAGATGAAGCCACAAAGCTGCCAAACTGTGGTTGAGCCAACTGTAGGGAAATGTCTGCTTGGTGCCTTCTCTCTCCTTTCCCACTCCTTTCCCTATAGGCAGGAACAGGATTTTTGTTCTGCCTGCATTGACTCATCCAGTTATTGTTCTTGCCTTCCAGTGGCATCCACAGACATGTCAAGGCAAGGTTTAGTTGGCACAGAACACACACACCTTCCATGATCACCCTTAAACCAAGCTACAGAAATCATTATGTTGGCACAGCAAAATATTTTTGTTCCAAAATGTTGTTAAAACAACTTTGCCATCCAGCCTGGAAGAAGAAATCATGGGATGTGTTTATCAGTCTAAGGAGAAGCAGTGCAAATGAATAGAGATGAAAAAGAGAATTATCCCAGAAAGCTGTGAGACTGTATTCTAAGGAAGTTTCCCAAAAGGAAGCTCAGTCCACCCTGATATTATGGCTCTGGACTCCCAGCTTGATCCCTGGGATATTGTGGGGAGCCTGAAGGTACCTGAGAGCATCCTAACCTTAGAAAGCTTGAATTTATGATTTTAGTAAAGACTTAATGAATCACCAGGGACTAGATCCTGCTGAGAAAAGAACACATCTTCTGTCTATAGTATGTTTGACAATACATTCTGAAATTTCCTCTTATCAGATTCCTGCTTTCCTGGCTCTGAAACTCCAGGTTCTGCCAGACCTTGGTGCCATTAATTTCCTGCTAACAAACAACCAGCCCCAGCTTAGGTAAGTGGGCAATTTGGCACAAGAAGACAACATTTAGAAAAAAAAAATCAAGACAAAGCTTTAATTTGCCAGCAATGGCAAAGCAGCCTTCTCTTGGAGGGCAATCAATTCTAAGAAAACAAATGTAATTGCTGTGTGCAGGTTTTGTGCAGCTGCTGCCTGAGAAGAAGCCCAGGAAAGGCAGAAAATCATCAGCAGTGCTCAGGAAAATGTCCCACAGGATGGACCCAGAGTCTCAGGTAGGCCAGCAAAGAGAAAACCACTGCAATATAAATATGTTAAAAGTGATTTCCACTTCCTAATACTGAGGGTCAGCCCTTTCAGATGGCTGTTTCTAAATTACACTGCTTTGATGTCATGATCTGACATTCTAAAACTTGCCAAAAGCAACAGGCCTTTCCCACCAGCACCTTTGCTCTCTACAGGGCTGCATTTCTTTTATGCTGGCTTTATTTTATTCTTTCTTTTCTGCAGGCTGTATTTTCTTATTTTATGCAGGGCTTAGAAAATATTTCAGGGCTTTACTAGAAGTCTTTCCAATGGATCCTCAAAGTCCTATCACCATGACAAGCAGAACTGCTGCTCCTTGCCCTAAAATATTATTTACAACTCAGTAAGACTTCCAAGTCTTTATAAGGATTAGGCCCAGCAGCCCACTTGCTGTTAAAATGCAGTAAAAGGCTCTGCCTGCTCCTAATTGCTTACCAAGCAGTGATGGCTTTTTCAAGAGAGCATCTGGAGCCTCTTCTGCTTCATCCATCATCAAAAGAATTCTCAGCTGAATTCTGAATGCTCCTCTTTATTCCTGGTGATTCTGTAAGAGGCAGAGAGATCACATCAGGAACTTGAGAGCCAACATGAAATTGGGCAAGGTGGCAGGGGAATCATCTGTTGATTTGTAGATTGGGAGATGGAGTCACCTGGAAGAGGACTTAGAACTCTACAGAGCTGTTAACACAGCCCTTCCATGGGCTTCTTACATTTAAACAGATTTTTCAAACTCCCTACAAGGGGAAAACTGAAGCAGTGGAGGAAATACCCAGAAAAAATGCTAGAATCTGATATTAAATAATATCAGATTACTGTATGGAATAATTCTAAATAATTCTGTTTGCAGCTGCTGTCTTATTGTCAAGAACTTAAAAGCCTGAATGGGAGGATGGGAGATCAGCAGAAGGGCTTTTGTTAGGAACACCACACTATAAGTTCATAAATTCAGAGAGTTTCTTTGGCAGGCAAGGTTTCTCACTCAAGCAGATGCAAACTCTAGGGAAAAAACTGTGAAAACTCTTGCTCAGGGTTTTGAGAAGGGGTAAAGAACCCTTAGCACCCATTTTGTTACAGCTCTTCAGCTGATAAAGGACTTGAAAGGGTCCAACAGCACAAAGAAAGTTTTGTAAGTAAATAAAGGCTTCAGGAACTGCCATTTCTTGAAGGCTTTTGGATCAAATTTAAGTTTTTCCATTAACTTCAAGTAAAAGTTGGTGCTGAGCAAGCCAGGCTGCTGAATGCTGGGAGGGCAAAGCTTGTAGCACAGGTTCAGATAAAGCCCCAGAGAGCCAGAATTCCTTTGATTCACTTCCTCTGGGGACAGGGCCAGAGTCCCAGCCAAGATCCAAAATGTGCATCACCCAAATATATGTCCCTAAGACCCCAGGAACCAGAATTCCTTTCCTTTCTAAATTGGGTGGTATTTTAGCCACTTAATTTTTAGTGGAAACAGTGGCTTTGAGCTCCCACAATAGTTTTTTTTCTATTAATTACACACATTTTCTTGGGAGAATGTTGAAGCAGGTGAATCCAATGGCTCTGCTCATTCCACTTGAGCTTTGTGATGACAGCATTAAAATTAAAAACAACCCCAAATAGCTGTGGAGTCAGCTTGGTCATCAGGACCACTCTTTGGTTGCCTTGAGCCCCCTTGCCCTCTTGGCAGCATTTCTGCACAAGAATCATTGGAAAAAAAATAGAAATTATATTGTCCTGTGTTATTGTCCTGTTTTCCTCACAAAGAAGGCACTGAGAGCCTCATTTTAGAGATTTTATCTGGGGGTTTAGCAGTTAAATTCAACATGAAATTCCAATAAACCACTGCAGTGTTTGTTATTTGTATTTACCCAGACTATTGCACTACCAGGTCAGATGATTATTCCCATTAGTGGGAAGCTGAATCATTCAGTGGATTAAATCTTTTACCACGTGATGAACCTCAAAAAAAAAAAAAAAGTGGATTAGGAAGCCTCAGACATGAGATCATATCAGCCAGGTGCACAGAATCCCTTTTATTCCAGCCAAATAATCTGTTTTCTTCCTCAGGCAACTCTGAGAAGACAGAAGCAGAGCAGAGAAGAGAGCAATAAGAAGAACAACCAGGCCAGGGAGAAGCAGAGGGTGGAAACCCAAAGTTTCATCCCAGCTCAAGGCAGTTCTGACATTCCCAAGCTTCCAGCCATCAAAGAGGTAATTTAAGTGGGGTTAGCCCAAACTGGGAGTGCAAAAGATTCCATTTTAGGGCAGGCACCTGGAAATTAATTTCAAAACAAGCCAAGAAAAATGTTAAAAAGTTTTAATTCCTCAAGAATTAATTGGAGGAAAACCAACTGACCTTGTAGGTTGGCAAAAATGGGTCAGGTTTGTGTTCATCACAAACTTCCCCAGCAGTAAAGGTCACCTAAAGCCCTTCTGATGTGGGCAAGGAGCCATCCTGTGTTACCTGGGGATAAAACCACTTTGATAATGGCTGGATCAGCATCCCTAAGTCCAGAGGATCCCAATAATGATTTCTTAGCTTCCTGACACCCATTTACCTCTGGTCACCACCTGCTGGCCCAGCCCTGCAGTTCAGGAGATCTACAGCAGGGGCTGAAGCTTGAAATGTTGTATTTTCTTGAAAAATCTTTTCTTTCCTTTCCCTTTCTGTGTGGAATGCTGATAATTCCAATATTCTACTAAGAAGCATTTATTACCCAAGCAGAAACTTGAGTGTCCTCACCTGTACAGCTACTCATCCATAGCACAAAAGGTGGGGCAAGAGGTTTTGTGTCAGTTCAGACATAAAAAACCCCACTCTGACCACAGAGAGATTGCTTCCTTTACAAACCTAGATCCCAAAAACCATTCCCAGTTTTTTTTTCTCACAGCACAGTGCACACCAGAACCTTTTTTTGAGTGTTACAGAGCCAAATGATGATAGATTATTGAGCTCTGTTAATATTTGTCTTTCTGTAAGGGAAAAGCTTTTTGTTTGAGCTGGAGTCAGGATGGAGGAGGCTGCCACAACTCCAACACTTTGCCTTTCTGCAGGTTTTGTGCAAACCTTCCCAGGCACTGGGCTAGGAAAGGACAGAAAAGGAGATTTCTGCTGGTTAATGCAAAGCAGGGAAATCCTCCACTTTTCTTTTCTAGGGAAATATTTTATCAGTGCTAGAAATTACCTGGGGGAGCCCAGTAAATGTTAATGAGTTGCAATTCTTCCCCTTCAGCCAGAACTTCCACTGGTTTCATGGAGGATGCTCTGATATCTTACACCATGTCTGATGCTCAGATATCTCCAGCTATTCACTTCCCTAACAACATGGTCGGGGCAATCATCCTGCTTTTTCCCAAATATCTTTTCATCTGCTCAGATCAGGATCTCTGGGCTTGTTCCTTGTGTGTTTTCCATTTGCTGTCATCACCAGAAGGAGATTTTCAGAGTTAAAATGCATGAAACATGAACACTTAGTGCTGCATCTCTCATCAGAGTGTGAGATTTCTCCATACCAAAGGTTAAGCTGTTTTCCACAACATTATTTGGTGGTTCTGTTGAACTCATCTTAATCCAAAACATCCTTGAAAGTTGTCTGATAGACTTTAGACATAAAAAAAAAAAAAGCCAAAGTCTCTTAACACAAATTCTTTGGGAAATCAGTTTTATTGATTGATTTCCCAGCTGGCAAGGCAGAGAATAAAGCCAAGAATGGACAAATCTCCCAGGAAACTTCCTAGGAAAGCTAAAATATCCCGAGCATGCCCAGCTCTATGTTAGATTTCTCAGTTGTACCTAAACCCTCTCAAGAGCCACCACCAGTTCCCCAACTCTGGGTAATGGTATTTCAGGAAGGAGATTTCAGTAAGGCAGAAAAAGGGAGAGGAAACCTTCTTCCCAACCTCTTGAAATTCAGATCCCTGCACTCCCCAAGAGCCAAATCCCAACTGCATTCCCTTCCTCCTTAGCTTAGGGATCCCCCCTACAAGAAACCAAAGTTTGGTGGCTTCATCCCTGGAAGCCAAGCAAGCAGTTTGTGTGCTCAATTATTTGGTCAAAAGATGGGCTTGAGATATTCCTCCCATTTTTTTTTTTTCCCTGTGTTATGGGAGAGAGGATGGAGAGAATTCCCAGAGAGGGCTGGAAGGTGGGAGTTGTCCTGGGTCTTGGACAACATGAAATGAAGCCTCTAAACACCTTCTTCTTGAGTCTGCTCTCAAATCAGGTCATTACATTCAGGTCAGAGCCATTCCTGAACATGCAGAATCCTGGCAATTACTTGGATAAATCCTGGATATTTCTTGGACTTGGCTGAGCAAAGCAAATCAAAGCAATCTCACAATGAACATGGAATGGGTGAAGGTTTTGGCTGCCTCTGCCTCTCCCATACATTTTCTTTTCTCTGCCAGAGCTTGTGTAATGCTTGGGTTGGGGTTTGGATGCTGCTTCTGATTGTAATCTGAATCCACTGCTCAGTTACCAACCCTGCTGCTATTTTGGTTGTTCTCCTGCTTCAAAAGCCAAAGGGAAATTTTTTTATGGGTTGTTCCCTGAAAATGTTCCCATTGATACCTTTAAACCCCAGGCCAGATGAATTCAGTCTTTTACTTGTCCTCAGGTTTAGCTTCTCTTTTTTTTTCCTCCTGACACAGATAGTTCTGTGCCACCATTCCAGCAGGCAGTGTATTTTCTGCCTTTATTCTCCATCCTCCTCCAAATACTGAATGGCACTTTTCTCATTTATTTCAGAATAAACCCCAACAGGAGGGGATTTGTGCAGTATTTGTGAGCAACAGCTCCCTCTAGTTTCTGTTCTGCTCCATTTGGTGCTACCAGGGAAAAGAAACTCAAATAATTCCAACCTCCCTTCACACAAAACTCGACCTTGGTGCCTCCTTTCTACATCCTGAAATTGTGTTTATCATTTCCAGCCCCAATTGCAAACCAAATGGAATTAAAACTCTGGAACTAAGTCTGTTAAAATAGTCTGTGAGATTAGAAGATTATGCACACTTTAGGATCTCAGCTCCAACAAACATTAAAAATAGCTGGGTAAAAAGCAAGGAAATTACAATGCCCCTGAGAAAAGAACCTAAATCATTTTAAAGCTGAATAATGCAGCTCTTCTGGTGTAAGCTGAGGATACAGAACACAATTATTTGGCTTTAGTGCTTAAAGCTCCTACCCCCAGCTAATAACTGAGCTCACAGAGCTTGGGGGAATTTTTCATCCATGCTCTCCTCCTCCTTTGGACCCCACACTCCAAGGAATTCCCCTGCACTTCCCTCCCTGGTCCAACTTGGAGCTTTGAAATAACAGCAAACCCTTGGGAAAAAACCTCTGGCCTCACAGTAGCAACCAAGAGGGAACATTTGGACTTTTCTGAGGTGTTTGAACAGGAGAGGGAAGCTGCAAAACCAAAGGGATTTGGAACCAAACCCCCTTGGGGCTTGGAACCCGTTTGGAACCCAACCAAAGGGTTGGGCCAACTTTGGTAGCAACACATTTAAATCCAGCCTTAAGCCTCTGGTTGACTTTCCCCTTGGGAAAACCTCCCCAGAGAGTTCTGAGCTCTTTCTTTTGTTAGAGAGCAAGATCTGTGCTATCTGGTTACACAAATAAAATGTGAAGAAAAAGTGTAAAGGTTTCAGGAGAGGCAGCTGAACACTGAAGAAGTTGTTCATGTCGTGGTGAACACCACTCCATCCTTCAGAAGATTTCAATCAGAGCTGCTCATCTTCCTAAATTCTACATTTAGAGCACCAAACCTGCACAAGAAACCCAACAAAGCCAATACCACCAAGCACAAACAATAAAAAAAAAAAAATAAAATTAGAAAGCAAGAAGTGTGAGCTCAAGAAAGGTTCAGATAGGTTGCTTTGCACTGAGGTTCTACATTACCTCTTGAAAAGTCCCTTCCACCTCCTTCCCAGCACTTGGAGCTCTGGGACATCAGCCCAAGATGGTTTTCTCCTCCACTTCTGTGCTATCTGATGGAGCAAATCATCTCCTTTCCCTCTTGGCAACAAATAAGAATGAAATCACACTCCAAGAACTGAGTGAAAAACAGAAATATAGCTGCATAGCTTCACGACCTTACCTACCAACAACCAACCACCTAGATGGAAATCTTGTGAAATTCAAAAATCCTATAAAATTCCTCTCCTAGGTTCTCATTTCAGAGCAATAAGGATGTGCTGATCAATAAGGATGTGCTGATCCTTTTCACTGCAGCATTTTTTTAGTTTAAGCTGCTAATATGTTGCTAATATATTTACTTTAAGTAATTTTTTTATTTACTTTATTTCTTTATTATGTTTTATTTACTTTTATTCAATTTTTTATCTACTTTAAGTTGCTAATATGCAAGCTGTGTCATGTCAACAAGTTTTTTTTTCCAAACACACCAGGAAGAGTTCAGTAATCTGGATGCCACAAGGTTTTCTGCTCCTGTCTGAAGTGTTGCTGGACTATGAACAACAAATGCAACATCCAACTGCAACAGCTTAATGAAATAATCTGTGTTAAAATCTGCATGTTACTCCAGAAGACTCTAATCAGGAAAGCACTTGGCAGGATGAGATCAGAGAGATCTTAGGAGAGAGTATTTCAGGAAGAGTGAACAATAATATTGATTAAAATTCAGAGAGGCTTTCATATTTATCACCAGTTTGACAGGGGCCCAGCTGGAAGATGTTTCTCTCCAGTTATTAATTGCACCTTTTAAGGGAGATCATTAAGCATTTACCTTCCTCCATGGAACTTTTCTTTCTTTTCTTTCTAAAGAAGGTTCAGCAAGCTTTATAATGTCAAAGGGAGATGATGTGCACAGAATTTGCCAGATGGGGATGTTGGTAGATGCTGCAGCTCTCTGGCTTTCTCCTCTTCCACATTTGATTTGAATTCATTCAAAATCTCTGAAAAAAAGAGGGAAAATGGATCCTTTGCTGCCATTCAAATCTCTGTATTCAAGTCATTTTTTTCCTTCTACAGAGATATAATGAAGTGAGAAATGTATTTTTTTTTAAACCCACAATGAACTTTCTGAATCTGCCCAAAAAAAAAGGGGTTTAGGAGCTCCTTGTAGCACTTAATTAATATTAAGTAAGCTTTACATACTTATATTTGGGAACATTAGGTTACTAACCCTACATGAGCTTCTGAAAAAAAGGATTTTACTTCCAATTACTGCTTTTTAGAACAACTCAAGCAAGTGCTGTGCTCATGGAGCAAGTAAATAGAGTCAGACCTCAGCTGGTATTCACACAACCCCAGCACTAAAGTCTCAACTTTTCAGTTTTTTCTCTGTATCCAGAAGTATTCAAGCCAAAGGGTGTAAATATATTTGTCTGGGACTGGTAAAAAACATTGGATGTGCCTCAAAGTTTTCTATTTCTGATTCTTTTTCTTTTCTTTTCCTGATTTTCTATTTTTTTTCCTGCTTTGGATGAACATAAGATTTTTAATTCAGCTGTTGAAAGACAGCTCCATTAACTGCTCCCCTTTTCTTTGCACATCACACTTCAAGGATGAACCTGTGTTATCTCTATAACCTGTGTAAGCTTTGTTGAAATGTAATTTGATAATTATTTTCAGTCCTCAGCATCTTTAGTTGAGCATCCAACAACACAAGAAGTTACTTTTTTTTTTTTTCCCCTCTTTACAAGAGATTTTTTTTTTTTAAACCTGAATTAATTTCTAAGTGTTTACTGACAAATGGCTACAACTCAATGAGAAATGAGAACATCAGCATGACAAAGGTCAGGCCTGTCCTCTGGAAAACAGAAGGCAGAATTGTTTTTTGGAAGGGGGAATATCTGAAGGGTTTCAGAATGGAACCCCCAGAACTGGGGCTGAATAACTCAGATTGTGGTGATATTCATCCACCAAAGGTCACAAGTCTAAATGAGGTTTGAAAGTGAATAATCCTAATGAAATTAACTGGAAATATTCACTATTCTATCTCTTGGGGTCAGGTTGGTTCTTTCATACATCACAATCCCAGCTTTGGAGGTTTGGTTTTAGATTAGTGGTATCAGACTGGAAAATCATCTCTAAAATCAAGATTTTACCAGAAAACAGAAAGACAGCTATAAAATCAAGATTTTCCCAGATTTGTACAGTGAGGAATCCCATATTCCAGAAAGGAAACTGAATAACATAAAAAACCTGAAGGATGTAGCAACTTATAGGGAAAAAAAAAATAAATCTGATTTCAGAACATGGTGAAAAACTTGGGAGAGAGAAAAGAAAAGAAAGGGAAAAGGGATTTCTATTTATGGATGGGTTTTCTTCCTGCTATTTATAATATTTGTTCTTTTTTGGGTTGCTTTTGTTGCATTTTTGTCCCTCTCAGAATTGTTGATGTTCAATCACCTCTTTCTTTTCTAGACCTCCATAAATGAGGGTTCTGGAAGCAAACGTGGATCTGCCACCAAATCTGGGAACAAACCAGACCTTAAACTTCCTCCTCTAGACACTGGCTCAATCAAACAGAAGCTGAAGAATAACACAAGCTTGAAAAAAGCTGAGAAAAGTGCACTTGACCCAAATACCTCAGGTGAGTAATGAGGAATTATTTGTCCTATTACTAGAAATAGCAAGCTGGATGGATTCCTTGTGATTTAATCATCCCTGTATTACTTGGCTTTTATTTTTTATATATAAACAAATTAATTTAATTACCAAAAAAAAAAAAAAGCTCCAAAACAGAGTTCACACTTTCATTTTCAGGTAATTTTTAGGCTCTCAGACCACTAAAAATTTAAATTGGGATGAAACTTGTAACTTGGGCTTGGTGAATTAAGGGAAATGGCTTCATGGCCATTAATTAAGGATAATTAAGGATAAGGAATCACAGAATGTGCCTTTCAATTAATTGTGAAATAAGGGATCAGAAGCTGGAGATAAATCCCAACTTCCCAGCACCCCATTCCTGCAGGGTGCAGGCAAAGCTTTGCAGTCACCTTCACCAAGATCAAATCCACATTTCCTGCAACTTTGCAGTTGGGTTGAGATAAGGGTCATTTAAAACAAATTATTTTCTTTAAAACAATAAGAATAAAAGCAGGAAAGTTTACTTATCCTGGTTAATTTTCTCCAAAGAGCAAATAAATCCTCCATCATTTACATAGCAGCCAGTCAACAAGTTCCAAAGTGAGTCAGTTCTCAGAAAACAAGAATAATGTGTGCCAGAATTAGCCCATCAGTTTATTATCAGTGGCAGCAAGTTGCTTTTTTCAAGTGATATTCCAGTTTTAAGCAGAAAACTTCAAATATTTCTAGAACACAAATTATTCCCCAAGTCCCAGAGCAGCTGGGGGGTTTCTCTCTTCTCAAGAAAGGGAAACTGTGAGAACACAGCCACATCTCTGGAGGTAAAAACCAGACCCATACAGACTGAATTTTGACCTTTTTGGCAGGTTAAACCCTTTAAAAATAACTTCCATAACCCCAAAGTTAATCTGATGGGGTTCTTGACATCTACAATTAAACTGGGGCTCTCCACACCACCAAGAAAGCCACTGAACATTCAAAACTCAGGTGTTCAGGGTTGGGTTTTTTAAAAGCTTTCCAGAGGAAATGGAATAGGGATTTTCCTAGTTCTGGTTTGCTGCAGGTTTCCATTCCATGAACTCAAACCCAACCCCACTAAGCAAAATTTGGGTTAAATTCAGGTTAAACCCATTTCAGTGTGAATTCCTGTAGTAACCCCACTTACCTCACCATTATTTCATGTCTTTGACTTAATTTAGAACAGAAAATAGGCCTTGGGCATTTGGGGAAAAACAATTTAATAAAAATTACCTGGTGCCCTGCTCTTGTACCTGGGGAAGGACAAAATCTGATTTTCATTCAAGGCTCCACTGACAGCAGGAATCTCCTGAGGAAAGAATTTGCCTTTTCTTAGAGAGTCCTTTGCAGAACTTGTCTTTCCCTGCCCTCCTAAGGAGAAAAAAACCCAATGAAAATCAAAATCTGGCAGCATCACCATAAAGCAAAATTAAATATTACCATGGGCTTGTCTTCTGCCCCATGTAACTTGCTGTTTGTAGGGAAAAAACCTCCCAATTTGCTTTTAATTTCTCAGCAACAGTGGGAAGTTTATCTGAAAGACCCTGTGGCTTTCCTGTTCTTTTCATACTTAGGCTGAGGATTTGGTCTCCTGCTTGCCCATCACCTCCCTAATAGATTTTATTTTATATAAATATATTTTATATTTATTTTATTGATCTTTTCTTCCTCTCTGGCATCCTCCACACACCTCCTTGCCTGATTATTTTTCTTCTCTCTCCCTTGCTCCTCAGCATCCTCCACCATTCCACTGCCTTTATCTTTCCAACCCCTGGGGGGTTGTTTTTGGACATCTGAGGAGTGATTTAGAGAGGAGATGTTTTAGCAGGGCAAAAAACTGAATACAGCCACTTGATCTCCCAGATGAGGGCCCTGAGTACCACTCCACTTCCTTTCAAAACTTATTTGGGACCAGGAGAGTTCTGGTTCTGCTGGGACCATGGGCAGTGAGGTAGCTGGGAGAAAGAGCACAGCTCTTTTTCTTTCTTTATTTTTGGAATTACCACTTTAGGAACTCTCAGATTGCTGGTTTTGAAAAATATCTGGTTTTGAAGAAGAGAGAAAGAACTACTCAAACTTCTCCAGACCAATGAGACCTCCATGGGCTCAATTTACTCTTGCATTATATTTTTTTTTTTTTATGATGCCTTGGAAAGAGAGGTGAAATATGTACCATCTAATCCAGGTGTAGATAGCACAGTAGTTAGTGGAGAGTAGACCAAAAGAAATACAAGAAAAAACTAAATTTAATGGGAAATGTTGCCTTCTGCACCAAGTCTTAGTGAATTTTTAAGCTGCTCCTAAGTTTCTGCATGGTTTCTTACAGTAAAAGTGGTTTTTTTTGACACAGCAGAGAGAAGGACAGAGTAAAATATGGGACAGAGAGCACCCTTTTTTTTAAAAACTGCATTACAATTGGAAATTAGGAATAGATCCAAGTGCACCCATGGAGCAAGAAGAAACATGATAAAGCAGCCCCAAGCAATTTAAAAATACCCTGTCTGAATGAGCAGAGAGCTCAAGCAGAACAGGACCCCAAATAATCTCCTTGGGATAAAAAGCAAAGAGGAATTTTACAGTCAAAGGATAAAGCTGGGAGAATCCCAGGGGCTGTAATTCCACGACCAGGGAGTCCAGGAATATTTCATTTACCAGAGGAAGAGTTTGGGGCTGAGCTGAGGGATCTTCCCCATCACTGGGGTCAGATTATTTTCTCTGATTTTCTCTGCCTGGAAGTTTTTCCTGGGGTTTGAAGAGTTTTCTGCACCCCCAGCTGCCAAAAAAAAGGTTGGGGGTCTCTCCCTTGCTGGGTGGCAGCAGGAAAATGAGCAGATTGGTTTTACCAGCAGCCAACTTGGAGTTCTGGGCTAAAGATGAAGTCAGGACTTGGGGCCATCTCCTGCTCCCCTGTCCTGATGTTTTATGGGATTTTTTTTTTTTGCATGAGAATCTCTAAAATGCTGAAGTGGTGTGGTTTGCTTTTTGGGGTTTTTTTCCTTTTTTAAACATATGGTTTTGTGCATAAATGTTAACACCCTGGGAGTTCTGTAGCAGGGTGTCCTTGAGGGGCAGAACAAGCAGCAGACCTCACTTTTCTTTTTAAAAAAAAAAAAAGAAATCAGCTCAGGTTCACATTCCAACTGGGACAGATGGAAAGGCTCACTGAAAGTTTCTGTGAGTAAGCAAGATAAAATTCTTCACATTGAAAATTCCTTTCTTACACAACCTAAGCAAAAACCCCTCAGAAAAATTGGGATTGCAACTGCAACCCCACACAGGTGGTTTCTCTGAAACTCCATATTCACCAAAGCCAGGACCAGGTGGATTTTTAGGAAGGAGGTAAATATTAAATATTAATTTAAGGTTTTCAAGGTGCCACTGCATCATTTAGTAGCAGCTATTTGTGTCCTTCACATGCTCCTACACATGTCCTGTCAGACCAGCAGGATTGATTTACTGTCTCCATGCTGGAGAAGCTCAGGAATAAATTCATCTTGTTAACAAGAATTAGAATTACCAATAACAGACTCTGCTAGAACATCAATACCAGGCTAATATTCCTAAGCCACTCCAAACATGTGCTAAACACTCCAAGTAAAATGTTATTTTCACAGTTTGCTATTTTGTTTGATGGGTTTTTGGTTGTTTGGGTTTTTTTTTTTTATTATTATTTTGACTACAGGTCTTGGTGTTCAACCAGATTTGGTGAGAAAATCCATTAGAATTGGATCTGAGGACGGGAAGCCATCTCCAAGGAGAAGCAGTGGTTTAAACCTTGGCCTAAACCACAGAGGCCTCGAGATAAAACCCAAAGCAGGACCTGTGCCAGCACAGGCTCAGCCAAATCTTCCTTTTCTATCCCCACTGGATTCCCAAGGAGCTACTGATCCCTCTGGAACATATCTTCCAAAGCCTCCACCCCTCCTGCCCAGGAGAAAAGCTCTTCTGAGATCCAGAGAGAAAAGCTTTTCTTCTCACTCTGGAGGCCTGGAAGAGCCTCCTAAAGAAATGGAAGAGAATGAAGATCCCAATCAGCTCAAGAAAAATCCTTCCCTGAACAATAACCAGCTCCCTGGGATTCTGGACCAAGGGAATAAATTGAGGGAAATCTGTTTAGAAAGAGGGAAGCGAGGTGGCATGGAAGGTGGAAATGAGAGAAATTCCTCAGCAAGAGGGAAATCTTCCCACAGGGTTTTAAGAGAACCCAGAGTGGTGACAGAGAGGGACAGAGAGGGGCAGAGGGACAGATTCTGCCCTGGCCTAGAAGAGGCAGATTATTCCCAACTGGAATATATCTCCAGGAATGTTTCTATTCAAAAGATGCTGAATAATGTTAATTATTACAGAGGAAGAGCTAGCAGCTACACTTATTGCAAAGAATGGTATTCTGCAAGCCACCAGAAATGCCCTGGGAGCTGGGAAATCTCCACTTTTCCAGAAATTCCTGCACCTCCCAGCTCACTAGCCTCAACTCAGAGACCCAATACCCCAGCAAGCGGGGGCTCACCACCAACTACCCCAGAAATTCTGAATTTGTGTCCCAGCCCAGCCCCCACTATGAAGACAACCTCATCCTTACGAAGCTTTATGGGCTCTGCTGGTTCCGAGAGTTCTGATTCTTTAAGCTCTGAAGTCAGCAGCCCAGAGGAAGGTAGCACCAGTGCCACTTCATCATCTGGGAATGCTTTTTACATCATGGAGAATTTATTTGGTTCAGCTGAGACTTGTTCATCTCTGGATTCTTCTTCATCCGAGACAGATCCTCACATTTCTTACTTTTTGCACGATCACCTGCCCCTGTCTTCTCTGGTTTTCCCTCATTTCCCAAGCCAAAGACCTCAACAAGTCAATAATTCAGAAAGAAACCCACCAACCCCCCCCCCTTCAGCCAGCAAAGAGAAAGGGAAGAGACCACAAAAGAAACCCAAAGGCCACACAAGGTGAGGAGCTGTGTTCACCCTAGAATTATCCATAAACTCAGGATAACTCCCCCAGAAACTGCAAGAAACCCTGCTATAGCTAAGAGTCAAACTGCAGATTTCAAGCATTTCTGGTTTTCAGGTTGGTTTGATAATTGGGAAAGGGTTTTTCCTCTTGCATCTCTTAAAGGGATGAATGGAACCATTACTCCTACCTCTGCACCTCCACAGGCTTTTGCAAAGTTTGTGGCTATCCTCCTGTCTTCAGCCATGAAAACAACAAGGCTTTAAGATCTGGCCATCCCTTCTTCCTATCATCCTAATTAAAAGCTTCATTAAATAAACAAATGAGGAATACTTACATGATGAGGCAGCTGAGCAGCAGATAATGAACAGCTGAGAGACAGCACCAACCTAAATCAGTGCAGCTGGTTAAAAGGCATGGGCATGACTATCTTTCCAAATTTGCCATAACCTTGTAAAATAGATAAATATCCTAATAGATACACCCCTCCCACACCTAGATTTCCTAATTACAGTTGTGTAATCATCTGTAGCCATGTGGGCTCCAGGACAAACCTGAAGGTAGAAACCAGAGTCTCTCCTTACTGCACCCACTTCTCAGCCCAACTCACCCCTTGGGTGTTGGCAGGAGCACCAAGCAGGTTCCCTTTTTTTTCCTGAATTCCAGCAAGTTCTACACAAACACTGAAACTGTTGTCTCCAAGCAGCTGTGAGGCTGATTCTCTTGTCCATAAAATAATGGCATTTAAAAAAAAAAAAAAAAAAAAAAAGGAAAAAAAAAATGCAGTTAGACACCAAAAAAAATAATTATGAATTATTGGTCCTACTCGAGACACTACAAAGCACTCCAAAAGGAGATGGGGTTTGCCTCGTGAGGCTTTTTTAAAAGCTTTTAAATGCTTTTTAAAAACCTTTTAAATGCTTTTTTAAAAGACTTAAATGCTTTTTTTAAAAAGCATCAAGATACTCTTAAAAGGCCCACACTCCCTTGCTTTATTCCTGGCCCTTATTAAACCCCCCAGAAGCTTTCTTGGGTAGAGACATGAGGGAGATTTGTTGAGTTGGAGGAAAAAAAAATAAAGATTTTTCAGTGTGACAGAGGCCACCCCAACCACACGTGTGCCCTTTGGGACTGGTCCCATGGCTAGTAGCAGAGTCAGAGAACTTGCCCTTTCATTTCTTTAGAATTCTTCCCTTTTTAACCAGCAGCAACCCAGGTTTGGGTTCCACAAAGCATAAAGGGGATGGAAAGACTGGAAGGGTTTGCTTGGAATATTTATCAGCTTTAAGGTATAGATTCACCCAAAATAGTTGGATACTTGCAGGTCAACAGCATGGGGTAAAGGTCCTGAATCAAATCTCTCCGAATCCCAGAACATTCATGCAAAGATTCTGCTCGTTATTCCAAGGGCAGAATATTTATATTTATATTTATTATTTACATTTATATTATATTTATATTATTAATATTATTTACCAAGGGCAGAATTTGATTTTTCCTGTTGTGTCTCCAGTAGTTTCCCGGCTGAAAACTCAGAAGAGGAAGGAGATCACTGCCGGATCTGCCAGATTGCTGGAAGTTCTCCTACCAACCCCCTGCTGGAGCCCTGTGGCTGCATGGGGAGCCTGCAGTTTATTTGTCAGCAATGTCTCAAGAAATGGATCCAGGCTAAAATCAAATCAGGTGAGAGAGACTCAGAGGATGTCAGACACTTGGGATGCTCCTGCCAGCTTCCCCTCCCAACCAGTTTCCCTGGAATGATGGAGCTGATCCAGAGGGAGCCTTTCCATCCCCTCAAAGGGGACATTTTACTCCTAACTTGGTGACATTTTACTCCTAACTTTGACACCACCTCCCACAGGATTCTCCTGAAAAAGCTGTCAGCCCACAGCTCAGACAGGGACACTCTGTGCTGGGTCAGGAACCGGCTGGAACGGGCCCAGAGAGTGGTGCTGAACGGGGCTGCATCAAAATGGCGGCTGTGGTGTCCAAAATGGCGGCCGTGGTGTCCCCCAGGGATCAGTGTTGGGCCCAGTGCTGTTCAATATCTTTATGGATGATTGAGATGAGGGGATTGAGTCCCTCATCAGCAAATTCACAGATGACACCAAGCTGGGGGGAGTGTGGATCAGCTGGAAGGCAGGAGGGCTCTGCAGAGGGACCTGGAGAGACTGGAGAGTTGGGCTGATCCCAAGGGGATGAGGTTCAAGACAAGAACCCCATGGGGAGCTCCAGGCTGGGCACAGAGTGGCAGAAAGGGAGCTGGGAGTCTGGCTTGCCAGGAAGCTGAAGAGGAGGCAGCAGTGTGCCCAGGTGGCCAAGAAGGCCAATGGCATCCTGGGCTGGCTGAGGAAGAGCGTGGCCAGCAGGTCCAGGGAAGGGATTCTGCCCCTGTGCTCAGCCCTGGGGAGGCCACAGCTTGAGTCCTGTGTCCAGTTCTGGGCCCCTCAGCCCCTCAGGAAGGAGCTTGAGGTGCTGGAGCAGGTCCAAAGGAGGCAACTGGGCTGGGGAAGGGACTGGAGCACAGATCCTGTGAGGAGAGGCTGAGGGAGCTGGGGGTGTTGAGGCTGGAGAAGAGGAGGCTCAGGGGAGACCTCATCACTCTCTGCAACTCCCTGAAAGGAGGTTGGAGCCAGGGGGGGGTTGGGCTCTTTTCCCAGGCAACTCTCAGCAAGACAAGAGGGCAGGGTCTCAAGTTGTGCCAGGGGAGGTTTAGGTTGGAGATGAGAAAGAATTTCTTTCTGGAGAGGGTGATCAGCTTTCGAAGAAAAGAATAAAAATAAAAAAATCCTTTGGTGTTTCAGCTTAAAAAGTTAATTTTTGGCCTGATTTCAGGGGCTGAGATGGAGGATGTGATGAGCTGTGAGCTTTGCAAGCAGCAGCTGACACCTGAAGTGGCAGATTTCATCCTGGGGGCACATTACAAACTTAAGGAGCCAGTATGGGTAAGAAACTGCCTCTTTTCAGATAAAAGTCCATAATCCTGTTTTGATATTGCTGCCTTGCAGTATTTTGAGGAAGAAAAAATAAATAAGAATCATTCTTACTGTGTAGATACAGCATTGCAGGAGAGCAGCCGAGGATTTCCCTGTTTGTCTCTCAAATCATCCTATAAATTGGGGATTTTAGCAAACTAAAGCAAGAGAAGAATCAAAACTCTTCCTTTTTCTTTCATTTTTCTAAATGCAAATGGAATTTTAAAGGAGAGAATAGAGGAATGAGAGGCAGGAATATTGAAAGCCTCTAAATGATAGCCAGGAATACCTTGGTTTCTGAGAAATCAGTCTTATCAAAGCCAGATGATTTAATTATAAGGTGATGCTGGGATTGATAAGAGATCAACACACTCTGCAACCCAAATTAAAACCTGTTTAAAAAACCCTGCAGCTTCCCAGTTAATTGTCAGGAAAAAGTCTGCATGAAACTGGGATTGTATCCTATAGCTTGCCAGGCTCTCTGGAATGATATTTTTGGTGGTTTTAAAGTCCTAGAATATTTTTTCTCTGGAGCTTTATCACTGGTGTTGAGCTGATCTAAAAAAAAGGGCCCATCAGCTGATCCAGCAGCTGTTCCTGGTTTGTCTGAAGTTTTTCATCACTCATCTTGAAACTGCTGGAATAGTGATTTTTTTTTTTTTCAGTCCTGCCTGTCTGGAGGTTGGGAAGGATTTTAATTAGAATCCAGGCTATGAACTGCTGGATTCTTGTGATTCCTTTCTAGTCTTGCCATTTTGAAATGTCCAATCTAAAAGAATACTGAGTGATAAAAAGAATTTTTTTTTTCTTTTGCTGCTACACCCAGTTAGTGGATATTTCTGGCTTCCCTAGGGCTAAGATCATTAAAAATGAGATGAAAACAAAACAACTAAACCCCAAAAAGAACCAAGCAAGTCACCAGGGGGTCAAAGAGCAAATCTACAGCAAATCTTGAGGAGGAGCCCAAAGCTCTTTACACGTGAGGTTCAGTCCTGAGCAAAGAGCAAACCAAGCCTCATCCTCTGAAAAAAGTATTCCTAATTAAGAACCCTATTAAGAACTGGATTTTAGGTGGTCACCCCTGCTGAACACAGAAGGATCTGAGAGGCAAGCTGAGACTCCTATTAACAGCTTTTTTTTTAAAAAAAAAATAAAAATCCCCAATTTTCATTTTTCTTAACATTCTGGCAGGGATTTTAAAGAGGTGCTAGGACTGATGATTAAAAAAAGATGTCTTCAGCAGTCTGAAACTGTCTTTGTTCTTCCACAAAGTCTTTCAGGCTCTGCCCCCTTGTCCCACCCTTTCAAACCCTCTGTGGCTTTGCAGGTTTTTTTTTCCTGAATGTGTCCATCAGTCATCATAAATTCATTCTTCTTCAGGCCTCCTAAACTTATGGCAGTATCCCTGGGCTATCATCTCTGAACCCTGGGGTTTTAAACCAATGAATGAGATTAAAAGAACAATTTTAAAAGGTGGTTAAGCTATTTCTTTTGAACTTATTTATATTTATTTGCTATTGCCTGGTAAATTAAGGATTGTTCTATTCCCAGAGCTGAGAGGAACTCAGTTTACATTTCTTCTTTGCCTTGGAATTGTAAAACTGCCTCCAAAGTTTCAACCTTGCCCTCAAAGTTAAATCAGCAGAGATATTTTCTCTATTTTATGGATATTTTACTTTATCTCAACTCTGATCTTGTAGTGGAGATTTAAACCAAGGAAACTTCATATTTAGAGAAGTGGTGTGGACAATGATTATTGGCTAAGAAAAGATGAATTCCCCATTTCTGATGTAAGTCAGAAGGGAAGGATTTGTGTTTTCTCTCAAAGAAATAAAATAAAATGAAATAAAAGGGTAAGGAAACTTTCCCTGGTAAATTAGGGACTAACCTTAGCACATGAAGCTTCTCCAGGGATGTGAGTTGCCAGCTGGGCCCAAGCCACTCTTCCTTCACCTTCCAGTTCCTCTTAGAGTTTATTATTTGGGATTTAAAGGGACTTTTCAGCAATCAATGACAGGAACTTCTTCTCTTGCAGATCTGTTTGCCCAGGAGCTGAGAAGGAGGTATGGAACCTTTCCTTTGTGCTGCTCTGAATCCCATCATTCCACTTCCAGGAAAAAAAAACTCCATTATCCAGGATTTGAAGGACTTGTAGTGCCTGGGCACAGTGCTAAATGATTTATTTCATTTGAAAGGAAGAGCTCAGCTCAGGCAGGATTCTCCCAGTATTTTCCCAGGTTTCTTTTTCAGCTGGAAGGAGTTTTTGTTGGGCTGGGTTCCCTTTCCATGGGGTTTTGCCAAAGAAAAGCATTCCCAGCTCTCTCAGCTGGGCTTACACTGACACCTAGGAACTGCTCAGCTAATTACAGCCCAGGCTTTTCCCAGGTTTTCTCCCTGGCAGCTCCAGCAGTGAGGAATTCCTCATCCTCAGCAGGATTTGCCTTTGTTGGACTCCTGGCACATCGCCTGCCTGGTGAGCCAGAGCTGAGATCCAGCAATTCCCTGCCTTGTGCTGACACACTCCTTGGCTTATAAGAGAACTTTTAATTAATTACTGAAACTCTATCTCTTCTGGAGAGCCCTTTCTGCATTTCCCACCCAGGCCCAGATGGGTCCTGTGCCCAGCCAAAGCACATCTGCTTGTTATCCTACCAGCCAAAACACATCTGCTTGTTATCCTAGTGCCCAGACCAGATTTACTGCTCCTGTCATATTTAAAAGTTAAATAACAATGCAAATATTGAAGATTTCACCAGGCCAGCAGAAGAGGAAACTCCATCCTCAGCTGTACTTCCAATAAGTGAGGTACCAGTAAGTTACCCAGCTATCTAAGATAGGAGTTTTTTTGCAAGATTTACAACCCATGACTTGGAAACCTTTTCCACGTGTTGAAACTTAGGGAAGAATTACAAAATTCCCATTTCAGGAAAAAAAAGGATGCTGGGACACTGTGATTTCCACAGTGTGCAGAGGATGCTGATGTGCAAGGAGGACAGAGCAGAGTTTCTGCCTCACTGTAATAATTCCCAATAATTCAGACCCCAATAATTCAGACTGTGTAAGGCTGTGTCAATCCCTAAAAAACCTTGGGAATGCTGGGGAAGCTGCTGGAGTCTGGGATGGGCAGGAAAATGGAGCTCAGAGGGGATGGCAGAGGTGGCTCTGAGAGCAGAGCAGGAGGCAAGTGGTGCAGGTGATTGGCAATCAAAAGAATTATTCAGTGCTTCTTCTCTCCTGCCAAGCTCAAGAGCAAGCAATGACATTTCATCTTGTTCTCTATTTTCCTGCTTTTCCATCTTCCTTAATTTACAGCTCTGAGAAAACCAGATCAAACCCTTAATTCCACCAGGAAGCCTTAATATGGAGGACCCTTTCCATTGGTTTTTCTACCTCTCCTTTTCTCCTCCTTTAATTAAAGCCAAACCAAGTGTGTTTAGGTCCCACAGACCTCTCTCTACTCCTTTCAAAGCCCCAACACTGACTGCTAATTACTTTAGAAGACTCTAGGTCAAGGGAAGGAGTAAAGTCACCATGGCATTTCTATTGATTATGCCCTAAAAGTGCCTCCCCTAATTGGAAACAGTTGGCTGGGTAGTTGGAGTCCTAACTGACCTCCTTTAACCTTTAAAATCACAAACTATGGAGATGCCTGTGGTTCCTCTACATTCTTTGCTGACATTCTTTGCTTCTGAGGTTGCTTCTGATTAGAGCTTCAGCTTTAAAAGTGAGGTGATGCTGTCCCCAGCTTGCAGCCAAAGCACCCTCTTATTTTCTCATTGAATGCATATGACACCAACCCAGCCCCTCCACTTGATGTATTTCAAGTTTTCTTTCTCTACCATGGCCTGAACCAAAAGGGTTTTTCTTTTGTTTCAGATGGGAGGATGAAGGCAGAAGAAAACCACTTGGATCTTGACCTACAAAACCACTGAGCTGCCTTCATTCTAAGAAACAGAAAATAAAGTTGTTGTTTTAGAAGATAAAATACCAGACAGCAAAAAGACTGGAATATTTAGATGTAGTTAGCAAAAAAACAATTTAGGATTCAGCAAAAAAATTGGATTTGTTAGAAATTGGCCATAGAAATTCTTTAAGCTACTCAGAGATTTGTTCCTGAATTGCTGTCTGGTTGTAACACATTTCCATTCCAGCTTAATTTGAAATCTATCACTCAATAAATGCTGGTTCATCTTACTGTGTGTGATGAGGGTGTATAATTTTGCAAGTTTTAAGGCTCTTACTGTCCCCTTGTGCTGCTTTTTCCTCTCTGTCACCAAAAACCTGAGCTCCCTGCTCCCCAAATTATCTTCCTTAGAAGCCACTTACTCACTGCAGAAATTACAAAAGAATTATTACACATGAACTATGCAGATTATCACCAATAACCATCCCCAGTCAGGAGGACCTAGGATGTTTATCACCTCTGGAAAAAATTCCTTACTAAGCAGACATCATTCACAGAACTTTGCATTCCTCCTGGATCCAGCCAAGCTTCTGAGACTGCTGCCTGGATTCTGGGAATGAGGAAACAAAAGTCTTGTGGTTCCTCTTTTTGCACAAACTGCTTCTTTTCAGTGGTTTGTAACCATGGGGTGAAAATGAAAACAGCTGCCAAGTGCAGTTTGCTTCCAGAAGGCACCATCCACCCCTCCTGGTCCCCCACACATCTGCAGCTCCAGATCTTTGATGCCCTTCAGCCACTTTTTCCTGGAATTTTCCTGGAATTAACACTGAATTCTCACCTTTGCAAATGCTGTGGGGTTGGAGCTGAGTGGTCCAGAGATGCTCAGCCCAGTTCTCTTTATCCTGCTGGGTAAAGCAAACTCAAAACCCCTGGCATGGCCCCAGAAGGGCCCAAAGGCATCTGTGAGCACTTCCCAAACCCTCAGGATCCTGGGATCATCTCAGAGCAGGCATCAAAATCTTCGAAGCAGATGATGAGCAAGTTCTAACCCTAACCAGCTTGGGTCTGCTTTTACCCATCAGTGGGGGCAAAATCCAGGGAATTGGGGATCAGATCCCTGGAGGAGAAACTGCAATGAGTCAATTCACAGGTCACCTTGAGAGCATTTAAAGCTTCAGCACAAGGATGCCCCAAGTGTCCTCTCCCCTCCTGCCCCCTGCCCTCCCTCACCATTATTTCTACTGCTGTTTGCAATGAAACAGAGCAGCTCTCATTGCCCCCCCTCCCAGCTCCTCTCATCTTTGGGGGGAAAACCAAAAAAAAAAGAGAGAAAAATCATCAGCTCCTTCCCAGGCAGCTTCTGCTCCAAGCTCCTGCTCCCTGCTCTTGGCCAAACCAAAAAGGCAAAACCTCAGAGTCCTGGCAAACCTGAGGGAAACCTCCTGGAGACCTCAGCTCCCCTGAGAGGAGGGGGAGAGGTGGGTGCAGGGGGAGGGGACAAGGAAACAGCACCCTGAGCCACTTTGGTGGGAGATGAGGAGCCTTCTGCATGGAACTGCTGCCCCCAACATGATGCTTGTGTCCTTGGGGTCCCTTTGGGACGGGTTGGGTGTCCCTGTGGGATGCGTTGGGTGTTCCTTTGGGATGGGTTGGGTGTCCCTCTGGCTTTGGGATGGTTTGGGTGGTCCCTTTGGGATGGGTTGGGTGTTCCTTTGGGTTGGTTTTGGTGTTCTTTGGGATGGTTTTGGTGCAGCTCACCTCCTCCTCCATCCTCAGCACCTGCAGCCAGGCCAGGGTGTTGGGTGCCAGGGTGGTCACAGCCACTTTTCATCCCTCCAGTGGGAGCAGGAGGATAAAGCAGCTGGGTTCCAGCCCCATCTCCCAACTCTTGGGGGAAAAACAGGAATTCCAGTGTTTTCCTGAGGAGCCTACACAGTCTGGCACCTTCTTGCAACTCAGGAGTCATCCACAAGTAATATTCAGAGAACAGTTTGGGTTGGAAGGGACCTTAAAGCTCACCCAGTCCCAACTCTCCCATGGACACTTCCCACCAGCTCCAAGCCCCATCCAAAACCTTCAGCAGTGCCAGGGATGGGGCAGCCTGGGCCAGGGGCTCACCAGCCTCACACCAAAGGATTTTTTCCTAATGTCTGACCTGTTCTCCACCATCTCACTGGGACACAGAACTGAGCAATGCCAGGAATTGGTATCAAGTATCCCCCTCACCTGGGCAACCTTTAAGCCTCCTCCACTAGCCACAGGCAGGTGTCTTGTCAGCTTTATGCTTGCTGCTTGGCAGGGACACAGGCAGAGCCAGGTTTTGTTTTTCCCCAAATAAAAGGGAAAGAAAGAAATAAAATAAAAGAAAAAAAAAAAAAAAAAAAAAAAAAGGAAAAAAATAGGTGGGGAAGGAAATTTTATTTCCAAGCTTCTAAAAGGATCTTACAAACCACAGAGAGTAAAAAAAAAAAATGCAAAACTATATATATATATATATATTATATATATATACTTGACAGGGTCCTCATAAGCAACTCTTCACATTATTCTAAGGGTGATAGGAGATATCACTTAACCATATATGTGTTCATCCCATAATCCTGATCACTGCTGACAAAACTCTTCTTGTACAGAAGTTCCCTTAGGCTGCACAGATTTCTTTTCTTGAAAGGCAAGAAGAAGGAATGAGAACCAAAGTCAGAAGAAAAAAAAAAGAAAGCAAATCTCTTGAACAAAGTGTCCCCAGGTAGGGCTGGGTGACAGCCAGGCCTGATGCCTCCTGCCCAGCTATGGGAGCTCCTTCCACACCTTTCCATGCCACCAGTTTTCCAGCCCTAACCCCTGCTTCCCTGCATCCAGGAGGCTTCTCCAAATGAATCCCAACCTGCATCAGGCATTTCTCCAAATGAATCCCAACCCTGCCTGGCTGCACCCCTTGACCTCAGCACCACTCTGTGCCCACCAAACCTCACCTCAACCGTTTTATATATATTTTTTTTTACTTCCTTTTTTTTTTTACTTCCTAACAGATCTTTTCACCCAGGAGGAGTTAATCCAGGACCTCCATGCCCACCCCCAGGACAGCTTCCAGCTCAGCATCCCTCCTCCTGCTCCAAGCAGGGATGCCAGGAATGCTCCAACAGCAGCTGAGGAGGAGGAAAACCACGGGCAGGTGGACAAAACCAGCAGCCCCAAACCAGAAAGGATCTCAGGAAATAAATGCAGAGAAAACCAAGAGAAAAACGGAGCTGGGGCAGCTCCGTGTGCTCCAGATTCTTCCTCACCCTGAAATTTGTCCTGGCAGCTTTTGGACATTGCCAAAAAGTAAACAAAACCCCAGTGGATTCCTTGTTCTCCCCCACCCCCACACTTAATGTCCAGCTTAAGTGAAATCAACAGATTTAAAATCCACACTGAGAAGGAGAATAAAAAATAATAATAATAAAAAAAAGAGCTAATTCCTCTTGGCATCACAACAGCAACAAAAAACTTGAGCCTTGGAGGCAGGGGGCTGACCAGAACATCTCCCCCCCCCCTCCTACTCCACTCCAGAGGTCTAAGGGGCTCTTTGGGTCCCATTCCCAGCTGGGAACCCCCTTAGGGCCCAAACATCTCCCACTGTCCCCAGGCATTTTCTGTCCCAATCCTGGGAGGCAGCTGCTGGGGGGGAGGAAGGCTCAGCCCTGGGGCATCCCCTCTCCTTCCAGCACAGCTCCAAAGGCAGCCCTGAGCCCCTCATCATCCTCATCCTCCTCCTCCCTACACATGAAACAGGCAACCACAAACACCCCAGCCAGCTGTGTGAAAGAACGGGTATATTCAGCACGCACTCAATACAGCATAGCAAAAAAAAAAAAAAAAAAAAAAAAAGCTGTCGTTCCCTTAAAAAAAAAACAAAAAAACAAAAAACGAAACAACAACCGAACAAAAAAAAAACCAAAACCAAACGAACAACAAAAAAAAACCCAACCAAAAAACAAAACAACAATACGAACAAACCCAAACAACCATCAAACTTTCAAAATATCCACCAAAAGCTTTCAAATCACTCCCCACCCGACAGCCCTGATGCTCGGGTTCGTCTGGCCCCAAGGAGGGACCCCGGCCTCAAGGAGGGACCCTGGCCCCAAGGAACCCCAGCCCCAAGGGACCCCAGCCCCAAGGAGGGACCCCGGCCCCAAGGAACCCCGGCCCCAAGGAGGGACCCCGGCCCCAAGGAAGGACCCCGGCCCCAAGGAGGGACCCTGGCCCCAAGGAACCCCGGCCCCAAGCCGTCCCTGCCCACCATGGGACCCAAGGTGGCCCTGGCTCCCGGGTCACCCCTCGGTGCTGCAGCACCCAGCTCCTCCCGCGGTGCCCAGGGTGCTCCCACTGGGGTTGGGCCGGCCAGCGGTACCGCTCCGGTTCTAGCCCGGGTGGTTATTTAGGGGAGGGGGAGGACACACACACCAAAATAACAGAAAGCAGGAGGGGGGTAAGGGGGGGGTTGAGGGGTCTGACTGCCCCCAGCCCGGGGGGAGCATCCGCAGCCCTTGGGATGTGCCAGGGAGGAGAGGGGGGGTCCCATCGGTGATGCTGGGGCAGGGGGGGTCCACGCTGGGCTGGCTGTGCCGGTGCCTCCGCTGCTTTCTGCCCGAGGGGGGGGACGAGGTGGAGGAGGGGGAGAGGAGCGGCGGGGCTGGGGGTGGGCAGGGTCCTGTGCGGGGAGGGGAGGTAGATCGGCTTTGGAGACCTCTTGCCCCGGGGGACATCTGCTGGGCCACCAGCTCGGTTCCTGGGTGAAACGAGCCCATCGCAGGGCCCCCAAACACCCGCTCTCCCCTTCTCCCAAGGGGCAGGTGGCTCAGAGCCCCTTCACACCACCAGAAAGCTCTCGAACTTTGCGGGTGTGCCGGGAGGGGGGGGGACGGGACAACTTTCCTCTAAAACTCTTCAGCCCTGAAACCGCCTCCACGGCTGCTGCAGGAAAACTCCCGGCAGCTTTGGGGACAAACCCGGAGGTGGCAGCAGCGACCAACGGGGCAGGAGGGACCTCCCCGACCCTAAGCCCAAACCCCAAGCCCCCTCTCTCTCCCTGCCCCCTCTGCCAGGGTCCCGCTGCCGCCCCTGCCCCGCGGGGATTGCGCGGGTGATGTTCTCCGTCCTCCCCCCTCCCCAGGTCCCCGTCCCCAGCGTCCCCCCTGCCCTTAGTCTTGCTGCTCGTTCATTTCCATGTCGGACACCAGGATGTTTTTCTCGGCGGATTCGCTGGGGTTGGAAGTGGTGCGGCTGTAGCGGGCGCTTTCGAAGGCTCCGCGCTCCGCGTTCCGCCGCCGCTTGTAGAGACAGACGGAGACCCCCAGGACAGCGCTCAGAGCCAGCGCGGACACCACCACCACGGCGATGGCTGTCGTGTTCTCTGGCAGGGCTGTGGGGAGAAGGGAGGTAAACTCATAGAATCATGCTGGTTGGGAAAAAAAAACCAACCTTGAAGATCACCGAGTCCAACCGGTGACCTGACTCTGCCCAGTACCGCAGCTCACAGAATGATTTGGGTTGGGAAGGATCTCTGAGAGCATCAAGTCCAACCCTTGATCCACTGCCACATGGTTCCCAGCCCATGGCCACATCTTTTTTAAAAAGTGCCATCGTTTTTAAAAAGCTCCAGGGGTGGAGAATCCACCCCCTCCCTGGGCAGCCCATCCCAATGCCTGATAACCCTCTCTGGAAGGAATTCCTTCCTAATATCCAACCTAAATCTCCCCTGGCAGAGCTGAAGCCCCTGGCTCTTGTCTTACTGGGAGAAGAGACCAACCTCCTCCCCTGGCTCCAACCTCCTTTCAGGGAGCCCATCCCAATGCCTGATCACCCTCTCTGGAAAGAATTCCTTCCTAATATCCAACCTAAACCTCACTTGGCTTAAGCCCATGGCTCTTGTCTTACTGGGAGAAGATACCAACCCCCCCCTGGCTCCAACCTCTTTTCAGGAAGTTATAGAGAGCCAAAAGGTCTCCCCTCTGCCTCATGTTCTCCAGGCTCTCCATGTCCCTCACAAGCTCCCTATAAGTCTTATAGGGACTTACAGGACTCAGTCCAGCACCTCATTGTCCTTCTGGTACTTGGGGACCCAAAGGTGACCCCAGGATTCAAGAGCAGCAGTCTGCCATCTCCCACCAGCTCATTCCACAAGAGGGGCATTGGCTGGTGGGTTTCCAGAGGGATGGTGGCACAGGGACAGGACTGGAGTCTGCTTTGGTGTTTTGGAGACATTCAGCTCCTGGGTTGGACCTTTCTGGGTCACAACTGATGTTCAGCAACCCCTGGCAGTTCCCTGGGCTGGATCTTTGGGAATCCACCAGCAGATGGGATCCCCCAGCCTGGCCAGGCAGTATGGGCAAAGGCAGGAGAGCCCAGCAAAGGCCCAAATGGACATGGTCCCTCATGGAGGGCTGGCTCCAACCCCCCACACCCCCTCCCTCTGGTTATTAACACAAGCCAAGCTGCAGCAGCCTCCCCTCCCTGACCCCCAGTTCCTGATCCTAGTGCTGATGGTGACACTCACCTGCCCTGGAGAAGCTGCTCTGCTCCACTGCAACAGCAACACAGCCAGGTGAGTGTGTGACCACAGAACCCTCTCCCAGCACCAGCACCCCCAGCCCCCCAACCCCCCCTACTCCCAGGCCCCCCCCAGCCAGGCAATGCACAGCTCTGGGGACCTCTGACCCTGCCCCATCACCCCCCATCCCACCCAAGCAATGCTCTACCCAAACCCCCAGCTCACCCCACCTCAGCCAAGGTTTCCTCAGTCCCCTACCTCGGGGGATCTTGCAGATGACCCCCATGGTGACATTGGTGCAGGAACCCAGGTGCCACAGGCCATTGCTGCTCTGGATCCAGTAGCAACTGTTCTGGCTGAGCATGCTGGGCCCTGTGTCGTGCTGGCCCCAGTTGGAGTAGTTGACAGCAGTGTGGTCATGCCAAACCAAGGTGCCACCTGGGACATGGGACAATTAGGTCTGGGGAGCCCAAAGGGGACACCCCATCTTTGGGCCAGCTCAGAAAGCAGGAGGATGTGTAATGGGGTGATGGGGAAGGGAGGTGGGGAAAGGGGAGATGGGGAAAGGGGAGATGGGGAAAGGGGAGATGGGGAAAGGGGAGATGGGGAGGACCAGAGGTTGCAGGGCACATTCCTGAACTTTCAGGCTTCAGCTGCTTGCAAGAGGCTTCAAAGTCACCACTCCCATCCCATCGAGCCAGAGGAGGACATACACAGCATGTCCTGACACACTCCTGGTCACCCCATGGCTTCCTTGGCTCCCCTCAGACCTGATGGGAATTCATGGTGGTGCCTTGGGGGAATATCTAAAACTCCAGTTCTTCCTTCATACCTTTGGGGTTGAAGGTCATGCCCAGCCAGGCCCCTTTGGAAGTGCCCTCGTACGCCTGGAGGTGCTCCCACACAAAGACATTCTCCATCTCATCCTGGATGGACAACACTGAGCCACCAACTGCAGTGGAGAGAGAGTCAGGGAAGAACCCAGATCTCAGAAGGTTGGGGAGCAGCAGATCCCAATGGGACAAAGCTGAGGAACCCCTCACAAACCCCAACTCCTCAGCAAGGAGATGATGGGCACAGGGGTCCCATTCATACACCCAGGGGCATCCTGGGGACTCCATCCCCTTCCAAGGGTTTTTCACCCCCCTCCACACCACAGTCCCCCCACCACCACCCCAAAATACCTTTCTGGCACCTCCTCATGGCACCCTTCTACCCCAAAATACCTTTCTGGCACCTCCTCATGGCATCCTTCTGCCCCAGGGTGACCTCCATGTGGAAGGTGTAGCAATGATCCCGGAATGGGATCCAGGAGGAGTCCTCCAGTGATTTGGGGCAGCTCCCACTGTAGCTCCACTTGTGCATGGGGGGGGCATCTGGGGAGAGTTGGGGAGGGGACACAGAAGTTCAGAGTCCCACAGCACATGGGGAGGGACACCCAACCCTGTGCAGGGATGAGCTCCAGAAAGGATGGGGAGGCCATCACCCAAACTTGGGTTGCTTCTCACCCATTTTCCCCCCCCTCTCCATGTGTCCCTCTGGTCAGTACCTGCTCGGAGCTGGCAGATGCCCCCCTGCAGCTTGGTGTCACAGCTGGCTGTGCGCCAGCTCCCATCCACATCCATGTAGGAGCAGCCAGGGACCTGCTGGGGCTCCCCATCCTGCCAGCTGCTGTACAAGAGGTTCTCTTCTGTCAGCCACGAGTAGCTCCGACCTCCCTGGAGAACCAAGGGGAGAAGAAGCTTCTTGACACAACCCCCTGGGCAGCCAAGGGGAAAAGAAGATGGGGTTTTTATTCCTTAACCCCCTGGAGAACCAAGGGGAGGAGATGCTGGGGGGCTTTCTGCCACAACCCCCTGGAGAACCAAAGGGAGGAGATGCTGGGGCTTTCTGCCAGAACCCCCTGAGCAACCAAGGGGAAGAGAAGCTGGTTTTTTGGGGTTTTTTTTCCATAACATCCAGGGGAACCAAGGGGAGGGGATGCTGGGTGTTTTTTTTCCATAACCCCCTGAAGAAGCAAGGGGAGGAGATGCTGGGGGGCTTTTTTCCATAACCCTCTGAAGAGCCAAGGGGAGGAGATGCTGGGGTTTTTTTGCATAACCCCCTGAAGAACCAAGGGGAGGAGAAGCTGGATTTTTTTTTTCCCACAACCTCCTGGAGAACCAAGGGGAGGAGATGCTGGGGGGGGTTCCCCAACTACCTGGAGCCCCCCTCCCCCTGGATTCCTGCCCCTTTCCCTCACCTGGTTGTTGGCCAACCCAATCCAGAGTGGAGCCCTCAGGCTGCTGATGGCCTGGGTGAGGAATGCTTGGCTGTAGGGATCCAGGATGGTGACCAAGGTGGCATTAAGGGTCTCACAGAGCAGGAGTGCCTCGTGCCACCGGAGGGGTTTCTGCAGGATGCGGTAGGTGCTGTTGTGGTAAAAGAGGGTGCCAGTGGGAGAGGGGGGGTACAGGGTCCGTGCTGGGCTCAGGGATGGGTCTGGGGGAGCAAAGAGACACGGTCAGAGGGGACACAGGACACCCCGAGCTGTCACCCCTTCATCCATCCCTCCCCTTCACAAGCCAGGGTGTCCCTGGTAGTGCCATCCATGCATCTGGGGACATCTCAGGGGCAGCAGAGAGGCCACGTCCCCATGGGTGCCAAGCAGCAACACCTCAGTGCCACCCCTACCTTGGGGACATCCATCAGGATTCATGTCCCTAAGGGCCATGCCAAGCTTTGGGGTCACCCCACAAATGGCTGGGGGGGAACCATCCACCCAAGTCAAGCCCATTCCCCTGAGCTCCTCCAGCACGGAGCTCCCCCCAACCCCCCAAAATGAGCCCAAACTCCCCTGAGCCAGCGTGGGGCACTGAGGGGGGTGGTGGCAGGTCCCCAGGATGCAGAGGGTGGGACTTTGTCCCCCTGTCCCCTCCTCACCCATGCTCTGCTGGCAGATGTAGCCGTGCTTCTCCTCCAGGCAGCTCCGGTCGTCCCAGCGCCCCGTGAAGTGGGGAGGGGAGCCATGCCACACCACCACACAGTTGGTCTGCACAGCCAAGAGCCACCTTTGCATCCTTCCCCCATCCCAGGGACACCCCCATTCCATCCCCAGGGACACCCCCATCGCCAGAGACCCCCTCATCCCCATGGAACACCCCCCATCCCCAGGGATCCCCCATCTCCAGGGAGCCCCCCCCCTCCCATCCCATCCCATCCCATCCCATCCCATCCCCAGTAACCCCCCTCATTCCCAGGGACTCCTCTCATCCCCAGGGAATCCCCCCCAATCTCTAGGGATCCCCCATCTCCAGGGAGCCCTCCCCCTTCCTTCCTCAGTAATCCCCCTCATTCCTAGGGACTCTCCTCATCCCCGAACCCCCCCATCCCCAGGGACCCCCCCAATCCCCAGTAACCTCTCTCATATCCAGGAACCCCCCCTCAATCCCAGGAACCCTCCTTATCCCCTGTAACCCCCCCCTCCCATCCCCAGGGACTCCTACCCCCAGGGAACCCCCATCCCCAGGGACTCCCTCACCCCCAAACTCCCCCCCCCATCCCCAAGGACCCCCCTCATACCCAGGGATCCCCATCCCCAGGGACCCCCTCACCCCAAGGGACACCCCCACCCGGCAGGGACAGATCCTGCTCTGCCCTTGGAATTCCCCCCCCAGCACCCTAAAACTTCCAGACCCATGGTGGGACACGGGGCTGAGCCTTTCCCCAGGGGTGGGGGGGGATTTAGGGGAATGGGGGGGTGGTTTCTGGCTCACCAGCTTGTCAGGGGGTCCCGGGGTGCCCCCTCCCGAGGGCTCCCCAGGTGCCCAGCTCAGGTGCTGCAGAGGCTCCCCCGACACCCACCGGAATTCCCGCTGGGATTGGCGGAGCCCGATCCAGAGGTCGAAGGAGATGTTGGGAAGCATGGAGGTGATGAAAGCTGCAAGAGAGGAGGGAGAAGGGGGTAAGGACCAAGCCACCCCCCCCCCCCAGGAGGTGCCTCGAGAAAAGGGGGGTGGAGGAGGAGGAAGAGGAGGACGGGGAAGAGGAGGACGGGGAAGAGGAGGGAGAGGAGGGAGAGGAGGGAGAGGAGGGAGAGGAGGGAGAGGAGGGAGAGGAGGGAGAGGAGGGAGAGGAGGGAGAGGAGGGAGAGGAGGGAGAGAGGGGAAGGAAGGGAAGGGGGGAGAGAGGGGAAGGAAGGGAAGGGGGGAGAGAGGGGAAGGAAGGGAAGGGGGGAAGGGGATGGGGAAAGCGAAGGGGAAGGGGCAGGGGAGAAAGAGGAGGAAGAGGAGGAAAAGGAGGAAGAGGAGGAAGAGGAGGAAGAGGAGGAAGAGGAGGAAGAGGAGGAAGAGGAGGAAGAGGAGGAAGAGGAGGAAGAGGAGGAAGAGGAGGAAGAGGAGGAAGACGAAGGTGTCACTTACCCTGCTCCAGGGGGCTGGCGATGGTGGCCAGGACAGCCCCCTGGCTCTCACACGCCTGTTGTGCCTCGGGCCACTTCACCATCTCAGCTTTGTCATGGCCATTGAAGCTGAAACACTGCCCAGGCAGGGGACAGGGTGCTCCATGGCTGCAGCCATGTGTCCCCCCAACACCCTCCCCAGCCCCATTCTTCACCTTCCTCAGCATCCACCCCCTCCTGCACCCTCAAAAATCCCCCATCCATTCTTCCCCCCCCAACCATTCCTCAGCCCCCCTGCCCCATTTCTTCATGAGGTGGCTGTCCCCTCTCTGTTCCCTCTTTGTCCCCTCCCTACCTTACTGAGGAAGGGGACCCAGCCCGGGGGACAGCCCCCACTTGTCGGTGGGGGCAGTGGTGGTGGGGAAGGCTTTGGGGTGGTCCCATTGCTCCTCTTGCAGATGTATGGCAGGGCTGTCAGGCACTTCTGGTCCCCCCAGTCCTCTGTGGGGAGGGACAAGTCAGACATCATCCCCTAAACCCTTCACCACCCCCCCTGCTGCACTGGGGCAGGGATGTGACCCCCCCAGCCCCTCCCAGAGCCCCAGTATGGCTGGAGGGGGGGTGTTCACCTCTGCTGGCTGTCATGTACACACACTTCTTGTCCTTGTTGATGGGCCTGGGCTTGCCCGGTGCCCAGGAGATGAAGTTGAGGAGGGATCCATCAGACCACCTGGGAAAGGCACCACAGAATCCCAGGATCAGCCAGGTTGGATGTGACTGCTGGGATCATTAAATCCAACCCTTGATCCACTTACTCTCCCCCCCTGTGGTTACCAGCAAGTTGAAGTTGAGGAGGGGGATGAGGAGGGGGATGAGGAGGGGGATGAGGAGGGGGATGAGGAGGGGGATGAGGAGGGGGATGAGGAGGGGGATGAGGAGGGGGATGAGGAGGGGGATGAGGAGGGGGATGAGGAGGGGGATGAGGAGGGGGATGAGGAGGGGGATGAGGAGGGGGATGAGGAGGGGGATGAGGAGGGGGATGAGGAGGAGGATGAGGAGGAGGATGAGGAGGAGGATGAGGAGGAGGATGATGATGATGAGAAGGAGAAGGATGAGGAGGAGAAGGAAGGAGGATGTTGGAAAGGAGCCCTGAGATTATCAGTGAGAAATCCACTCCCCCCGTGGTTCCCAGCCCATGGCACTCAGTGCCACATCCAGTCCCTTCCTAAAAACCTCCAGGGATGGAGAATCCACCCCCTCCCTGGGCAGCCAATTCCAGTGCCTGATCACCCTCTCTGGAAAGAATTCCTTCCTAATATCCAACCTAAACCATTCCTGGCAGAGCTGAAGCCCATGGCCTCTTGTCTTGGGAGAAGATCCCGATGCCCCCCTGGCTCCAACCTCCTTCCCATCCCACTTCCCATGGGTATTCCCCACAGGACACGTTCTCCAGTGCCAGGGGGGACACGAGATCCCTCAGTGACTCAGAGACCCCTAATGGGTTCTGTGTCCCCCTCCCCACTGCCCTTTCTTGGGTGAGGACCCCCCATCCCAGCACCCCAGGGTGGGTCCCTGAGCTGGAGGTGCTGAGCTTGGTGCTGTGTCCAGGTTGGGGACAGTGACAGGGGGACAGCTCTGCCACTTACTTGAACCTCCCATCGTTCTCCTGGGTGTGCAGCCCGATCCACCAGTGCTGCTCCTGTCCCCTGGAGAACTGCAGACCCGAGGGGACACGTCAGACATGACAGATGGGGGGACTGTGCTTGGGGACAGCACTGTCACCCCAGCCATGGGGAGCAGGCAGCTTGCACTGCAGTGATCCCCAACCCCACTGATCCCCAAGCCCACCACCACACCAGACCCACCACAGACTCCCAGATTGGGTTGGAAGGGACCTTCAAGCCCACCCAGTGCCACCTCTGCCATGAGCAGGGACACCTCCCACCAGCCCAGGGTGCTCCAAGCCCCATCCAACCTGGAGCCCTCCATCCACCTTGAACCCTCCAGCCAAGGACGGAGGGAGCAGCCTGAGGAGGGAGTGGAGCCCACTGGCACCCAGGAATGTCCCTCCCTGTCCTCTCTGGTACCTTTTTCAGGTTCTGGCCCAAGAAGTGCAGCTCAGCCTCGCTGTGCACTGACACCAGCTCTGCCTGGACCCAACCACAGATGCGCTGAGCCTGGACCCAGGTCAAGTGGTCCTCAGAGAACCTGTACTCAGCCTCCTGGTACTTCACCCATTCTTTGCTGCCTGAATGGGTGTAAAGAACAGTGGGACAGTGTCACCAACACCCATCACCTCGTACCTTGGTCCCCCCAGGGTTGGGCTGCTTTGCTTTTGCCCTCCTTGGGCCAGCATCCAGCCAAGGGGTCTGATCCTGCCTGGTCCCTGCAGCAGTGCTGGGCAGGGAGGGTTCAGTGGGATGTGTGGGATGCTCTCCATCCCCACCACCCTAACACAGGGTCCATCCTCCACTGGGTCACACTGAGGGATGTCCCACAGGGACCACCCTGGGGTGGCAGATGTCTGGGGAGCACCAGAACACTCATGGCCAACACACCTTCAGCTGGGATCTCTGGTTCCTTCACATCAGCACCTGGAGAAGAGGAAAGAAGAGGCCTTCAGCAGGATGTGGGGCTGGGATGCTCCTGCTCCTCCTTGCCTGCAAACCCCTCCAAGGCTGAGATGCCCTCCTGGATCCCCTTGGGGATGGAGAGCACCTCTCCCAGCCTCAGAATGAGGCCTCATCCTCCCATCAAAGAGCAACCACTGGGAGGGAGGTGACCAAGAGTCACTCCCCCAGCCTGCAGGCAGATTTCTTGGGAACTGAAAGGGTCTGGGGGTGCTTCAGGGGGGCACCTTTGGGCAGTTTGCAGATCCAGTCCAGTTGGGCTTCACACTGCATGGGCATCCACTGCAGGGAGGCAAGGTCCAGCACGGCACAGGTCCGGATGTCATCGTCATCGTAGTTACTGCGGTCAAAGTTGTGGTAGAAAACTGGGGGGGTCAAGAGAGACAGGGGGTGTTGGGCACTTCCACCAGCACCAGATCCACCTCCCGCTCCTGCACCCCAAAATCCCCCCAAATTTGGGGTAGTTACTGAGGTCAAAGCTGTGGTAGGAAAACTGGGGGGGGGGTCGAGAGAGACAGGGGGTGTTGGGCACTTCCACCAGCACCAGATTCACCCCCCAGCCCCCACATCCCCTGCACCCCAAAATCCCCCCCAAATCCCCCAGAATTTGGGGTAGTTACTGAGGTCAAAGTTGTGGTAGAAAAACTGGGGGGGTCGAGAGAGACAGGGGGTGTTGGGCACTTCCAACAGCACCAGATTCACCCCTCACACACATCCCCTGCACCCCAAAATCCCCAGGGGTGCCCTATGACCCCAACCCCCCTGGACTCACCCCCAGCCCATCACTCCACTTCCAGCTCCTGTCCCCCGCCGGGTCCCGTCGGTTCAGGCCGATCCAGAACCAGTGCTGCTCGTGGAGTTCTGGCTCCAACTCCCTGTAGGGAGCCAGGGTGAGCACACACACACCTCCCCCCCTATATACACTTATATAGAATGAATCCCAGACTGGATTTGGGTTGGAAGGGACCTTAAAGCCCGCCCAGTGTCACCTCTGCCATGGGCAGGGACACCTCCCACCAGCCCAATCCACTTTCCTTAGAGGTGCAAAGCCACATCCACACCCACTCCCACGTGTCCCAGAGCCTGGGGACAGGGGAGAGCTGGGGGGTGCCCAGGGGGACACCCAGAGATGCCATCAGCCCCTCACCCAAAAATCTTGTTGAGGGTGTTGGCGACAAAATGCTCCTCCTCATAGCTGCCCAGGCTGAGCAGCTGAGCCCCCAGCTCCCGGCAAAACCCCTGGGCTGCAATCCAGGTCTTCTTCTCCTGCACTTTCTCAAAGTTGAACACCTGCAAAAGGAGGAACCAGCAGTGGAAAGGGCTCAGCACCAGGAGAGGAGCAGAGCACCCTCCCCACCCCACAGCTACCAGCACCCCAGGGCTGGTACCCCAGCCCCCCCAGCCCCATGAAATCCGGGATGTCCTTTGCAAGCACCAAACCATAGAATCCTAGAATCCTGGAGTTGGCTGGGTTGGAAGGGACCTCAGAGATCATCAAGTCCAACCCTTGATCCACTCCCACTGCAGTTCCCAGCCCATGGCACTCAGTGCCACATCCAGGCTCTTTGGAAATATCTCCAGACACGGAGAATCCACTACTTCCCTGGGCAGCCCATTCCAATGCCTGATCACCCTCTCCAGAAAGAAATTCTTTCTCATCTCCAACCTAAACCTCCCCTGGCACAACTTGAGACCCTGCCCTCTTGTCTTGCTGAGAGTTGCCTGGGAAAAGAGCCCAACCCCCCCCTGGCTCCAACCTCCTTTCAGGGAGTTGCAGAGAGTGATGAGGTCTCCCCTGAGCCTCCTCTTCTCCAGCCTCAACACCCCCAGCTCCCTCAGCCTCTCCTCACAGGATCTGTGCTCCAGTCCCTTCCCCAGCCCAGTTGCCTCCTTTGGACCTGCTCCAGCACCTCAGTCTCCTTCCTGAGGGGCTGAGGGGCCCAGAACTGGACACAGGACTCAAGCTGTGGCCTCCCCAGGGATGAGCACAGGGGCAGAATCCCTTCCCTGGACCTGCTGGCCACGCTCTTCCTGAGCCAGCCCAGGATGCCATTGGCCTTCTTGGCCACCTGGGCACACTGCTGCCTCCTCTTCAGCTTCCTGGCAAGCCAGACTCCCAGGTCCCATCTTCCTTCCCTCATCCCTGCACCCCCAGGGAGGGTTGATGAACCCCTAGAATGGTCAGGATAAGCCCCCCAAAAGTCCCCTCACCTTGTAGCAGTGACGGAGCTTGGAGTCAGAGCTCCATCCCAGGGGACAAGTGGCAGAGAGGCTGGGGGTGGGGTAGGGACCGGGCAGCTCGGGGTTGACGGGGGTTCCCAGGTTCTGCCTGCAGATGTACTTGGCCTTGAAGGTGCTGCAGTTCTTCACCTCCCACAGCCCCACGGAGCTGCCAGTGGCCAGGGCCACGCAGCCACCTTTGTTGTAACCTGGAGCACTCACGGGAGAGGGGAAGATGACAGCTTTAGGGTTGGACTGTGCCAGCTGCACCCAGCACACGGATAGGGGACATCCCCATCCCACCCTGGGTCACCCCCTTACCAGGCTGGTCACGGTTCCAGTGGGTGTACATGACCTCATCACCACTCAGCCAGTGGAAAGCCCCCGTCCTGTTGATGTCCTGAAGTGCTGTCCAAAAATATTCCCCATCCCAGCCATAGATGAGGCTGCTGACATAGGCCTGCTCGAACCTGGAGGAGCAGGTGATGCTCTGAGACATGGAGCAGCCCACCAGATGGTGCAGCCCTCCCAAGAAAAGCCACTCAGGTCAAACCCACCCCCTGTAGGGACTCATTTTGGGGTGAAGCCACCAGCACTGACCTGTTGGTGATGGTGACCAACGTGGAGCTGTAGTCAGAACAGGTCTTGCGAGCATCACCGTAGGTGACACGATCCTCACCCAGCCAGAAGCAGGAAGGGCTGTGCCACTTCCAGCCCTGGGGACAGGGGACACAGAATCATAGATTTTTCAGGGTTGGAAGGCACCTTTAAGATCATCCAGGTCCCATGGGCAGGGACACCTCCCACTTGATCACCCCATCCAGCCTGGCCTTAAAATCTTCCAGGGATGGGGCTTCCAGCACCTCCCTGGGCAACCTGTGCCAGCATTTCACCCCCTTCATGGTGAAGAACTTCCAATTATCTCATCTAAATCTCCCCTCCTCTGGTTTGAATAATAAAAATAATGTCTAGTTTGACATCCACCACCAACCCACCATCTCACCCCAACCCTTCCCAGAAGAATGGGGGATGAGCACAACATCCCCCATCCCTCACCACCACCTCCACCTTTCTCCTGGGAGGTCTCCCACCCCCTCCCACCCCTTGACCCCACTAAGTTTTGAGCTTCAAGAAGCCCCCAGCCCCAGAGGACATCCCTGCAAGGAAAAAAAACACCCAGATATCTTCAAAGCCTTGAAAGAGCTCTCCTGTCAACATCCAACCCTGGCTGGATTGGATGGTGCAGACATGTGTTTTGTCCCAATTTCTCCCCCTGGCCTCATGTGAGGGGCTCAGCACCCTCAGGATGCTCTGGGCACCCAGCAGCCCCTGGACACAGCAGCTCTGGGCTCTCTGAAATGGTTTTGGGGAGAAGTTCCCTGGGATCTCCAAAGCCCTGAGCATCACAGACTTGTGGAGCAGCTCCTCCTGCCCCAGCTCCCCCTCACCTTTCTGCACCCATGGTCATCCTCCTCCTTCTCCTGGCTCACCCTACCAGGTTTTTTGCAGATGGATGGCAGGGTCTGGTTGCAGGGGCTGTCATTCCACCTCCCTTCCTGCACAGGGTGAATAAGAGCAGAATTCCTCAGGATTCCTCAGCTCATCCAACCCCCAGGGTGGCTCCAGGGACTTTTCATCCCTCCATTGGGATGCTGGGCTGGCTTTCTCCCATCCCAACAGCTGGGATGAGATGTGTACAACTCCAGCTCCCTGAGCTATCTCTTCCCTGGCCAGGAGGTGCAGGATGAAGCCCTGGCTCTCACCGGTCCCCAGATGGTCACACAATCCTCCAGGCTGTCACGGAAATTGTTGGGCTCAAAGGGATGCCAGTAGGTGAACCTCACAGGTGTCCCATCCGACCACTCAAAATTCATTTGCAGCTTGAGGTCATTCAGGCCAATCCAGAGCTCTTCCACATCTGCCAAAAGAGGAATAGGGGGGGGTGAAATTCCCTCTGTCCAGCTGAAACCCAGCAGAAACCTCCCTGGGACAGCAGCTCCTCTGATGGGACCACAGAGCATCTGCCCAAACCCTGATGTAGGGCTCAGCTTCCAAGCCCAAGCTGTGCCAGCAGGCAGGAGAGGGCAGAGCAGCTCCTGCCCACAAGGATGGACCCCCCCAAGGTGAAAACACAGGGAAATTTGCCAGCAGTTTTCCCAGGGAGGTGCTGGGAGCAGCAGAATGGGCCAAGTCCAGCAAGTGATTGGTTTTCAACCATTTCTTCCCAGCCCATCTCTGTCTGGGACATGGCCCCAGCCTTCCTCCACCCTCCTCCAGCTCCTGCATCCCTCAGCATCAACTCTCTCCAGCCCCTCTTTGGGTCCCAGACTCAGGGATGAGCTGTGGGGAGCATGGATTGTGTTGGGAACAGCCAAACCCCCCCAGGGGTGACCCTAAGGGGAGGTGGCACAGGCAGGGACTGGAGAATGGTGGCACAGGTGCCCCCCTGGACCACACCTGGGCTGAAACTTCTCCCCAGGTAGCATCCCAGCTCTGACACATCCCAACCTAGGAAGCTCCAACTTAATAGGAAAGAGAAACCTGGGCCACTGCAAGCAGGACTTTGCCCTTCACTTGACCTCCTGTCTTAGGCAGATTCAGCAGTGGGAGGTGCAGCCTCCTCCAGCAAGTCCAGCTGGACTTGTTTTCCCCTCTTTTTCTCCACAAACCAGCTGGGATTAGTGCCATTCCCAGCTGCAGCTGAGGATTTTCCCTTCCCAGCCCAGCAGGCTCCTGGGAGCAGCTTTCCCATTAGCTGGATGGAGGATGCACCTGGAGCATCAGCTCCTCCAAGCACCACCTCACCTCCCAGCCCCAAATCTCTGCTCCCTTCATGGCAAGAGATGTGCAGAGAGGGGACCCTTCCACAGTGCCCAGGATGGGATGGGGAAGGTGCTGTGGGCACAGCAGGCTCCCCCTTACCTTGTTTGATCTGTTTGGTGACAAATTCCAGCTCGGAGAGGGTGTGGATGCTGACCAGGTCCCCCCCACTCCTCAGACAGGTTTTTTTTGCCTCCTGCCAACTCTTCTTCTCTCCCACCAGGCGGTAGCAGTTGGACTGGAAGGGCTGCCAGCTGGGCTCACAATCCACCTTCACCTCTGCCCACGAGTCTGGCAGGACACAAAGCAGCCTGAAAGCTCCTGACCCCCTCTCCAACCCCCTCCCTGGCAGGGATCAGTGGCCCACAGGGTGCTCAGGAGATGAAGACAAAGCAAGGAAGGGAAAACTACAGCCCAGATGTGCAAGGGAGAGGTGTGGGTGGTTTTGGAGCTTCAGGGATGAACCAAAATGCCTTTTCTTTTAATTTTCCAGAGGAGTGATGGTAGAGCAGAGACCACCCCATCCTCTGGAGACCACAAGGGTCCCTCAGCTCCTCTGGATTCCTCTCACACTGCCCAACCCACCACTGCACTGAGTGTCCAGAGGGGGATGCTCCACTTTTCCCAGATCCAGGGCACACAGCAGCACAGTGGGGACACCAAGAACCATCTCCAGGAGCTGCTCTTGGACAACACCCCCTGACCCTGCTCGGTTGGGAGCACAGCCAGCCAGAATTCGGGAATGAATACCCCTTCCTGGGGCTTGTCCCCAGCTCACCTGTCAGGAAGGGGTCAGTGGTGGCATTGGGTTTCTTCTTGCAGACATAGGGCAGGGCGATGCCACAGTCCCGGTTCTGCCACCCCCCTGAAGATTCTGTCCTGATCACCCCACAGTTCTCCTCACTGGGGTTGTCTGGTTGGTCTGGGAGGGACAGAAAAGGAGGGGGACATTGCTGAGGAGAGGTGGGGGGCTGGGGCAGAGCCCCCAGGGCTGGGCAGGCAGGGAGGGGACCACGCAAAGGCTGTGGGTGGCAGGGTCCCTGCTCCAGTGCCACTGAAAAATCTGTTTGGTTGGGGTTTTTTTGGATGATGGAGAAGGCACCAGGATTATCCATGGTGCCTCCGTGCTCAAGGCACCTGGAGCAGCATTATTTTACCTAGAAATCTTTGATGGCAGCTTGGGAGGGAGATGGTACCAGAGCTGGAGTGTTCCCACCTGTCCCCAAATCTCCTCCTGGGCTATCACTGTCCCCATGAGTGCCCTCAAATCTCCTCCTAGGCTATCACTGTCCCCATCAGTGCCCCAGATCTCCTCCTAGGCTACCACTGTCCCCCCATGAGTGCCTTTGGGTGATGGCACTGGGGACAATCAGAGCAGACCTCACAACAGCTCCTTCTACCCCCCTCAGCCTCCCAGGGACAGAAAGGGTTGGGGACCACTTCTCAGCCAGACTCCAGCACCAAGCTGGGGTCCAAACAAGGGTGCTCAAGCCAGGTTATCCACAGGGTTTGCCAAGTGACAATTGCAGCACTCTGTCCCCAAACCTCCAGCTCCTCAGGCTGCTCCATCTCCAGGCAGTGAGGACACAGCCCATGCCACCTCCCCAGCCATGGTGCCACCTCTGATGGTCACAAAATCTTCTCCCCAATCCCACCCTAAGACCTTGGGCTCACCACTCTCCCAGTTGAGGTACTTGAGGGGGGAGTTGTCTGACCACTGCCATCCTCCATTGATGTCCAGGTCGTTGAGCCCAATCCAGAGAGTGGAGCTGTACCCAGTCAGCAACCCTGGGACCAACACACCCAAAGTGTCAATCCCCCTGTCCCCAAACCCCAACCCTGGGCTGTCACCACCCCCAAACCAACCACCTGGCACAGGCAGAGCAACCTGGCACTTGGGACAGCCACAGGGCCACCAGGTTTAGCCCAGGTGAGGAGGACAGGGATGCTGCCACCACCTCACCATTGATGTAGGTCTGCTCGTGGATCTCGGTGATGCTGAGCAGGTTGGCTCCTTGCTGCTCACAACTATTCCAGGCCTCCCTCCAGGAGAGTGTGGACTGGAAGTTGAACTGGTAGCAGCTGTTGGTGAGGTGGTCCTTGTCCCAGAAGGTCTCACAGTCATTGCCTGCAGGGACAAGCAGGGTCAGCACCCAACCCAGCCCCAAACTCATCTCCAAAACACTCCCCAGACCACAACCAAGGAGGAGCAGTGGGGCTGTTGTGGCAGGGAAGGAAGGAAAGAGAACCAGGAGGGCTCTGCTTTTCCATGGAGGACACATCCTCAGCACACTTACTCTTTATGGGGCAGAACCCCCATCTCTCATCCTTGCCATAGTCCTGGGTGGTGGCACACCAGAGGTGACCATCCTCCCGCCCCGTGCTGGTGCACTCGTGGAACCACTGGTTGTCATACTTGAAGGGGATGGTGCAGGGCTTCCCGTGGGAATTGCCCTGGATGGTGTAAATCTCTGTGGAAAAGGAGGAGCCCGTGCTTCAGGTTGCATCTACAGGGGGAGGGAAATTCTGGAGGGGAGTTTGGGGTCAGTGGGTGTGGAGCTCACAGGGTGCCTGGAGGTTTGCCCACTCCCCATCACCCTCACCCCAGCTGGGTGCCTGGACGTTTCCCCATTCCCCATCACCCTCACCCCAAATGGGTGCCTGAAGATTTGCCCACTCCCCATCACCCTGACCCTGGTTTTGTTGATGGGCAGCTTTTTGTTGGGGCAAGAAGTGGCTGCCTGAGGCCTTGGGGTGGCTTTTTAGCACCCCAGGTGCCTGGAGGTTTGCCCATTCCCCATCACCCTCACCCCAACTGAGTGCCTGGAGGTTTACCCACTCCCCATCACCCTCACCCCAACTGGATCCCTGAAGATTTGCCCACTCCCCATCACCCTGACCCCTGGGTTTGTTGATGGGCAGCTTTTTGTTGGGGCAAGAAGTGGCTGCCTGAGGCCTTGGGGTAGTTTTTTAGCACCCCAGATGCCTGCAGGTTTGCCCACTCCCCATCACTCTCACCCCACCTGGGTCCCATCCTGCTCCTCCACACCCTCAAGCTCCCATCCCGGCGCCGGTTTGGGATGGGACCACAACCCAAGGGGACCTTACCAGAGTAGGGCACGGAGCAGAGGTCCTCCTCGGTGCCATAGGTTCTCCACTGGGATCCTCGTGCCTGATCCCCTCTTTCCAAGGTGGAATTCCCTGGCTGGGCACCCAAATGTTGGGAAAGCTGCTCCCCCAGCCCCCGGCAGCTCCAGCGCATGTTGATGGATTCACGGTCACACTCGTAGGTGGCCAAGGGATGTGTCCCCCCCGTGCCATTGGCCCCGTGCCAAGACACCCCCAAGCACTGCATGGCCCCCACGTTGAAGAGCCGGTTCCGAGAGACCCATTTCCACTGTTGGGCTGGAATGCTGGAATTGCAGACCTTGGATAACCTCACCAGGGAGTCCTTGGTCTCCAGGCAGCCCTGAGCACCCGTGTTGTAGATGAGGAAAACTTTGGAGTCTGGGGGGAAAGAAAAAAAAAAGGAAAGAGGAAAGGATTAAAGCAAAGGTGAAGCCCTCAGCACCACAAGGATCCAGAGATGTTGGAGAGAGCCCAGAGGAGGTTCTGGAGCTGCTGGAAAAGCTCTGCTCTGGGGCCAGGTTGAAAGCTGGGGGTGTTGAGGCTGGAGAAGAGAAAATTCCAATGGGGAGACCTCAGAGCATCTTCCAGTGACTGAAGGGGCTCCAGGAAAGCTGGGGAGGGACTTGGGATGAAGGGTTTGGAGGGATGGGATGAGGGGGAAGGGTTTCCAGCTGCAAGAGGGGAGATGGGAGGGAGACATTCTTTGGGGTGAGGGTGCTGAGCCCCTGGGTGCCCCCCAGAAGCTGTGGCTGCCCCATCCCTGGAAGTGTTGAAGGTTGGATGGGGCTTGGAGCCCCCTGGGCTGTGGGAGGGGTCCCTGCCCATGACAGGGGTGGCACTGGGGGGGCTTTAAGGTCAGAGAATCCCAGAATGTTGAGGTTGGAAGAGACCTCCAAGCTCATCCAACCCAACCTTTGACCAACACCACAGGCAACCACTAAACCATGTCCTGAAGGTCCCTCCAACCCCAACCAGTCTGGGATCCTGATTCATCAGGCTTCCCCTGATGCCTGTTGGGCTCCAGACAGGGTGACAGGGATGGGTATAGCAGCCAGAGCCAGCTGAAGCCTCGTGACATCCCCATGAGACCCCAACAAGTGGCTTTAAGGCACAAGAACCATCCAGGATCCAGTTCCCAGCTGTTCCCCAAAGCAGCATCACAGCACCAGAGGAACCCAGGCCAAGGGTTCCAGCTGGAGAAAAACAGCCCAGGGAAGTGGAGGCAGCATCCATCATTTTAATGGGCATTTGGGGAGCTGTTAAAAAAAAAAAAACAAAACAAAAAAACCAACCCAAAAATTCAGAGCAAACAAGAACTTGGAGGGAAAGTCTCCCATCCCATGAGCAGGGTGCCATGGCCTCAAAATCAAACCAAAACATCAAGAGCTTCCAAAATCCCAGCCAAAATCCCAAGACCTTCCAAAATCCCAAATCCAGGGTGCTGGGAGCAGGGCAAGAGAAGAGGTGCCAGGAGATCAAGTTCTGGCACAGCTGCTGAGGGGAAAAATTCTGCTCCCAAACCCAGCTCCGTGCAGGTCCCAGGTCCCAGTGCCACCACCCAACCCTACAATCCCCCACCCCAGCATCACCCAGGGCTCCACAGCCCCTCAATCCATCTCCAGACCTGTAGACACCAGTAAACCCAGAACCTTGGACTGGGAGCTGTTGCTCCAGCTGATGGGTCCTTTATAAAAGGTGCTTTTTTCTTTTTTTAAGTGCAAGTTTCTAAGCTAAAAACCCACCCTGGGGGCTCCAGGCAGCCACTTCTTGCCCCCCCAAAAAGCTGCCCATCAACAAAACCACTTTTATTGCTTTTTTTTTTTTTTTTTTTTTGCTTAAAAACAACCTTTTTTTTTATTTTTCCACCAGAACTCAGAGCAAACTCTTAGGCCCTGCTATATTTAGCTTGGGTTTGCTTTGGTTTTTTGCCACTGGATGAAATTTTGGGGGCTGAAAAGCTTTTCATTTCCTATTTCCCCCCCTCCTCAAACCTCACCCTGCCCCAGCTGTGTTGTTACAGCAGCTCCAGAACGTTCAAGCAACAAACAGCTCAGCTCCCTGGACCTTCCTGACTTGTTGCTGAAAGGAAAAAAAGAACTGGAGGGAGGAGAAAACCCCCCCAACCCCAGAAAAAAAAAAAATGATGGAAAAAGGCTCATTCCCCAGCTGTGATGATGTCAGGGATGACCTCAAATAAACAGAAGTGAAGCCCATGTGGTGACCACCAGGGAGCACGTGCAAGAGGAACAGGTGATGAGTGGGAAAAGGGACATGGAATTTCTCAGAAAATATATCTTTTTATTTTTATTTCCACTTCTGGCAAGTGGGAAAACAAAGAAAAAAAAATAAATCCAAGGGGGACAATTTTAGCTGGGGACAATTTTAAAGGGGGACAATTTTGAGTTCCTGAAGCTGGGGCTGATCTTCCCTTAACTGGAGATGCCTCCAGCCTGACCTGGACACCAGGAAACCACCTCACCCCCCACCAAACCCAGCACCATCCATGGCATCACCCAGCCCAGCACCCCCCTTATCCCCCCTACAGCCAGGGGTGCAGCAAACCCCCCTTCCCCCCAACACTGGGAGGTCTTTAAGGACTTTTGGGGTGATGAGCATCAGTGCCATGACCTGATGGACCCAAGCACCAAGCAGGATGAGGCCTCTTTGGCTCATAGACTGAGCCTTGGAGCCAAATATTTTGGTTCTAAGAGCAGAAGTTGCTCCACCATGGCCATAGGGGTCAGGACCTCCTGCTCTGCTTATCCACTAAGCCAGCCTTGCAAAAAAAAAAACCCAAAAAAACCATGAATAGGGTTGGAAAAAATCCCAAGAGCTGGGGTCAGGGTGCTGAGCATCACTTTGGAGCCAAGGGACAGGGTGTGAGGGTGATGCTCAACAGCAGCCAGGCAGGGATCTGCTGCTCAGAGGAAGTTGTCCAGACTGGATGGGGCAGCCCTAGGGCTGGAAAAGCACAAAATAGCATTTTCATCTAAAAAGAGAAGAGCTGGAGGTAGGAAATTATAGGCTAAGGGTTTTGGGGCTGCCCCCGCAGCTCAGCCCGTGGCTCCAAAGCAGGCAGAGAAGGGCACAAAATGGGCTCCCCAAGTCCCTGCAGAGCCCTGGGGGAATAGGAAGGATTCAAAACCAACTCAGCCCTTGCACCACCACCCCCCTAAACCCCTCCTGGGGCTCCCAACTTCTCCCTTTGCAAAAATCTCTGCACATCAATGGTGGGAGCTGCTCCTGGAGAGGATGGAGCTGGGGAAGGGAGGGGGGGGACAGAAATTCCATCTCAACACACCTCAGCAAAGGGATGCACTCTGCTCCCCCCCAAAATATGCTTTTATTTCCCTTCTTCCCAGGGAATTCAGGGCTGCCATCACCCCAGGACACCACTTGCTCACTGAAAGGAGCTTCCAGCACCCCTGGCCCCAACACCACCGAAGGACTTCAACACCTCCAGAGGACACAGCTTTTTTTTCATGGTGTTCCTGCCAAATCCAGGCTCTCCCTGACCATGTCCCAGCTCCCACTTGCAGAGGAACCTCCAAAAAACATGGCTAGGAGCACCCTGGGGGTCAATCCCCTCCTTGAAGGTTTCTCTGCTGCAGCCATGGATGGGATTTGTTCCCAACCATCCAGCAAGAGCAGCAAATCCCCAAATGGTTCTGGTTGGAAAAGACCTTTAAGATCAGCAGCTCCAGAACCTTAAGGTTTAAACCTCAGGCACCACATCTCCAAGGCTTCAAAAATCTTTAGTTTCTTCTACCAACCAACCTCAAATCCTCAAGCACAACAGCAAACTGGGCTCTGCCAGGGCTCCCAGGACATCCTGAGAAGCTCTTGCAAGGACATCAAACCTTCTGACCACCCCCTGCCCTTGGAGCTGGGAGCTGAAAGCAAAGTTTTACCCTCACATCTTGCACCAAAAAACCTCCCAGGGCACAGAAAAAAACCCTCCTTCCAACCTCAGCCTCCTGCTCTCACCTGCAAGCAAACAGGACACAGCCACCCCAAATTCCCTGCCCCAAAATGTGGGCTTTTCCACCCAGTTTTGCTGCCCAAGGGTGAGCAGCAGCTCCAAAACCCTGCTGGGAGAAGAGCTGCAGGAAGCAGAAGCTCATTCCCAACAAACAGGGTGGGATGCACCAGGCTGGGGTGGAAAAGCAAATTAAAACTCCCCTGGGATAAAAAAACAGCAGAAAAAGGAGCAGAAAGTGTTGTTTGTTGACTGCAGGAGGGCTCAGCTTGTACAGCCCTGCAGGAAGAGAGGGAAATACAGGGATGGGGTCCAAAAACTCATCCTCTGGTGATGTTTGGGGGTGCAGAAGTCCAGGGCTGCATCCCAGCCCTGCAGCAGCTACACTGATGGATGCTGCAGGGCCACAGAAAAGTCCCTGGCTCCACCCTAAATATTCCTCTGGGGGAAAATCCCCCCTTCCCAGAACATTCCCAGCAAAGCCCAGTGTCACCACCGCTGCCACCCTGGCGTGGGTGATGCCATCTCCAAGGTCTCAGCATGGAGAAGAGCAAAACCATGGTTGTTGCCATGGAAAGCAGCACATTTGGGCCCGAGGAAGGAGTTTGTGGGTCCCTCCAAGGGCTGGGAAAGGGAAGGAGCATCCAGGAAAACTGATGGGAGCTCCTGAACAGCAGAGCTGGAGCATCCTGGGTGCCACCACCCAAGGGTACCAGAGCAGTCCCAGCCCATGGAAAGGGCATCACTGCCACACTTCCCCCCTACCCCTTGAGCTGCTTTTCAGCATCTTTAAACTCTATGCAACCCCTTAAAGAGGAACTTTAGGTTTAAAAAAAAAAGAAAAAGAAGAGGGAAGGAAAAGCAGACAGTGCCCTGGGGCACGTTGTGAGTTCCTGGCTCCTGGCACCACTCCTGCCTGCTCCAACCCCATGGCAGACACCAACCCCCCAACTCTGCTGCTCCTAAATGAGAGATTTGCACCAAATTCACCAACCTCCTGCAGGCTCAGCCTGGCCCAGAACATCCCCAGGACTCAGCTGGGGCCAAACTCAGCTGCAAACAGCTCTGGGTGCTCCAAGCCAAGCAGCAGAATAAAAGAGAGAGGTTGTTGCTTTGTTTTGTGTTTTAAAAATAAACTTCAGGGAATAAGGAGATGTGTTACAGGGAAGGAAGTGAAGCTCCCAATGGCCTGGCAGAGGGGATGAAGCAGCAGGAGCTGAGAAACTCCTCTTGGCTTGCCCAGCAGCATGGAGAGAAGCTGCTGTTTGCACGGGGGGAGCTGCAGGAGATGAGCTCCTTACTTGGCTGTGACCAGGAAGGCAACCAAGCTACCAGCCTGCAGACTCCCTGCAACCTCCCCAAGGTTTTGGATGGGCTCCAGGTACCACATTGCAGCCATTAAAAAGCCCATTTTCCTCCCACCCTGCCTGGGATGCAGACAAATAAAAAGTTTCCAAGGAGGATGCTGCCCCCCAGGCTGCTCAAGTGACCATGGCAGGGAGCCAGGAGCCCAAATGTCCACCCTGCCATCTCCAGCAAAGGGTGGAAGGATGGAAATTCTCCCCAAATTTCCTCTAGAGCCTCTCTGGGCTCCACCAGATCACCCAGAGGTGGGAAATCCATCGTTTGAGGATGCAGGGAGAGGAAGGCAAAGGCATCCACAGGGCTCCAGCAAGGGATGGACCCACTGAGAACACAGCAGGGGTGACAAAGGACACAGCTGCCACCAGGCAGATGATTGCCCCCAGGACACAGTGGGCAGGCTTTCTGGGAATGTCCTGTCCCCCACACATCATCTCAGCCACACAATCCTGGCACTGGAGGCCTCAGCCCTATCCCAGGAGGAACCATCCCCAATTTTTCCACCCTGAAGCATCAGCCACCAGCAGCCAGGGAATTCATGGCCACATCCAGGGATATCCAGCCCTGATCTGTGTCCCCATAGACACAGGTGGCCAAAAAACAACCAACGTTTTCAAAACTACTGAAAAAACAAGAAAAAAAGAGATTTATTCTTTTTTTCTCCTTTGTTTCTCCAGCACAATTCCTGATTAGGAACACCCCGAGTGATGCCACCAGTGCCTCAGGATGGGGCATTCCCCATCTCCCCAAGACCACACAAAACCTGTACCACAGCAAGGATCATCCCAAGGAGTCCCACAGCTGCTTTTTTTTGGTTTTGTTTTAATTAAAATGATTTTTGCTCACTTGTGCTCTTTCTCTTTGCACTTATGGGCAAGACCTGGGTAAATGGGGCTGTTCCCTGCAGAGCCCAAAGTTTCTGAATTCAGGTGGAGGAAAGGGCTGGATCTCCCCATTCCTCAGCCTCAGCACCATCCTACAAACCTGCTGTTTTCCCAGGAAAATCCCATTTACATCCCTGCTCTGACAACACAAGGAGCAGCACGGGACTGAGCTCTCATTGGGATGGGGATGGAGGGAGCCCCCTGCAAACACCCAAATCTTTGCTCCAGGGCTAAAGAATACTCCCAAGAATTTGAAAGTCAATGCACTCATCATTTTCTAATCCTTAATTAATTAAAGATGGGTCCTTTAAGAACAACAGCATCTGCATGGGTCTCTTTTGGGCTCCAAGCAATCTTAAGAATGAGAAAAATGTCGACGCTCAGCGGGCTCGGCAGAGTTCAAATTAATTAAAATCCTGCTCCTTGGCAGCACGTGAAGAAGAAAATCTTACACATTGCTTTAAAAAAAAAACCAAAAAGCAACAAAACAAAACCCAAACAACTCTGAGGAAACAGCCAGGGATGGGCTGTGAGGGGGGGACACCACTCCTGCTCCCACCTGAGCATCCTCGGTGTGTGATGGAGCTGAGAGGGGCTCCAAAGAATAAAAGTTTGGGAAAATTCTGGGATCTCTGGCAGAGGCACCAACCTGGGACACGGCCCCTCCACACCCCCTGGGGCAGTAGAACCAGACCCTGGAACCAGACCAGAACCCTTAGAGCTTTATCAAGCAGAGATGCTGATTTAGCAGCCAGCAATTACAGCCCTGGGCAGCCATTTGCTTTGATTGCAGGGGCAAAAAAAAACTATATAAAAATAAAAAAAAAATCAGGAAGAAGGAAGGCAGAAACGTGGCTCTGCCCTGCAAGGAAAGGTACAAAATCCAGCCAGGAATAAGGTGGGAGAGAGAAAAACTTGCAACGTGGCTTTAACCATCACACCAGAAAACACCAACAAAGCGTCCTGGGGCAGCATGTGGGAAATTTCCTGAGACCATCCCCACCCCGGGATGGCTTTGGGGGAAGGACAGAGGTTTTTACCCAAGGCCAAAACTCTTTTGCTTTTCATTCTTGTCATTCTTGGACAAGCAGCCTTCCCCCATCCTGCCTGCCCGCTGCCTGAGAGCGATGTCCCCAAGTGTCCCCTGCCCCCCCCCCGCCGTGCTTTGAGCAGCAAAGCCAATACCTTTGCTCCCAAATCATCCCAAAAAAGAAAAAAAAGAGGATTTTCATTTCTTGGAGATGTTGTTTCCATTGCAAAGAGGAAAACAGGGAGGGAGCTTCAGGCCAAAGTGGCTCCGTTTGCTTTTTCAGGCTCCAAATTCTCCCCCTTTTTGTCCCCATAGAACTGGGGTGGCAGCTCCTGGTCCCGGTTCTGGAGGGACCCAAAGCACCGGGCAGGGCCACATCCTGCAGCTAGGGCAGGACTGGAGCTGCTGCCTCAGTTTCCCCAAGTGGGGAGCGTGGGTGTTGAGGTTGAGGCTGCGGAGATGAAGCAGCCGGCGGCGATTTCCCACTGAGGAGCCACCAATCTCCTGCCAAAAAATCCTGTTCCAGCCTCCCAGCCATCCCGGGGGGGGGGGAGGATTTGGCATGAAATCCCTTCTTCCCTGGAAGAAGAGGCAGCTCTCCAGGGAAAACCAGGCTGTCTGCAGGGCAAGCCTGCCAGGTTTCCCCCTTCCACCCCAAAAAACCCAAAGCATCCTGGCAAAACCCACAAAGGGACATTTGGGACAAACCCCCCCCCCATCCCCAAATCCTTGCGAGCTGCAAAGCTTGGCATGGGACAACTTGGATGCTGCCTTTTACCTGCTGGGGAAAAAAAAAAAGGGGGGAATTGGGGGTGAGGGGACAGAGAATGGGAAGGGGGTGTGTGGGGGGTTTGCACCCACTTGTGGGGTGGGAGCTGAGCAGTTCCAGGCAGTTCAAAGCCTCCTTGTTCAGGCAGGGACAGAGGAGACTCTGTCCTCAGGCTCCCAGGGATCAGGGGGAATGGGCAGACCTGGAGCCCAGGGATGTTTTTCAGGTTAAAATAAAATAAAATAAAATAAAATAAAGGCAGCCAGAATGGGTAGTGCCCAGGTAAGGAAATGAAGCAAAGCCCCCTTAAAACTTGTAAAAAAATTAAAAGTTGTAAAAATTAAAAAGAAAAAAAAAAAAAAAGGCAGAATCAGTAGTTCCCAGGTAAGGAAAGCTCTGCTGGAATCAAGCAAAGCCCCCCTAAAACCTGCAAAAAACCCTAAAATCTGTAAAAATTAAAAGGAAAAAAAAAAAAAAAAAAAGACTTCACAACCCTCAAGGAAATGACGAGGAGTTTTAACGGGAATCCAGCTGTGGAAAGTTGATGGTTCAGCTGAGATGTCTCCAGCCCAGAGCAAACCCTGGCACCGCGCTCCTGAACGCCCCGGGGTACGGGGAGGGGGGATGGGGAGAGGGGGTGTGGGTGTTGTGGGTGTCTCCCCCTCCTCTTCCAAACCAAGGAGCTGCTCCCAGCCACCCACCCCGGGCTGGGGACATCACTCGGGTTGTCACCCAGAGCCACTGGGACCCCTCCGGGACTGCCCCTTGAGACGCTGAGTCCCGGGGGGCTCCGGGGTTGGGGGAGAAGATGGGGGGCGGATAAAGGGGAGGGGGGGAACGGTGCCATCCTGTGCTGCAGGGTCCAAATCTGCTTGGGATTTGCTAAAGTTATCTAATAAAATAGGCCGAGGGTTCCTGTTGAGGCCAAAGTGGCCAATTCTGCTCTTTTTTTATATTAAAAAATAAAATAAATTAAAAGTTTTCTCGTTAGGGGCGAACGGAACCAAGGAAAGTCCCCAAAAGTCGGTCCTAGATTCTGAGCTGTCCTGGGGGTAAAAAAAAAAAAATAAAAAAGTGCCTCGAGTGGTGATTCCAAGGGGAGGGATCCCCAGGAGCTTCAGGCATCTGGCACATGGTGACTTCAGAAGGTTTTCAAAATCGTTTCAATTTAAAAAAAAAAAAAAAAAAAAAAAAAAAAAAAAAAAGTTAAAAAAATGTAAAATTAAAATTTTAAAAATATAATAAAGAAATTAATAAATAAAAGCCACTCGTTGACTTGCTTGTGAAACGTTAGGAAAAAAAAAAATAAATTAAAAAAAAAAATAGCGAGAAGGGAATCTGCAAACACCCGACCCGGGCTCCGCTCCAGAGGGGGGGCACTGATTTTTTCTTTTTTAGAGGATTAACACGATGGGAGAGGAGGGGGCAGGGGGGAGAAGAGGGAGGAAACCTCCAACAAAACACTTCGGCTCCTTCCCGACCTCTCCCCTCTCCCAACTGCCCTCCCCAGGGAGACAAAAGGCCGGAGCGGGGCTGCGGGAGGCTGCGGGACAGCGGCCGCCCCGGACCCCCCCGGAGCAGCCCCGACCCCCTCGGCAGGGCCGCGGAAGCGTTTCCGCCGGGCTGGGCAGAGGCTGCGTGGCTGCAGGGCGCGGAGAGTTAAAAATAAAAATAATAAAAGCGAGGGAAAAGGCGGCGGAACGGGGAGAAAAGACGACGAGGCGAAAGCGGAGAAAACAAAACGCCGAGGAACCAACCGAGACCCTAAGAAGGTGAAGGAAAAGCAACGGAGAGAAAACCAAATAAAACATCCCGGGAGGAAATAAATCGGAACGATGGCAACCGGAGACCTCCGCCCACCCCTCTGCTAGGGTCCCACCGCCCCCTGCCCCGCACAGCCGGGATAGGGGGGGGGGGATGGGGGTTCCCCAACCTCCCAATGATAATTAAAACGCGAAATGAGGGGGGGGAATGGGGGGTCTGGACGGAGGGGGGGAGGCGAGGTCCCACCTGGGTGCGCAGCGCTGAGCAGCAGCTGGAAGCCGAGGAGGCAGCTGAGGGGGGCGAGGAGGGACCCCATGCCCGGGCTCCCCCCGCTCCTTGCCCGGGCTCCCCCGCTCCTTGCCCGGGTTGCCCCGCACCGCTCCGCTCCGCTCCGTTCGGGGCCTCGCTGGTGCCTGGCTGGGGCCGGGGGGGCGGGCGGGGAGGGAGGGAGATGGAGGAGGAGAAGGAGGAGGGACAGTGAAAGGGGAGAGGGAGGGGAGAGAAAAAAAAAAAAGTTTTAAAAAAATAAATTAAATGAAAAAAAAAATATCGAAGCCTCAGACACTGCGTCAGCTCTGCCCGCCCCCCTGGGACCGGCCCGAAAAGGCGGAGGGGGGAGCGGAGGCTCCGCGTCCCGCTGAGCAGTTTGGGGGGGGAGGTGGTGATGGGGGAGGTTGAAGCTGGGGGTGATGGAGGGGGCTGGGGGTGAGGGGGGAGTTTAGGGGTGAAGCAGAGGGATGGACAGCCTGACCAGTGCATCCCCACCCCCTTCACCCCCCCAGGAAGGGCTGGGACCCCCGAGGTTCCCCGGAGTGGGGAGGGGGGAGATACCCACGGTGCCGTTGCTGTGCCACGAGTGAGCATCGACCTCGGCGTGGGCCCCCACTCCACGAGATGAGGAGCTAAGGGGTGCTGCCCCGTGGCACCTGGGGGGGTTTAGGGCAGGTTATTTCATGCTGAGCCAACCCAGCTGAATCCTCCTGGGTCCCAGAGGTCCCATCTCACCTGTGGATGAAGGTTGCTGAGGCTGGACACAGCTCATTGCACCTTCCAGAGAGGTCTCAGCCTTCCAGCTGGAGGTTTCATCTTCCTTGTCCTCTGCTGAGGAGCCTGGGGGCAAAGAGCATCACCCAGGGTGGGAATACCCCATATCCAAAAGCTGAATAAAAAAACTTTTTTAATTTTAATTATTTTTTTTTTTACACCTCCCTTCCAAGCAGGGCTGCCCGGCCTCCTGAAAGCCACACCAAGAGGGCAGTGTGTGTGTGAAAAACGCTGGAAATCAGCATTTTCCCAGCTCTGGCTGGCTGCTCCTGTGCCAGGAGGTTTGCTGCTACCAGAGCCCCACAGGCACCACAGGTTCCTGCTCAGTTTTGGGGTTTTTTTTGGTTTTTTCTTTTTCCTTTGGTGTTAAAAACCACTCAGAGCTTACAAACCATCAGCACCAAACCTGCAGAGCTGCTCTCACCTTCCTGGAGGTTTGGCTGGAAGGAGGAAATTCAGCATTTGCCATTTTGCCTGGACCAAAGAAAAGCCCCAAATCTCCCAAACCTGGGAGAAAAAAAAAAACAACCAAAAAAACCCCAAAAAAAACCCCAAACCCAACCATGGGGCAGCTGCTCTGCCCTGCCTGCTTCTCCTCCATTTTCTGGAGCAACCAAAGCTTTGAGGTGGGAACACTCCTGGCTAAAATGTGGTTGTACTGGTGTGGAAGGGGTGATCCCATCCCATGGGAGCATCCCTAAGGATATCAGAGCTCACCCCCCTCAAAACTGTGCAAAACTGGAGTGAGATGATGGCCAGGGAGCAGGATCTGGCCTGTGAGGTGGGGCTGAATCTGAGTCAGCCACGGGGGTTTTGGCCTCTCTTGCAAAAATTAACCAAGTTGTTGTTCCCCAGTGAGGCAGAAAGGACCTGGGGATGGTGCCAGGATGGGCTCTGGGGGGATGCAAACCCTCTGGGAGGCCCCAATTAAACACATCAGCATCTGGGCTGTTGGGTTTTGGGGTTTATTTTGAAGCCAGGGATTATTTTTTAATTGAGGCAGCTCCTTGCTCACCCTCCAGGGCTACAGACACAACAGGGGCTGCACGTGTGAGAGGAGGAAATGGCCCAGATCCTCCCTCCCATCCCTAAAACTTGGGACCCACTCCTGGGGGATAGCACCCATGTGAGTGGATGTGATGGGAGCCAGGAATTCCCCTAAATGGGTCCTTTTGCCCATCTTGGACAAACCAGGAGGCAAATCCCACCTTAACGGGGGGGCCCAGCAGAGCCCAAAGGTTTGGGATCCCACGGAGCATCCCTGGCGTGGTTCATCCCATGGTTTGGAAGCCACAATTAGAGTCTGCATGATTAGAAGGTAATTAGGACTTTCTTACAATGAATTCCCCCAGCCCAGCCCAGCAGCTCCTCACCTACTCTCCTCCTAATCCAGATTAGTACCAGTTGAGTTGCTACTTGTTGGAGGAAATGCATTTTTTCCCTTTTTTCCCCTGGGAGCTTTCCAAGCTGTCTGACCTCTCTGGCCCGAAGGATTTAGGATTTGCTGCCAAATGAGGGGACAGAGCCCCCCCCAGAGCTCCTGAGTTGAGGGATGGGAGCAATGGGCTCATCCTGGCTCACCCAGAGCTTCTGTGTCTGTCCCCTAGCTGGAAAAAGGAAAATAAATGTGTTTGGTTTGGTTTTCTTTTTCTTTTCTTTTCTTTTTTTTTTTTTTTGTTGGTTGTGGGATTTTTTTGTGGGTTTTTGGTGGTTTTGTGTTTTTTTTTTTGGTGTTTTTTTTTTTTTGGCTGAAGCAATGTAGCCTATGGGGACAGTCCCAGTGGATGCAGTGGGATGGGGAGGAAACCACCTCGTAGCCAAGTTGGCCACCAGAAAGATCAGGGAAAATGTCTCTGGAGATGGATCCCTGCCACTTTGCCCACCTTTGGCTGCAGGTTTGGGGTGTGCTGGCAGAAAATGGGTCAGCTTCCCACAGGTGGGAAAATAAGAGTTGCTAATGGGATGTGGGACTTAGCTTCTCATCCCATAGCTCCCCAAGGGGTTCCCTCATCCCGTAACTTCCCAAGGGATTCCCCCATCCCACCCCCAAGTGGTGTTTGTCCCTTTCCCTCCAAGGATAAACCTAGAGATGCTGGGGGGGGGGTCTCAGCTCTTTGGGGGGGGACTCAGCTCCTTGGGGGGGTCTCAGCTCCTTAGGGGGGGTCTCAGCTCCCTAGGGGGTCTCAGTTCCCTAGGGTGGACTCAGTTCCTTGGAGGGGGTCTCAGCTCCTCAGGGGGGTTCAGCTCCTTGGGAGTTCTCAGCTCCTTAGGGGGGTCTCATCTCCTCAGGGGGGGGTCTCAGCTCCTTAGGGGGGTCTCAGCTCCTTGGGAGGGGTCTCAGCTCCTTAGAGGGGGACTCAGCTCCTTAGGGGGGTCTCAGCTCCTTGGGGGGTCTCAGCTGCTTAGGGCGGGCTCAGCTCCTCCAGGGCCCCATCAGTGGCCATGGGGTCCCGGGTGATGCTGATGCTCCCGGGGTTTGGTTTCTCCAAAGGGAAGGGTTCAGAATGGGTGGTGTCAGGGGGTGCTGGGGACGTCCCCTGCCCTGCTCTGCAGTTTGTTTGAGCACAGGAAAAACAAAGTTTAAGCTCAGCCCAGGCAGGAGGATCCTGGCCAAAAAAGCAGGGCCATTTCCCTGCCTCCAAACTGACCCATCCCCTCTGCTCTTACAAGGAGCAGACAGGGCTTGGCCAGCTCCTGGGATCTCTCCAGGGGCTCAATCCCAGCCTCACACCCCCTCCCCACAAACCCCATCCCAACCCCCCAACGAGGGTCCCTATGGAGAGGAGGAGGGGGGGGGGTGTCCCTTTGTGGGTTCCCCACACTGAGGCCTTCGGGGCTCTTTTTGTTTTTGGTTTTGTTTTGGGGTTTTTTTGCTGTTCTCTCTTCTCCAGCCTTTAAAAGTCAGGCAAGTTCAAGCTGCAAATAATTTATGAAAACCAGATGTGCTCCCTCTGAGCTGCCACGAGGAATTTCAGGGCTCTCCAGCCTCGGGAGGGCTGGAGCTGAGGTCTCTGCCCTTCCGCCGCGGGGGCGACGAAGCCGAGGGCTGCCCAGGGAGCAACTCTGCCCTCTGAGCCTTCTTGTTACCTCTCCTTCCTCCCCAGGGCTCTTGGAAAGGGATGGAGAGGAATTCCAGGCGTTTGCAAGAAATTTGTCTTTCAGAAAAAAAAAAAAAAAAATCCAAACACACACCAAAAAAAATGAACACCCAAAACACTTTCTCCCCACGCCTCGGGAGGAAATGAGCAGAGCTGGGGAGCAGGGAGGGGATGGATCTGGAGAGAAACACAGCCCAGGATGGGGATGCTGGGAATGGGACCAGAGAGAAGAGATCCCACCCTGCTTCATGGCTCTCTCCAGCAGGAGCAGTGAGGTCCAGTGGCCACGTTGTCACCCTGAGATGTTCCCTCTGTCACCCTGCCCATCACCATCTCCTTCTGGATCCTTCAGCCTGGAGGGGGTTTTGGCAGCAATCCTGGAGGGTCCCCTGGGTTTGGGGGTTATCAGGAGCTGGGAGGAGCTGAACAAAGCAGAGATTTGGGCTCTGATCTCCATGTGGGGCTGAGCCAGGCCCAGGGTCAGGAGGTGGCCGACACGACTGCGGTCACGAGAGGTCAAGGCTGAGCAGAGCTCTGGTTTTTTCTTGCCCTGAATGCAAACCAGAGCCAAGCACCTTCTAAACCCTCCATCTGCATTCCCTGGGGCTGCTCCGGCAGGGATGGGAGATCTTTGCAGTGAGCCTGAGTCTCCCTCTCTCCACCCTGCTGCTCCCCACACTGTCCCAGCAATCCCAGCTCCATCCCAGAACTGCTGAGCTCCAGCTGGACCCTTGCACCCTTCTGCCCCATCCCTGCATTTCCAGCTCCATCCATCCCAGGACTGTTTGGCTCCAGTTGGACCAATGCATCCCTCTGCCCCATCCCTGCATTTCCAGCTCTTCCATCCCAGCTTTATTTGGCTCCAGCTGGACCACTGCATCCCTCTGCCCTATCCCTGCATCCCTAGGAAGCAGGCATGTCCATCACCCTGGGTGGGGGGGAGAGGCCAAGCAAACTCAGGGCTGTTGGGTCCTCCCCTGGCCACGTTCACCCCCAGGAACAGAAGTCTTGGCCACAAGGACACCATTGTCTGGGCAAGGCCGAGGAGTGGGGCTGAGAAGCTCTCTGATTTCATGCATGGGTGTGGAGGATGGGGAAGGCTGGGGAGGAGCTGCTGCTGCTCCTCCTCCTCCTCCTCCTCTTCTGGGCTCTTCTTCACTCCCAACCCCACCTCTTGCCATGGGGGAGGATGCCACAGCTTTTTTTCTCCTTCCATCCTTAAGCTGCAGCTCAGGATTTCTGTTGCTTCTCGTTTCCAAAGGCCAGGAAGCTGCTGAGGCAACACAGGGAAGGTTCTGTGGTTCTGGCTGACCCAGTAAAACCTGAAAACAGGGGGTTAGCAACTGCCTGGCCCAGCTGTGAGCTGAGCTACACCAGCCTGCAGGCTGCCCTACCCTGGAGCTGCTATCCCAGCTGATGGAGTTTGGGCTGTAATGATGGGGCAGAGGGATGCAGTGATCCAGCTGGAGCCAAATAAAGCTGGGATGGATGGAGCTGGGAATGCAGGGATGGGGCAGAGGGGTAAAAGGGTCCATCTGGAGCTCAGTAGTCCTGGGATGGATGGAGCTGAGAATGCAGGGATGGGGCAGAGAGGTGCAAGGATCCAGCTGGAGTCGAACAGTCCTGGGATGGATGGATTTGGGAATGCAAGGATGGGGCAGAAGGGTGCAAGGATCCAGCTGGAGCCAAATAAAGCTGGGATAGATGGATTTGGGAATGCAGAGTTGGGCAGAGGGGTAAAAGGGTCCAGCTGGAGTCAAATAAAGCTGGGATGGATGGAGCTGGAAATGCAGGGATGGGGCAGAGAGGTGCAAGGGTCCAGATGGAGTAAAACAAGGCTGGGATGGATGGAGCTGGGAATGCAGGGATGGGGCAGAGAGGTAAAAGGGTCCAGCTAGAGCCAAACAAAAACTGCTCTGGGGGACAGATCCCACCCGCCAGGTACCAGGAGCTCTGCAGAGCTGGTGGGAGATGCCTGCAGAGGAGCTGGGTGGGGGAACTGGGAGCTCCCTGGTTTTTGGGCCAGATGTGAGGAGGCTTGGAAGGGTCGAGCTGCCAAGGTTTATTTCCATATCCCATTGTGTGTTTTCCAAGGCCAGCAGACTTCAGGAGGAAGAAACAAAGGGAGTTTCTCAGCCCTGCAGTTCTTCAGTGGCAGCGTGGTGGGAAGAGTTGGAGCTGATGATCTTCCAAGGGTTTTCCCAACCCAAATGATGGTTCCATGACTGAGAACAGGGGCTTCGGTGTCCATGGGCTTGGAAGTGGCCAGCAGGCAGTGGCCACAGGGTCTCAGGGCAGGCAGCCCCAGCACGGGACTCCCAACGCAGATTTTTCATCGCCAGACACAGAAAGGGGCTTTTTGGAGCCCAAACACATGAAGGTCCTTAAGACAGCTGCTGCTCTACTGGAAAGGGAAAAACACACCTTGGATGTCTGCCCCAATGTTCCAGACCAGGATCAATACCAGTAATTAAATAAGAGTTGTAATTTCCAGCAACTTCCCTCTCTGCTCCAGAGATCTCCCTGCTCTGAGATGGTGACTGCAACCTTCCTCCATCCTTCCTTTATCCTTCCTTCATCCTTCCTTCATCCTTCCTCCATCCTTTCTCCATCCTTCCTCCATCCTTCCTTCATCCTTCTTCCATCCTTCCTTCATCCTTCCTTCCATCTTTCCTCACCTTGTCCTGGGTCACTTCTGTACAACCACCCCAAGAGAAGCTCCTGCCACTGCACTGTGAAGAGCAAACCAGGAAGAGCCAAGCAAATCAGTTTCTTAAAACTTATTTTAATATCCATGTCTCATCTGTTGGGTAGAGCCAAAACAGTCTGGCTTGGTTGAAGTTACAAATTCTTCATACATTTTTCTTGAAGTAAATGAACAGTGTGGCAATAAGGTCTGTTATTGGAAGTGAAACCCATATTAACCAGGTAGGTGTCCCAGCCAGAATTCTACCAGGGTTCTTCACTGCTGTCAGCCCCAGGAAAGGCCAACGCTGTCCCCAGGCCCCTGGATGGATGTTGCACAGCAGGAATAAAAGCATCTGACACAAAACTAATCACACCCACAGAGATAGCACACACTGGCTGGCCAAGAAACAATGGGACCAGAATAGAAAAAAAAAACCCTTTTAGAATTCTCCCTGATGTGGACAGACATCAAATCATCCCTTTCAGCAAATGGGATGAAGCATCAACCCTGATTTTGCCTGAGTAGAGCTGTCAAAGTGCTGCTTGCTGAACAGTTACCTTCTGGAATAGAGCAGCAGGGATGGAAAGGGCTAAGAAATGATGGCTGAAGATTTAAAGATGCAGTTATTTCTTTTCAAAAGATGCAGTTATTTCCTTGTTTTCAAACACCAGAGTTTAGAGACCACCTTAACGTGGCTGCAAGTCAAAACGTCCAATGAAAAGCTCAAAAGTCACTACAAAAATAGTAATAAAAATGAAAGCAGCAGAATTCTCCCTTCCATTGCTTAATTCCAGCAGGCTCCTCCATTTTACAGTTGACCATAAAGCTCCTGATCAGGTTTAAGTGTAAGATTTGCAGACAAAAAAAGCAGACAAGAACTCTCCAAAGGGGTGACAGAGGAGGTGGATTGCCATGAAAATGCCCCAAAACAGCTCCAACACTGCCAGAGCAGAGGGAACAGCCTTGGAGGTACCACTCAGAGGACAAGTTCATGCCATGGTGGTCTGGGGATTGGGTCAGGAGGTGTGCAGAGGGTAATCTGTTTTTTAAACAACACCCTGAAATCCAACAGTGGGCTGCTCAGCTCCCTCCTGAGACAAACCTTGCTCTTGAACACTGCATCTTTAAATATTTCTGGCTCTGAACTCCTGCCACATGTTAGGAACACTCCAACCTGGCTGCCACATGTTCAAGTGCTGTGCTTCTTGGGTGTGTTTTCAGCCTTCCTTCAACAGGGGGGGAAAAGAGGCAGAGAGGGGACAAGAGGTTTGCATTTCACAGCAGGCAGACTCCAGCTGAAGGTGTAAGAGCCCTCCGGGCAGATTACAGAAGGGAGGAAAAAAAAAAAAGGTAATAATTAGGGTGTTTGCTCCCTTCTAGAATATTACCTCATTCCCTCTCATCTGAAATCAGATGCAGTGATGGCAGCAAGTTAAAAAGCTTGAAAAGGAAAGTGTTAAGAGAGAGAGGAAGCTTTGCTGTCAAGTCACCCAAGTGAGAAGAGCAAACAAACCTTCAAGTTTTGGATTTTTCCTGTACAGCAGAGCATGAGCACAGATCACACCTGAAGCTGTGCCCCTATTCTTTCCTGTTCACTGCCTGCCTTTTCACCAGCCAGCAGAGATCATGCTCAGGAGAGCAAGGGGTGAGCATGGCAGGGTGTGTCTTCAAAAAAAAGAAAAGCAAAGCCCTCCCAATAAATTAAAAAGGTGCAACCGTTGTGAGAACCATGAAGCAGCAGCTGAAATACCTCACTCAGATCACAAGAAATCCACCCCTGGGCTTCACTGCCCTCCTGAGAAGGTAAATTCCTCCTAAGAGGCACCTCAAGGGAGCAGCAAGCTGCACCATCCACAGAATGGACACTGCCATCAACCTGCTAATATGGGTTTCGCTTTGAGACCAGAAAACTGTTTTTTCTTCCAAAAAATTGTTATTTTTAAAAAACTGAAATTAATTAGGGGTAAAACACTAACTCTAGTGCCATGAACAGGCAGGATCAACTTGTTTCCCCTCCAAAGGGCAAAGAGTCATATACCATCCCCAGCTGAACCTTGGTGCTTCGAGCTTTTCAGGAGATGTTACCTAAACTTTATTAAAAGAAAAAGAACAATGTTTAAATATCAACACTGGACTAGCCCAGTCTTTTTTTTTTTTTCCCAAGTCCACATTCTTCATATGAAGCACACACGGCGTCCTGGATTCCCCAAGGCTGCATGTTCAGAAGTTCACAGTACATGGAACCATGTCTTTTTGTGTTTTCTTGAGTTTCCCCTCCTTGCTCAGAGCAGCCACCCTTTTGTGGGCATTGCCTGGATAAACCTCAAGCCACCCCACGGCTTGGCCTAGATGCTGAAGGTTTTCTTGATGAAAGTTGATGTTGTCATGCTCTATGGATGGAAAAAAAAGCAAGAGAAAAAAAAAAAAAAAGCACCTGGTACAGGTTTCTTGAGACCCTTGTGGATTCCTCTTATTCCGAAGCCGTTTTCTCCAAGTCTTTTCGCCGGTTTCTCAAGCAGTTTTTTTTGTTGGTTTTTTTTTTTTGTTGTGTTTTTTTGTTTGGTTTTTTGGCCTATTACTGTGTCTCAGTTTGAAGAGCTGTTATTGGATGAGCCAGAGGTTGATGCAATTGCAGCTCCAGCTGGGCTGCTGGTGGATACAGATTTACGGATGTGAGGCAGTAGGTAGGGGTCACAGGCCAGCTGCTGGACATCTATCCGATCCTCCTTTCGGTAGGCCAAGCAACGTCTGATAAATGCCTGCAGAGAGCCCAGAGGAAAAATGGGATTTAAGTAGAAAGACAGCAAGAAGAAGCTTTCTTTCATAGCTTGCTTTCACAGCTTTCTTTAGGTGTTGGAGGAATGTGACAACCCCACTGCTGAAATCCCTTCCCCACAGGTCATGGCGCAGCTCCGATGCCAGGAGCTCATCTTTGAGCAGGAGAAAGCATGAGCAGAACACTGCATTCTGCTCCATCCTGAAAAATTACCACCCAAAGCCACTGAGAACTCTGCAGGAGACACAGAACTCTGGGTGGTTTGAAGGAAATCAAGAAGGAACTGCCAGAAGCCACCAGCAACTGACAAGGAGTGTGAGCAAACCCTCTGCAAGGATCATGAAATGTCTGGTTGGAAGGGACCTCGAGGATCACAGCATCCTAAAATGCCAGGTTGGAAGGGACCTCAAGATCATAGGATCCTAAAATGTCAGGTTGGAAGGGACCCCACGGATACAAGATCATAAATGTCAGGTTGGAAGGGATCTCAAGGATCACAGGATCCTAAGATGTTAGGTTGGAAGGGATCTCAAGGATCACAGGATCCTAAAATGTCAGGCTGGAAGGGACCTCAAGGATAAAGGATCATAAATACCAGGTTGGAAGGGACCTCAAGGATAAAGGATCATAAATACCAGGTTGGAAGGGACCTCAAGGATCACAGCATCCTAAAATGTCAGGTTGGAAGGGATCTCAAGGATCACAGGCTCATAAATATAAGGCTGGAAGGGATCTCAAGGATCACAGGATCCTAAAATGCAGGTTGCAACCCTTCTGTAGATTTATTTACCTTTGCTTCTGGTGTGACTACTGGCTTTGGAGGGAACTGCACCTCGGTAGCTTTCAGAATTGTGTTCTCCTGCAGAATATCTTGTTGTGACTGGTTGTGACCAAAGGGCTACCAAGAAAAAAAAAAAAAAAAAAAAAGAAGGAAGACAGTTGTTAAAGGTTGATGACAGGCCTCAAAAATCCCCTGACACTCCTGGTTATCATCACTTGGCTCAAGCATCCTTCTGGGCAAGGAGCCTGGGAGTGTTGGGAAGGTGCTTCAGATGAAGAGGACACATTGCTCCCATGTTTAAACTGAAAAAAAGGGAGCAAGCTGGAACATATCTGGGGTGTCTCCAGCTCAAAACTGGAGGAATCCTCTACCTGCTTCCAGATCTCAGCTTAAGCACGAGGTGCTGCATCCATCTAGGCTGACAGGAGCTTCAATCTGTTGGGCTGATTCCATCATTTATCTGCCTGACAACTCTGAGCAACACCACGTGTCTGTCACATGGTTACCAAGCACCAAACAAGAACTGATGGAATCCTCTTCCTGTCCCAACCCATTTCTTCTGCTGTCATGAAACAAATTACCTTTTCTCAGGACAAATCACCTTTTCCTGATCCAGACTCTCTCCTTCCAAAAAAACCCTAAAAAATCCCATAAACTACCTTTTTTTTTTTCTTTTTTTTTTTTCCTAACACACTTGCAACATCAGGTTTGATAAACACTGAGTGCACTGAAAGCATCACAGAAAGATGCCAGACCAAGAATTCCTTAAAAATCCACTTTTCCTGCCCATAATGGCCTCAGTGAGAACATGCCCAGAGGAGAGAGTTCTGAAGAACACTGCTCCTAAAGAAATGTTAAGTTCTAAACACACTCTGCATTGCAGCTGAGGTGGAAGAATGTTTTAAGCCTGAAGGAAGCAGAAACCAGGGCTGCTTCCTAAAAGGTTTGTGAGTAATCAGTAGGAAAGGAGTGAAAAATCTCTTCTTACCTTTCTGCCATAGAGACACTGATAGAAAATGACTCCCACTGACCAGACATCAACTTTATTTGAAATCTTTGGAGGTTCTTTCCCAACCACAAAACATTCTGGTGGTAAATACCTGATTGGAAGGAAGTGACAAGAGGTTATAAGCAGCATCTCAAATGCTTTCAATCATTTTTCTTCAAAAGGAAGGAACAAACTTCTGTGATCAGACACTGGTGTGAGACTCAAAAGGACCCTAATTCCATTCCTGGGCATCTCTGGTCCAAGATTTTCAGTTCTGGGAACAATGATCCCAAGGATTCTCCAGACATTTAGGGTCTGAAGTACAGACTTTTTTTTTTTTTCACCAGAGCACATAAAATAATCCCATTTTTTATCTTCAGAACTGTTTTTTTTTTGTTTAAAGAGCTTGGCCAACAATTCCCCAATAGAAAGACCCAGCCAAAAGCCATCAGTCTAAAAACACAAACCCAGATGGCATGGCCTAGCAAGACATTCAGCATCACTTAAACTAGAGTTAGGTTCATTTTTAGGAACAGAACAAAACTCTGATGACACAGAATGCCTCAACAAATGTTCCTGTCCAACTGTTGCCCATGGTGACAGTCTGCAGCTTGGGCAGCATCTCAAAATCAGTGACACTCTGCATTGCTCTCAGCCATGGGTGACAAAGTGACAACAAGGAAGATCCTGAAAACATCTTTTATGTGACACCTGAAAATGAAGCTCTGATTAGAGACAGCACTGTGAGATTTACATCTTTCCTAAGAGTTAATTATGGCTTTTCACCCTGCTTATTTCACTGAAATGCTCTTTTCCATCTTCCTGCTGTACCTGGACTGCCAAACATGTAATGGTATTCTCCTGTTTGCTTCAAGTGTCAGCCAGTGCCATTATGGCCTGGGAAATTGCAGCCAAGTCCCACTCCAGAGCTCACTATCTCAACAACAGGAGTGCTTTTTCACCAGGCCCTTTGGGTTTGCAAACACACAAACCTTAACCCTCTGAAAAGCAAAAAGCTGCCAGCCACAAAGGAGCTGTGTGACAAGAGCACTTTCCAAGGTCTCAAACTTCCACTGTCTGGAAGCTGCCACAACAATGGCAGCACAGACAGAGCTGACATCAATCCAGAGCTGTTTGTAAACTCTTCTTGATCTGTAACTTGTAAATGCCCCAGGGAATGCTTACCAGTAAGTACCAGCCCCCTGAGATGTCAGTTCCATGCCATCAACAGAGTTGTAGCTGTCATCATCCATGATTTTGGAAAGTCCAAAATCTGTGATTTTTATCTCTCCACATGCAGTACCATTGACTAGAAGAATGTTACCTAGATAGAGGGGAAAAAACAGCCCCTTAGGATACAGGTCTAGCAGAAAAAGAAAAAAAAAAGAATAAAACTAGTGCTAGAACTCATCTACCCATCCTTGAATGACCCAGTGGCCTGATATTACTTGGAGTCTCCTGATCCCAAGCCCTAGTAGCCAGAGGAGCTTGATGCTCATGCTTTTTGACCCCTCCCAAAGGTCCCCTTGGAAGGGCAGGTCAAAAAAGAGGATTAAGGAGAGAAGTACACAGCCAGAGTTATGACTCAGTCTGCCCAGAAGTCCTGACTTGCCCTGGCCTCTCAACAAGCCAGAAAACTCCCTCCTTCCTGGCAGTGTTCCCCAGTGGCTTTCGAAGCTCTAAAAGGACAATTAGTGCTTAGACAAGAGTCTTTTCCAAACCCACTAAAGGCTCAAGAAGTCAGGATCATCACTGCTTTGCTCCAAGGTCTGCAATCAAGCAGCAGAATCGTTTGTGATGGCAGTGGCTGAATCACAGCTCCAGCCAACTGCAGACAGAGCTCAGCCAACACAACCAAGTTGGCAGCTGGAGGAAAAGAAACAGGGTCAGTAGAGCTGGAGCAAGAGCACCACCTCCTGTCCAGATTCCTCCTCCTGATGCAAGAAAACCACATCACACAAGTTACACAATGCTGATGAAGTGTCACCAGGAAAAGGGAGATGAGCCAGAACTGCTGGAAGAGGTGGCTGAGTTTTACTGGACAAGAGAAAAGCTCTGGAGGCAGAATGCATCACCCTGCACTGGAGGGATTCCATTTATCCCCTGGTGATTCTGTGCAACAACCCAGGGAAATCTGCAACAACATTTGGAGAGGATTTTCTCCCTGGGAGATGCTGAATTCCAAGGCAGACCTGAGAACTTGGGACTGTTCTGGTCTCAGCTTTGGGAGCTGCCACATGATAAGAAAAAGCAAAAAGTGCCAAGTTAGCTTCTGCCACCCAATTTTCAGGCAGATGATTACAGAAAGAATAATCCAGAGGAATGGGAACATGAAAGACAGCAGTAATTATGGGAACCCTGATGAAGCAATAACAGAAGCTCAACAGCAGAAGAGAAGCAGAACATGAAGAAACCAAACAGCCACTTGGTGGTTCAAGGACTCCTCCTGAGCAAGGGAAGCCACTTTTTCTGGAATGTTACTTCCTTGGGTTGTGTTGCAATTTTGGGAGACAATACCCTTTTCACAGCACGACCTATGCATTTGAGGTTTTTTTTTTTCTTTTTTCTTCTTGTAAGTGAAGTTTTCCCAGACAGCCCTGTCTCCTTTTTTGCTGCCTGACCCAAGTAAACTTCCCCAGGCTTGTTGTAACCCATTACCTTTTTTCAGCATCCTTAAGCACATCAGCTAGCAGCACAACATACCTGGTTTAAGGTCATAGTGTATGATGGGAGGTTTGATTTCATTTAGGTATTTTAAAGCATTCACAATCTGCATGATAATGGATCGTGCCTCTTTCTCTGACATTAACTTGTGTTGTTTCAGGTAGAAATCCAGATCATTCCCCTCACAGTATTCTAACACTGTACAAAATCTGAAGGCAAAAAAAAAAAAAAGTTATTGTAATTAAGGCACCTGAGATGAAACAAAAAACTTGGCTATTCCTCATCTGGAAAACCCATTTGGTTAATATATTAAATGAAGAATCCTCCAGCTTATCAATCCCAGGGCCCAGGAGCACAGAAATTCTCAGTGCTCAACAGTCCAAAGGTCAGAGATCCCCCCATTAAAATCCTGAAGCAGAAAACTCTGCAACCTGGGGCATTTGTCCAGCTAACAAGTCAGTAAAATGGTGAAATGGTCAGACCAAATCAAATCCCTTTTTTATTTTTTCCTAGTGAAATGGTCAAACCAAACCAAACACCTTTTTGTTTTTTCCTAGTGACACAGTCAAACCAAATCAAATTCCTTTTTTTTTACTTTTTCCTAGTGAAGTGATCAAACCAAATCAAATTCCTTTTTTTTACTTTTTCCTAGTGAAGTGATCAAACCAAATCAAATTCCTTTTTTTTACTTTATCCTAGTGAAGTGATCAAACCAAATCAAATCCCTTTTTTTTTACTTTATCCTAGTGAAATGGTCAAACCAAACCAAATCCCTTTTTTTTTTTCCAAGTGAAATGGTCAAACCAAATCAATTCCCTTTTTTTTTCTAGTGAAATGGTCAAATCAAATCCCTTTTTTTTTTCCCCAAGTGAAACAAACCAAATCAAATCCCTTTTTTTCCTAGTGACACAGTCAAACCAAATCAAATCCCTTTTTTTTTTTCCTCTAGTGAAACAGTCAAACCAAGCCAAATCCCTTTTTTTTTTCCTAGTGAAATGGTCAAACCAAATCAAATCCCTTTTTTTTTCCCTCCAGTGACACAGTCAAACCAAATACCTTTTTTTTTTTCCCTAGTGAAATGGAGAAACCAAATCAAAGAGCAACTTACGAGTCAGTATCCAGTGAAAAGTAGTCATAGAGCTTAACTATTCGAGGATGATCCAGTTCTTTGTGAATTCTGTACTCCCTACATGCATGTCTGAAACCAGGAAAGTCTGAGCATTAGTCATACAAGTGATTTAATTCCAAGTTGGGCAGATAGTGAACCCACAGCAGCCCCAACTTCAATCAGACCCGTGCACATTATTCAGAGAGCTCAAGAAAAGGCATGAAAACTGGGCAGAAAACTTCTGGAGAACCACAGAATCTGAGTGCATCTCAAATGCTGGCATTACTACAAAATAACTCCTCTTGATTGAGGGTACTGCTTGCCAAAACAAAATAACCTCAGAATAAATCATTAAGAGGTCAAAGATAGCTGAATAAAAAAAAAAAATAATAAAAAATCAGAAAGTTCTAGAAAAAATTCTGTGATGCTCAACTTCCAAGCTTCTAATTCAGTTTAGTTTGTCCCAGTGACTCGTTGGGGAATTAAAATCCCTTTTTTAATCTTTGAAGCTCTGTGGAAAAGGCTTGGCTGCCACACAGCAGAGTTTATCTAACCCAGAGCAAGTGTTGGCAACACCAAAAGGCTTCCTGTACCTCCTTTTTTGGCCCTGCCATAGTCCTGGTCATCAGTGAAAACATTAAGTATTGTAGGAAACGAGGGGAAGGCAGTCAGGGAACAGTACCTGGAAGATGGGCACAAAAAACCCTCTTTCCTCCAAAAGCAGAGTTTAAGCCATGCCAGAGGGGAGAAGCCACTTCCAAGGCTTTAAAACCTTGTGCCCAAAACCTCTGGGTGTGAATGTTTAAAACATTTCTAAGCTGACCACAAATTTTGCAAGTAGCTACTGGGCTGCAGAGTGATCTGGAAATCCTAGAATCCTAGAATGGGCTGGGTTGGAAGGGACCTCAGAGATCATCAAGTCCAACCCTTGATCCACTCCCACTGCAGTTCCCAGCCCATGGCACTCAGTGCCACATCCAGGCTCTTTGGAAAGATCTCCAGACACGGAGAATCCACTACTTCCCTGGGCAGCCCATTCCAATGCCTGATCACCCTCTCCAGAAAGAAATTCTTTCTCATCTCCAACCTAAACCTCCCCTGGCACAACTTGAGACCCTGCCCTCTTGTCTTGCTGAGAGTTGCCTGGGAAAAGAGCCCAACCCCCCCCTGGCTCCAACCTCCTTTCAGGGAGTTGCAGAGAGTGATGAGGTCTCCCCTGAGCCTCCTCTTCTCCAGCCTCAACACCCCCAGCTCCCTCAGCCTCTCCTCACAGGATCTGTGCTCCAGTCCCTTCCCCAGCCCAGTTGCCTCCTTTGGACCTGCTCCAGCACCTCAAGCTCCTTCCTGAGGGGCTGAGGGGCCCAGAACTGGACACAGGACTCAAGCTGTGGCCTCCCCAGGGATGAGCACAGGGGCAGAATCCCTTCCCTGGACCTGCTGGCCACGCTCTTCCTGAGCCAGCCCAGGATGCCATTGGCCTTCTTGGCCACCTGGGCACACTGCTGGCTCCTCTTCAGCTTCCTGGCAATCCAGACTCCCAGCTCCCTTTCTGCCCCTCTGTGCCCAGCCTGGAGCTCCCCATGGGGTTCTTGTGGCCAAAGTGCAGGACCCGGAAATGTGGCAAAAAAAAAAATAATCTGCACACAGAAAAACCATCCAAGGCACTGGTTAAACCATTCCAGGAGGCCCTGGGGAACATGGCTGCTTGCTTCCCAGCCTTACTTACTTGTGATAGTTTTCTTTTTTCTCATCCCTCCAGTTTTTATTTAACTGGTGGATTTTCACAGCTACATATCTTTGTTCTGTTAAATCAAATGCCTGCAAGAGAGAGAAGAGCTGAAAATCAGTAGGAATCACAACTTCCAGTGAATACTGCAAAAGCAGGACAAGCTCTAACAAACCAATATCCCCACCCAGGAAATCAGCATTACAACATAGTGTGAGTGAAGAACAAGCCCACATTTTGATGTCATTAAATTCACTAATGAAACCAAACAACTCTGAAAACAACTGAATATTCTGGGCTTTGATCTGACCTTCCCCATAGGCTCTAAGAAATGAAAGTCTGACATTTTACCAGTGGGCTCAGAAAGGCCAAATTACCAAAAATCTAGTTAATCAACTGGGAAAGACCCTGCCATTATTCATTCCCAAATAACTTTCTACTCTCAGTGCAAAAAAAAAAATAAAATCCAAACCATACAGATGATTTTCAATCACCCTGGTAGCACAGTTCTCCATTTTGGAGTTTAATATTTCAGTTTATTTAGAAGCCAGAGAATTCAATAGCAGAACTGTGTAAATCCTGGGCTGCATTTTTGCTCTCCAAATAGTTTCTTGCTGTTTAGGCAAGGTTTAAGGAATGAACCACTGCAATTGTGCTCTCAGAGAAATGCAGAAATCTTTTCCCTTGTCTGAGAGCAGCAGCAGGTAATCATTTCTAAGATGTGGCAAAATCTGAATGCAAGCAGCTAAGGACAAAGTGTGTCCACCTCAAAAGTTGGACACTCAACTCCTAATGATTAATTAATTCATTGGCCAAGACCCTGGAGAAGAAGGGCTGAGCATTTCTTTAATAATAAATAAGAATTAATTTAATAATGAATAAAATTTCTTTTAATAACAGAGTGCAACTCTTAAGCATTCATCCCCTCTTGCTTTCATCTCTGGAGCCATATAGAATCATAGAATCATAGAATTAGCCGGGTTGGAAGGGACCTCAGAGATCATCTAGTCCAAGCTTTGTGCTTAGCAAAGCCTCCAAAGAGCAATTCAGGGAACTTACCACACTTATTAATTTTTTTTTCACTACCTGAGCAGTCCAGCCCCCATCCCACTCCCCCCAACTTGGTTTAGGAATCTGTTGTGCTGCATCAAAATCCTAAATCACTGTGAGGTTTCCAATCTTTGCATTGGCACAGCTGTTATCATTCTAGCCAAATTCAACATGAATTAAGAACTAGTGGGTACAGATAGGGAAGTATTTAGAACTGGAAAGGATTTAAGCACAGCAGTCAAATAGCAAGCATCAAAGTATCACACATCTTGGCCATGCAAGAGTGCTGACAAACAAGTAATCCTCAGTTTCAAGAAGTCCCAGGACTACACACACCCCCACACACACCCAGTCTGCTACTTCAGAGGATAAAATGAAGGAAAAAAAGAAAAAAAAAAAGCACTTTCTACCCCTAGAAAATGAAGGCTTTGCTCTTTTTCTTGGAATTACTTTCTCTTACAGTGATGCTCAGGCTTGCTGTGCCACTCACTATAATTTTGCTACTTAACATATTTGTGTGTAGCACTTGAAGAAACAAGTGGTTTGCTTCTCTGGCCTGAAAAAAAAACCTTGCAGATCTGAAAAAAAAAACCACCAAAACCTTGCAGATCTGAAAGAAAACCAAACCTTGCAGATCTGAAAAAAAACCCCAAAACTTGCAGATCTGAAAAAAAACCAAACCTTGTAGATCTGAAAAAGAAAAAAACCCTTGCAGATCTGAAAAAAACCCCAAAACCTTGCAGATCTGAAAAAAAAAAAACCCAAACCTTGCAGATCTGAAAAGAAAACCCAAAACCTTGCAGATCTGAAAGAAAAAAAAACAACCTTGCAGATCTGAAAAAAAACCCAAAACCTTGCAGATCTGAAAAAAAAAAACCTTGCAGATGTGAAAAAATCCCAAAACCTTGCAGATCTGAAAAAAAAAAAACCCCAACCTTTCAGATCTGAAAAAAACCCCTTGCAGATCTGAAAAAAAACCCACCAAAACTTGCAGATCTGAAAAAGAAAAAATCAAAACCTTGCAGAACTGAAAAAAAAAAAAACCAAACCTTGCAGATCTGGAAAAAAAACCCCAAAACCTTGCAGATCTGAAAGAAAAAAACACCTTGCAGATCTGAAAGAAAAAACCAAACCTTGCAGATCTGAAAAAAACCCTTGTAAAACTGAAAAAAAAAAAACCAAACCTTGCAGATCTGAAAAAGAAAAAATAAAAACCTTGCAGATCTGAAAAAAAAAACAAACCCAAAACCTTGCAGATCTGAAAAAAAAACCAAAACTTGCAGAACTGAAAAAAAAACCAAAACTTGCAGAACTGAAAAAAAAAAAACCCAAACCTTGCAGAACTGAAAAAAAAAAAAAAAACCAAACCTTGCAGATCTGAAAAATAAAAACCCAAACCTTGCAGATCTGAAAAAAACCCTTGTAGAACTGAAAAAAAAAAAACCAAACCTTGCAGATCTGAAAAAGAAAAAATAAAAACCTTGCAGATCTGAAAAAAAAACCAAACCCAAAACCTTGCAGATCTGGAAAAAAAACCAAAACTTGCAGATCTGAAAAAAAAAAACCCAAACCTTGCAGATCTGAAAAATAAAACCAAACCTTGCAGATCTGGAAAAAAAAACCCAAAACCTTGCAGATCTGAAAGAAAAAAACCCCTTGCAGATCTGCTGCAACATTCTTGACGACCCCATTTGCCCCAAACCTGCCCAATGAGGACAGGGGCAGAACCTAAGAATCTCCAAGCTAATGCAAGGCAAATGCAACACGTGCTTTGTCCTCCCCTTCTTCCCTCCACAACCACACACCCCAGTGAGAAAACAAGTGTAAAAATCCTGCTTACTGCAATATTTCCCTGCAGATTCAGATTACACCACAGAGTGCCACTTCAAATTTACCTTATATACTTCACTGAAGCCGCCTCTACCCAGAAGATGTAGCAACAAATATCTATCATTTAGTGTTGGGTGGTCTTTAAATCTGGAGGGAAAGGCAGAGTTTAAAAGGACTGAGAGAAATCAGGCATCCTACTGCACAATAAATTCCAGTTAATAAAGAGTTTAGGGGTAACATTGTGATTTTTAGACAGGGTAATGTTGAAACTGTGGTAAGGACTGAGAGAGCTGAGGTTATCTGATCACTTTTTAATGAAAAACCATAAAATAACACTTCAGTGCACTTTCTTACATTAACTTCAAGTTATATCACCATGTTATCCCTCAGTCAAGTGACATATTTAGTTGTAACACTAATTTAAATAAAAAGATCCAAGTGTTTCCAATTATGAAGGCAATTTTTTTTTTTTAAACACAGTTTTGCCCCTGAACCCCATGTGCTTACTGTGAATTATCTTCATTGTGTATCCTTTTCAATTCCCTGATATGTAGATTTCTAACCCTCTCTAGCCTTTCCAACTCTGCCTGGATCTCTGCTTCTTCCTGCACAAGAAGAAAAAAAAACAACAAAAGGAGTTAGGATGTCAGCCTGGTTTGAAGAAACAGGAATATAATTCTACTTGTAAAGTAGTTATTGGTAAACAACTTGTTTGTGAGATTAGAGAGATGCTCACAGCCAACTAAGAGTCAGGTGGAAGGTGGCAGGAATGAAAACTGGGCAGTTTTGTTTACAATTACACCCAGAGAGGAGCAGGTCTAGCTTTACACCTTGTTTTTAAGACTTTCTGTAATTAAGAAGTGCTGTAGCTCAGGTCCTGCTCCTCCCCTGACTAAATGCTAGGCAGATGTTTTTCCAGGACAAAACAAAAAAAGGATGGAAGAGAACATCCAAAGACTGGGGAATGTGAAATGACAACACTGGGTCCTGTTAGCAGAGTTCAGAGGGTAACTCAGTGCCATGGGTGAGTTCTGCTGCTGGAGCTGGAAGTTCTCCTGCCCTCAAACCTGACCCAGTGGCCAAGGTTGTAAAGCTCAATGAAAATGTGCTCCTTGAGCAGGATTATTTGGCATTTGTGACTCAAGGGACAGAGTTACCCATTTGTCTTGTGACTGTTCCCTTCCCTTCTCAACTTGTTCTATTTTTAAGCATCAAGAATAAGCCAGTTTCCAAAAGTGGAGCTTCAGACAATGCCAGGATCCCAGAACATTACTTCAGTTGCCATTAAGGTCCATTTCCACAGGAATTCCTCTGTTCCAGGGTTGCACACTACATGCCAGCACAGTTGGAGCTGCAATGAATCCCTTCCAGCAATGCAGAAGCTGCAGAGCAAGGATGCCTCCAGCATCCTCCTGTCCCTATCACTTATCTGTGGTCACATGTCAATAAAACATTGTGGGCAGAGTGCCAGGGGATTCCATGTGGACATCAACTTCTCCTCACCACTGAAAATAACAAGGTGGAGAGCAGCATTAATGAGGTTTTGCATTCCTCTTGTCTGTCAAGGTTGCAGGAAAACAGAGCTCAGACAGAAGCTGAGAAAAGGAGGACTCCAGCAACACATTTCCACACTTCCTCTTTGGTTCATATGTGAAAAAAAAACCTCTTTGGCCTCAGCAGAGCTCACAGCTAATCAGGGAATGGCAGAAGACAACTATTCTTTTCTTTCAGTACCTGTTGAAGTGTCTCAGAAAACTTCTTGATAGTTTATTGCAATTGTTTCAAAGTTAACCAATATATTGAAATAAATCCTCACTTAGTGAAGCCAATATTTGAAAACAAAAATGCATCAAAACTACCTCAACACCACTAGTTCCAAAAGGCCAAGAGAGTTTATTGGATGGTTACTGACAGTCTTGGTTATTCCATATGGTAAAGAAATGGGAAAATTAATGGTTGCAGGTTTTCTTGCATTCCTACAAGTGCTTTCCCTTGCTCTGTCCCTGTGTGTTCCCCCACATTAGACACAGAGACCAGCACCAGGGGACAGTGACAGAGAAAGATGCACCAGAACACTGCAACTCCCTGCCTAAAATCATTGCAAAAAGATGATTACAAAATAAAATAACCTAAATGCAACTCCCTGCCTAAAATCATTAGTACAAAACTATTATTACAAACTCCCCCCCAGCCCCTCCAAGTGACAAAACCCTTTAAATTATCAAACTCTAGTGACCTAAACAAGGGAAATGTTGTGGTTCAGAGCTCACCAGATGAAAAACTTGCCTACCTACCAACTTCTTCTGCAGTTCTTACCTTTTTAAGATGACCTAGTCGGAGTTTGAAGATTTCTTCCTGTTCGTGGTATTCTGCTAACGTTAACCTGCAGAGAAGAGAGAGATCCAGAGCATTCAAATTTAGTGGAGGGGATAAAAGAAACTGTCTGGAAAACACCCATCAGCAGGGGGAGTGACAGCTGTGCAGAGTGTGTCAACAGCTGGCAGGAAATGTTTAAGGTGTTCTCTGCAATGTATTGAGTTTCCTTATGGTCAAGCAAAAGCAGAGCAGAAGCTTAAAACTTGATAAAGCAGATCTTGATTTCAAATCCAAGTCCCTAAAAATACCTGGTCAGGCTAGGGAAAGGTGTATTTTTTAACAAAAACTTTTAACAAAGACTTTTAACAATGAAAGTGAAGCCCTGATCTAAATACAGACCACTGAAGCACAAATATTCATGAGTTGATTTTCCCACTTGAAGTTTCCTTTCCTAATCCATGTTTGTATTTTATTTTGTAATAAAAGGTGAGTAATTCAACCCAGCATTCACTCTGGGACCAGCACTGCCCCTGGCCACAGAGCTACTGCAAAAAGAGCTCTGATCTGGGATACAGAACTTGTGTCTCAGGCTCTGAGCATTGGCTTTCAGGGAAACCTTGGGAACTTTAATCCATTTTACCCTTTCTTTGAGTTGATGTAGAGCTAGAAGCAGCAATGGGATAAGGGGATTTTATTGATGATAAGTGATGTGCAAAGTTTCCAGCCTTGCTGGCTGATCAAAACATTTTTTCAGAGCTTTTTTAATGTCTTTTGTAGCCTTTGTGTCACATGAGACAGAGAGAAAGCACAGCTTTCCACTAAAATAGAGACAGATCCCATCACTAGCAAAAAGTAACCATGTGCTGAGATCCTTGAGGTTAAAAAGAAGAATCATTTCACTTCCTTTCTCACTCCTACCAACAAGGACTTTGGCAAAAGCATCACATGTGAACACCAAGTCACAAAGCTCCTATCAACACTGACTTGGTAAACAAGAGATACATGTGACAGCACATAAATACAGTTTTTTTGAACCCAAACAGAGTTCCAAGCATATCCCTGGAGGATTCCTCTTGCAGTAGCTCTGCTCTGCAGGGTACTTAGCACAAAGGTTTCTCTATGAGGTCTTCACAGCAGCAAAACCACAACCAGGATGGAGAGGGGATGGAGCTCTGCAGCCAGCAGGACCCTGGCTCACTGGGCAGTAAACTGAGAGGAGGAAATCACCAGCTGATTAAGTGTTCCTCTTAAAATGCCCCAACTTCTCTCTGCTGTTAACAATGCAGAGACTGTTAGCTGATTAATTTAACTGTTAGCTGATCAATTTAATTGTTTGCTGATCAATTTAACCCCAAACTCCCAAACCAAGCTCCCTTGGAAAGGATCTCAACCAGAAGGAGCTGCTTATTGCAAACTAAAGACCCATACAAACCACAGCCAGTCCCAGAACTGTTGCCATGTTGTCTCCTTTCACAGAAAAGCAGATTAATTCACACCTCACTAATTCACACACTTCCCCCAGCAGCAGTCTGACTTTTTAAATCACCTAAAAGATTGCCTGGAAAGTTTTGGTCTTTGGTCAGTATCACTGTATAAGGAAAGTTTTGGTCTTTGGTTGGTGTCATGGTATAAAAAGGAATAAAAAGACACCTGAATAAACCAGCCTCAAGCTCTCCTCATGTTTTAGGGCACAGAGGATACACAGATCTACACCCCAACAGGCTGCTCATGAAGCAAGAGATGTCATGAGTACCACCAGGCTAACACTGCCCAAAATAGCTGCCTGCTGGCAGCAAGCCTTCCAAAAACCAAGGGGGCTCTAAGACAAACACTGCCCTGTTTTACAGAAACATGCTTGAAATGCACTACTCCTGGCACAGCTGAAGACTCCAAGGTTGCCCCAGCAAACCTCAAAAAGCCCCAGCAGCTCAATCTTCCTGAATGAAAAGCTTTTTCTCATTCACAGAGTAAAAAGGAGTTTCAGCAGAGCACGTGTTTCAATTTGCATCACGGGACCTTCCTCTCCTTTTTTAAGAGACAGCAACAGCCATGAACAAAAGAGGAAGGAAAAATATTTAAAAACATTTAAAAACTCAATGAAGGAGTTTGGCTGTCTGCTTCCCATTCAACTTTCAAAAACATTTTTATTCAACTTGCCTCTTGCTTTCCACAGGAAAATCCTTCCCACCAGACATCAGAACATTTTGTATCTGGATCCACACTTGTCCCAAAAAATGCATTTGCAGGGTAACTACTGATTAAGCAAGGACTCAGGCAGTACAGTTGCTTCTGCTGACTTGCAAAAACCATGTTTTCCTTAGCTAAAACCTTCCCCATGAGCCACATCCATCCACTGGCAAGCAGCTTTTATCAAGAGTGCCACAAGAAGCTCTTCTGAACCACAAAGATAAAACCCCTGAAATGTATCAGTGAAGAATGGGGAGGAAAAAGGGTAAATGTCTGTATTTCAAGTTAGTTGCTTGCAAAAGGCACCAGCACCCTCCTGGGGAGCACCCTGAGCAGTTTGATTCACCCAGGCATCCCTGCTCTGAGTGCAAGAGGCAGTGGGAGCTTTGGCACTTTGAAAGCTTAAGAATTCCAAGGGCTTCAGGAACTCTGTGGTCAAATTATGCCCAGGAGATTTCACAGAGCACGAAGAAAAGTGTCACTGAGAGTTCTGGCCTTAGCCAACAGCAACAAAATAAAAACTGTAAAGGAAAAGTGGTAGAAAGCAGGGGAAAGTCTCCTACTTAAAATATTTCCAACTTGCAAAAAAACTTCCAAATGAATAATCTAAATTTCTTGTGAGACACAGCCTTCCTCTGAAAACATGGGGGCTCTTAAAGAGTATCAGGAACTTCAAAAGAGGTAGGGAAGAAAAGAAAACCTTTTATAGGAAGGAAGGGAAGCACTTCAACCACCTTTCAACTTCCCTGACTGCTCTGGAGATACAAGTCAGTGCTTAATGAACTGTCTTTAGACAGAACATCTTTTTCTTTCAGTGTACCCCATTAATTGCTTGAAAAGCCTCACCAGAAAGCCTGTGGAAATAAAGGCTTCTAAATGTGTACAATTATTTTTTTTTTAACTTAAAAAAAGCAGCACGTAACACGCAGTGATACCAAAATCAATTCTGAGGTTCCAACACTGAGGAAAAAGACACCACTTTTCAAACTTGACTCAAGAGGAATACTGGAAAACTCACTGCATTTGGGAAAAAAAAAAAAAAAATCCAGCTCATACAAAGTCTGGATTCAGCAATCCTCCTTGTTTTACTCCACTGAAAACTATTTAGAACTGCAGCCAGCTGTTGCCGAATGCCAGGCTAATTCCACAATATTCATTTTGTGCATGGAGTGAAGCCTAGAGGCAAGGGCAAGATTCCATTTCCCAGGAGAGCTTTTTCTGCTCTAATCAAAGCCCCCAGGCTCTGCAGAGCCCCATCAAGGCCACTCAACCTACGTTTCATTTTCTGCTCCGTTGGTCTTGTTCTTGCGCTGCTTCTGCTCGTTGCTGGCTGGAGGGGTTTGTCCCATTGCAGGGGGCTTCCTTTTTGCTAACATTTTTCGTTGTCTTTCTATTTCTTCCCGTTGGGAATTTATCCTTTCTTGTTGCCTGGAAAGAAGGGGAAGAAAAAAAAAAAAAGGAAAAAAAAAAAAGAAACAAACCATGAAGCAGATAAGTGGTGGCATGGACTCGGTTGTCTTCAGTCTCCGCTCTGAACTGGAGCACTGAATTTCAAGTTAAACTTTGAAGATGAGGAGTAAAATACTTATCTAGAGAAAAAGGGGGATGTGCCAAACACTATGCCTCAGGTTGCTTGAGCATATTTTTATATAAAAAGGCCATGAAGCAGGTAAGTGGAAGGAGTGGACTCGGTTGTCTTCAGTCTGCTCTGAACTGGAGCACTGAGTTTCAAGTTAAACTTGGAAGATGAGGAGTAAAATACTTATCTAGAGAAAAAGGGGGATGTGCCAAACACTATGCCTCAGGTTGCTTGAGCATATTTTTATATAAAAAGGTCATGAAGCAGATAAGTGGAAGGAGTGGACTCGGTTGTCTTCAGTGTCTGCTCTGAACTGGAGCACTGAGTTTCAAGTTAAACTTTGAAGATGAGGAGTAAAATATTTATCTAAAGAAAAAGGGGGATGTGCCAAACATTATGCCTCAGGTTGCTTCAGCATATTTTTATATAGAAAGGAGATTCTTTGCCTAGCCCATAGAAAGCTTTCAGTCAGTGAAAGGTTTTATTCATGCTGGTTGCTAACCTCAGGGAAAAGCCAGGGTTCCATGATAAGTCACTAAGTTTCCACACACTTTTTCCTAGAAGGCTGTGTTCTAAAGCTCAGACTCTCCTGTTAAAACTATTCCTGAAGTCTGAGAAAATACCCTTATGCTTCAAGGGTACAGTTAAACCAGCCCTGGTTCCCTGAAATATAACCAATTCCCAATTTCACTCAGGAAACAGTCTCTCCTCCAAGATAAAAAGACTATCTCAAACCATTTTACAGTGATAAAAGCACCCTTGAAATTTCCTGTCTGAATAACTTGAGCATTTACATCCTTAATTCACTTGTTAAAAGAGTCTGAGGCTGCAGGTAAATATTGCACAAATATTTTTTTCATGACTTGCTGCACAGACTAAGGAGGAATTACAAAGTCCTTAATCTGCACCTAACATGAGCTGCACCTCCCTATCTGGCTACAGAGAAGTTGTATCATTTTAAAAGATCACACATAGTTCTAATGCAATTAATTTGCCAAGTCCTACTTAAAGGTCTAGGCCAGGTGGGAATTTACTGGATATTTCCATTAACATCCTGCATAAAAGGGGCTCTGATCTTCACTGCCAGGTTTCTGCAGCCCCTTTGATCACTGTTACCAGGAGGCAAAAAAAAAAGTTAAATAGTATAGATTTTCTCTTTCAAGTTTCTCTACTTACTACTTAAAAAAAAAAAAAGGCACTAATTAGCCTCCATTAATACATGCAAGTATGCAAATTAATTTGATTGCCTCATGAGAGATGCAAGATCTGTCCACTCTTCCCCAGCACAGCCACCTAAGTGCACTAAGCCCAGAGGCCAACTCAAATAATTTGATTCCAGTTTCAAGTCTCTGGAGGCTTAATCATAGAATCCTAGAATTGGCTGGGTTGGAAGAGACCTCAGAGATCATCAAGTCCAACCCTTGATCCACTCCCACTGCAGTTCCCAGCCCATGGCACTCAGTGCCACATCCAGGCTCTTTGGAAAGATCTCCAGACACAGAGAATCCACTACTTCCCTGGGCAGCCCATTCCAATGCCTGATCACCCTCTCCAGAAAGAAATTCTTTCTCATCTCCAACCTAAACCTCCCCTGGCACAACTTGAGACCCTGCCCTCTTGTCTTGCTGAGAGTTGCCTGGGAAAAGAGCCCAACCCCCCCCTGGCTCCAACCTCCTTTCAGGGAGTTGCAGAGAGTGATGAGGTCTCCCCTGAGCCTCCTCTTCTCCAGCCTCAACACCCCCAGCTCCCTCAGCCTCTCCTCATCTCAGAGGAAGGGCCAGGTGTAAATGGTACCTTTGTCATCTTCACCTGGTGGTGTTTTGACCTGGGAAATCTTTGCTCTTGGAATGCAACAGAGAAAAGCTGGGGTGGGTTGATATTCTCAGGGCTTTTTCAGCCAGGCCTAAGTGTGGCTCCTTTTCCTGTACTCAGTGCCACATCCAGGCTCTTTGGAAAGATCTCCAGACACGGAGAATCCACTACTTCCCTGGGCAGCCCATTCCAATGCCTGATCACCCTCTCCAGAAAGAAATTCTTTCTAATCTCCAACCTAAACCTCCCCTGGCACACCTTAAGACCTTTAAGAACTTTAAGTGGAAACACATTTCTCACTTCCACGTGAAAACATTCCCCATGCTCAGGGTGAGTTCCTCTCTGCTCCTTTCACCCAGTCACACCACTCTCCCATTTGGACATGCAAACCATCAGACACAACTGCTTAATTTTTGCCATTTTCTGCCTCTGAAGGTAGAGAGATCCTCACTTGATGAGGTTCTGGAAGGCATAGCCATCTGTCCACTGCTCGGTGAAAGATGCCCCATGCCGCACGGTGGTGAAGTGTCCTAACCTCAATCGATCCTGCATGCTCTTATCTCTGCATGCCATCTTCTCCTGTTTTGACTGAAAACAAAAACAAAGCACCAGTTAAAACAAACCACCTCAATCAAGTGTCTTAACACAGCTCTGCTGTGGTTTAAATCACTCCCAATTCTTCCCACTTCCCATCCTTTCAGTGCTGCTTCCTCCGAAAAGAATTAGCCCAAAAGAATTGATCCCATTATTCCTGCTGCTTCACACTGGGCTGAGAGGCATCTGTTTGACTGCCTCATTGCTGACATTTCAACCTCACCTTTGCTAACTTGTTACTACTCAGGCAGTTCACCTATTCTGTCATCAGTTGCAATCAGTCTAGCAGTAGGATTATCCCTTTGTACCAGTAGCTTCACCCCGTGTGTGGCTCCTTCACTGGAGAGTGATGAATTGAAGGATGAAAATGCACTTTAAATCACTGTTAAAACCAAGAGACAGCAATCAGCTGGCTCACTCCTAGACTTGCACCACTCCTAGAAGTGACACAACCTCAATTAGGTCACCTAAGAACTTTTGGTGCTGTCTGGCATGGTGTTTCTGGTTAAGTGAGAGGAAATTTCCAAGGCCTGAGCTGAGAGGAGCAAAGCTTCAGTCAGTCAGGTTGAAGCTTTAGATTCTATTTGAACACCAGGTCTGTGAAACACCTGGCCAAGAGTTACAAATCCTCCCATTCAGCCAAGAACAATCAGCTCTCTAACAAAATCACCTCAAACAGACTGCATGTACCTGGCCAGCACCCTGGCAGCTTTGCCCATCCAGTGCCCACAAACAAAAGATGTAATTAGCCAGCAGGTGAAAGAGCAATCAAAGCCTCTCATTGTTTGACCATCACGATATCTGGAAATCTTTTCAACACTGAAGCAGGTTGGATGCTGGCAAACAGCAGCCTGGCACTTTCCCCAGTGTCTTTAATGTCTTGTTTTGAGTGTTACACAAAGCAATCATCTCCAGCTTTGTCATCTGAAAGAAGGAAAGGTTTAAATCACCTGCCCACGTCACAGAGTCTATCTGGCAATTTCCCTGCACAATAGGATACTTCTCTTCCAGTGCCAGGGCTGGAAAATGTTGCTTTTTAGGGTCTCTGAGTTTGCAAATCAAGTAATGCCTGCTCACCATTTCACTCAAGTAAAGGAGATGACTCTTTGAGACTGTGAAAAGGAACCAACCCAAAACATTCAGAACCATTTCAGGCTCAGCATTGCATTCCTACTTGCAGAGAAGTAATTCAAGGCCAAATTCCAGTTGTCTTTTATCAAAAGAGCCACAAAACCAGCTTTTCACTGCTTGAAAGAAGGCAGAGAAGTTTTCAAGGAGGTGAGGGGTGACTGCAGAGATGTGGAATGGCCCCTGCTCACCTTTTCTATAAGAAGTTTCTTGCTCATGGTTACACATCTATTCAACCTCTCCTTGTACTTTTCCAGCATCTTTTGTTGTTCATCAATCTGCCTTCTCAAATCACAGTTGGCCTAAAAGTAAAAGAAAAAAAAAAACACCTTTGACTTTAAATCACTCAGAGCCAAACTAAGCAGCACCTAGGAAGAAGTTTTTCCAGCTAGCTCCAGGCATGGGATTAAAGAAAAGCAAACCAGCAGGGTAAGAAAAGAAACCTGGGTCCTCATATCAAAACATCCAAGTCAGGCTTCTCAATTTTTAACCCCCTCAAATCTTACTACCCCTCAAGCACAGGGAAGTGCTGTCACCCTGCTTTACATATCAGGAACTCAAGTACAAAGAGATTAATGAGAAGCATAAAGAAACTGGAGATTTTAAACCACTGAAGACTTTGCCACAGCTACCAAGCCTCAAAATAGCTTTGTCATCCCTGGACTTTCTTCCCTCTTTAGCCACAATGCTGGCAGAGGGAAAAGGATGGAGTAATTAACTCCCTTTGTACATTCAATTAAATTCTTGTTTGAGTTACTATCCATCAGCTCTGCTAACAGTCTGTGCACAGCTCCCTGTACCAGCTGCTCTTTTTAACATCACCACAGCATGCAGCCAGATTTTATGTGCTGCCATTTTCATTGATAAAAAATTCAGTTTACCATCCCCTCTCCCAACCAAGAGTCTGGCTTCAGATTCAACAGCCAAGGGTAAAAAAAATAGAAAAAGATTAGAGAACAACAAAAGAAACCCAATACAGAAGTGTTTCCTGCTTCATGGATGGTTTTCCTACAAATCTGCATGTGCTTCTATGTTTCTAAGAGCTTGTCTCAGCTCTTTTAGCTCCTCAGATCAGGCACAGCCTTCCTTCTTCTCCTTTAAATATATTTTGTAATCTTTTCCAGCACTTCAGAAGAGATGCTGCTCCAGCTGATGAAAGTTAAAGCAATTAGAACTTCTCCATTAAAATCAGTTCCTGGATTTAAAGGTATTTCTCTTTTACTGGATGGTTTAAGAGAAGCTTTATTCTGTAGCTTTGACCAAAGGATGTTCTCCTCACCTCTACACATGTCACTGACTCTCTGGAGCATTTCAGAACACACCCTTGCAGCCTACTGAGAGGCTGTGGACATGTTACTAACCAAAAAGCAGAGTCAACTCCTCAAGTATTTAGAGGAGGGGAACAATTCTGAAGAGAAACATGTGACTTCAGCTAGAAATGCACAAAATCATGCAACAAATCAAAAAAAAAACCAACACTGAGGACACAAACAGCAACTCTCAGCTCCACAGCCACTGCCTGTGGAATCAAGCAGGCCCCAACAGAGATCTCCAAGCCAGGCAATTATTGTGCAGGGAAGGGATGACTGGATTTGGTTTGTTTTGCCAGTGCTGGGTTTTACAAATGGTACACAAAATCCTGGCTGGTACATGCACTTTAGGTGTCTTTAAATAGCAGCTTTTAGAAGAGTTGTCCCACTTAAAATACTTACTCTTAATAAGTCATCTATCCTCCCCTCCTTCTTCTCCAAGTCAGAGTTCTTACTGTTTTCTAGTGCAGATATTTTTTCCATTGTGAGGTCAGACTGGAGGGAAAAAAAAAAAATCACCATAAACCACATTTCAGAACAATTTAAGGTGGGATTTCAGATAGCCAGAATCTAACATCACATTGATCTTCTCTTCTCTAACCAGTTAGGTCTAAAAACTGGTCCCCTGCATCCTAACAGTGTGGGGAAGAACATTTTTCTTTTTCCATTCTGCACTTTTTTAGTGCATGGTGAGCTCCTCCCACATAGGAGGTTCAGTCAGTTGACACAAAGCTGCTCTGGAGAACAACCTGGTAACACTTCATAGGCTACAACATCCTCCATGTCCTGCAAATTTCAGTTTTAGAGTTAATTCTGCCCACTCCTTGGGGGTCTCTGACATTCCCTGTCTTTTCCTGCAGTGCAAGCAGCTTGCAGGGGAAAAAAGGTTGAGAAAAAAGCCACCAGATCTCCACCCCCCTCAGCTGGAATATCAAATTTATGAGATTTCCTGGGCACAGCCAGCCATCTGCTAGGCAAAAGACAGTACCTGTGGGTTTTAAGGTTGAAATAGAGGTCTTAATTTTAAAATATAACAAACTGACAGCAGGAACATGAGGCACAAGACTTTGTTTCTGACAAACTGATGTATTAGTGCTCACCAGAGACAGGTGCTTTATAGTTCTTAAGCAAAACCTATTTGGGAAGTTTTATGGAGTGCAGCACAGCTAAAATACCTTCACCACTGAAGTGAGAGTTATACTCAGAACCAGAAGAAAAAGGACATTTTCTTATTGCTAGAGAACACAGCATATTTCAGACTTAATATTCTGATTAATAGCTGGGGAAGAACAGGGAAAGAAGTCACTATGGACCTGAAACAACCTGGAATCAACCCAAAGGACTCTGGCACACACAGATTCCACATTTATGGCCAGCAAGCAACAGTCCTGGTTCTGGGGAGACTTACCTGGGGATTTCTTATTTAATTGTTCTCCACATTTCAGGAGAAATGTCTGCCACACCTGGCAGACTGTTGCTTCTCTACATAGGCCCAGTGTGGGAAGGATGAAAAAGAACATCTGCCAGCACAGCAAACCAAGCAAGATGAGCCTGAACCCCAAAAGATGAAGAGGAGGCCTGGGCAGCTCACCCCACTTCTGTCTTAACTTTTTTTCTACTTCCTGACAGCTTGCAGGAAGCACAAGGGACAGAAGTTGTTGTGTGGCTGTGGAGAATGGAGGCTGCACTCCCCAGCAGGAAGTTTCTTTAGTAAGGAACTGTTCTTACACTCAGACATCCTTGGGCTGGGTCATGGGAAGTCCTGTTTCAGGATTCTTCCCTGAGACTTCATCCCAACTCACCTTGCCTCAGAACACTGGCTGAAAATGCTAAGAAAAGGCTGCTCATGCTGAGTTGCTTTTGGCACTGGCAGAAGTGAATCAAACTGGAAGTCACTGAAGAGGTGTTTTGGGGTTTTTTAACCCTACCACCATCAAAGGGAAAGCCAAGAATGTCTATGTGTCATAATTGTGCAGTAAAACACCTTCCTGGATTCTGTCTAGAACTCTGAAGCTGAGAACTGATAGAAAGCACTCAGATAATGTGTCAACCTCTTCAAGAAAGATGAAGCCAGTGGGCATGCTAAGATGATAAAAAAACCATCTTGCTCCCTCCAGGAGGGGCCACTCTTTTAAGCACTGGTGTGGGACAGCAAAGATTGAAAGCTCAGGAGTTATCTACAGTAAGTTCTTGAGTTCTGGCATCATCCTCACCCAAGAATTCTCCTTGCAGAAACAAGAAACAGATCTTCCCAGACTGTTTTAGCAATAGAGACCACAAATGTGACCCTGGTGACACAAGAGAGCTCAGAGACTTCAGCTATTTAAGTATCCCCAGAGGTACAAGTGCTGTTCTTCATGCATAATGAACTTGTACCACCTGCTGGGGAAATGGAGAATCAATTTCCCCCAGCAATAAAATCATCTCAGGCACAGGCTGATGTGACAAAATGATTGACACAAACCTGATTGTTTAAAAATCACTCCAGGGAAGGGTCAGTCACAGAGAAATCAGAGATGAAAATCAAAAAACAGATGAAAAGCATGCTTGGAGAAGAAATAAGCAAGGTGCACTGCAGATAAAGCTGAATATCCTTATAACCAACAGAGGAAGATGACACAGCTAAAAGTAAATCTTGCCTTGAAGCCAGAAGAAGAATCTTAGCAAGTTAAAAGGCTCAAAAGAGGACTGCAACACAGTCAAAAGAGCTACTCCCCTTCTTGAGTCCAGGTCAGTGAAGTTGCTGAGAAATAGTGTCAGGATTCCACTTCATTTGGAAAGGACAAACTGTGCCCTGGGTGCACTCTGCAGAGGCCAAAGAACTCCCAGCCAGACTGTGGATATTTGTGGGGACACCCCCCCAACTCAGAGCTTGAACAGAAGCTCTCACACCTATCACTCGGTTTGCTTTCATGTCTTCACTTACAAAGAGAGGAAGAAACACTGAGGATACACCAGAACTAAACCACAGTGAAGGTGTTCTCCTCCTGAGCACATTTATACACAGCTGAAGAGCTGCCCATGGTATTGACCCAGAAAAACCTCAGTAAGAGATCAGGCAAACTGCAACAGATTAGCAGCAACTGAAAGGCATCCTTTAGAGGGTAAGGAACAAAGTTCAGAGTGATTTGCTTCAATCAGGAGTTCCAGACTGGCTCTTTCCCCTGGAAACCACATCAAGTACAAGCAGCATCCTCTGGTGTGAAGCCGCAGCAAGCTTCAACCTCATCCCCAAGAGCTGTAGCATCTAGTGAGCTATACCTGTGACTGTTTGTGCTGGATGGAAATCTGTTTTTGGGAAGTGCAGGAATGCTCAGTGTTCCCTGATCCAGTAGAAGATGGGCTGCCTTGCTGGGCCTGCAAAAGAAAGTTAGTGTATGGTTATATGCACCTCAGCATGATCACTGCTGTCCATGCAGATATAATTCTCTTTACATGGGAGGTGCAGCCTGGCCTGGGTACCATGCTTTCATTTTAAGGTTTAAGAATGCTCTAGAGATTTAGTTCATTAAAACAAGAGTCAGTTTCTTTCAAGAAGTCTTGTCCAACCTGCTAAAAGACAAAGCTTTTAAAAGCTTCATATAATTCATGTCAGCTGAGATTAAGCGAGGCCAAAACAAATATTCTCAGAGCAAGACTATACTTCAATCTTTTGCCCCTATTAGATTGGTCTCTCAGATGCTATTATTTTCATCTACAGAAGATTTTGAGTCGTTAACTCAAAACTCAAATCATTTTATTAACCAAACAAGCAAAGCTTGGGACCTAGCACTCTTCACAAGGAAGACAAAACTTACCAGAAGGTGCCGGACTTGGTCCTCAATAAACCAGGCTGCACTTAACCACTGTCTTGGAGCAGAAAAGCTTCAAATCCCCCTAAAATCCCTTCAACTAGAAACATCCCTTGGGATTCAAAGCTTTTCAGGGCTGCTCACCGAGACAAAAGTAAAACAGAGGCCACCTCCCCTCTGTGCCAACTGCTCACTCTCCAGCCGCTGTTTCGCCAGCATCACCGACATCAGGGTTGGCAGAGCAGAGTGTTCCTCCTGGGGTTCCTTTGCTGTGCTGCCCTCTACCCCGTACAGAGGCTGCTCCACTCGCCTCTGGAACACAGGCAAAAAAAATAATATATATATATATATACAATCAACTTTTTCTTAAAAGAAAAAAAAAACACCAAAACCAAAAACCCAACAACAATTTCTCCGACTCTGCCAAAAGTGTTGTCAGCGAAGCAGCAGCTCAGGAGTGGGCAGGCAGCATGGTGAGGGGCTGATAATTCTTAACAAGGCTCTTGAAATGATTGTTCCAATGGGAGACAGCAAAAAGGGGATGAAGTTAATTAAAAAAAATAGAAAAGCAACAAACGAATCCAGGAGACCGAAGTCTTTGGCAGGTAACGCACGCCCGGCCTTTGGGAGGTGGCTTAGAGGCAGGGGGAAAAAACAGGTGGAAGAGGCAAAAATCTTGGTGTGTTGTGACTTCTGTCAATGCTTTCAAAATTATTTTCAAAATTATGCTACTTGATGGGGTTTTTAGGACTCATTTTGAACCAGCCAGTGTCACAATCCATCCATTCTTCTGGTGAAGTAAACCGAGTCAGAACTTATAAACGTCACCAACTTCACCATCCCTGGGACCTCAGTAACCTCACTGCTGTCCTTACAGTTGGGCCCATTTCCTGCAAGATAAGCAAAGTGCTAATGCTAATTCCAAAATCTTCAGGAGATGCCTTGCAGTTCTGAAAGGCCACCCCCTTTCTCCTGCAGTAAGGTCATTTTTCCAAGTGCAGTGCAGGAACTGGGTTGGTTAAGAACAAGAATTATCTGAGCCACGTTGATTACAGCACTCAGAATCCCACTGCCCTCACTGGAAAAGCCAGGCCAGGCATCTGCCACATAAAACCACTCAGGTCAGGCTTCAGTTTTTCTTAAAAACCTAAACTGTAACCTGCAGCCTATTTTCTGGCTAACTTAACAAATGTCAAGAGTGTCCTTTCCTCCCCCAAAGAATGCCTGCAGATGACAGTGACCTTGCCAGAGTCTGAGGATCTGCAGATGGTTCTTCTGATCAAAGGAGAAGCAATTCAAAGCAGTCAAGAGATTTGAAGACAAGAAGTTAAGATCCCAAAGCCATTACAATCCCTCTGCAAGTTTTGATTGCAGAAAATTTCCAGGACAGTGTAGATTAACTCACATGTTTGGAGGAGGTTTGTCTCCTAGGGAAAAACATTTTCACACTCTCTTGCCATACCATACTGACATCCATGAGGGTAAGACACTCAATCAGCTCCAATTTTCACTCATCCCTCCATCTTTTGGGGCTTAGATCAAGCCACTTCAGCTTGTAAGAGGTCAGATTTCACAAATGCACATAATAGTTTGATGTGAGTAAGTGAATATTACAGGTTAAGGTGCAAGAGGAAAGAAAAGAAGAGAACCTGTGTGAAGGAGAGAGACAAAGTGACCTGGTTCAAACTAAATGTAACTCAGCAGTCTTCACCTCATGAGAAATGCTCTGTTCTAACCTTTACCTACTCAAAAGTGAAGAAAACAACTAAAAAAAGAATTAACTTGACCCATTATAAACACTTGCAGCTGTTGGAATAAAGAACTGTCCCTAATGCATCACACATCTGCAGCATTCTGTGATGACATTCCTTTCATAAACATCTCTTTTAAGAGGTGTATTAGTGAATTAACAGGACAGGAGGAAGGGCTCTTCAATTAAATCAGATATCTTTTAATTTTTGTAAATATCAAAAAAAGCCTTGAAGTGTATCTGACATTTTCCCTTAAAAGTAGCATCAAAAGCTTAGAAACCCCAGCTACAGATATTGAATTCTGAGCAGCACATTTGGGGTTGGGATTTAGTTCAGTACACATTCATGACTGTGCAAAGGTCTCTGCAGAATAATGTAATCAGTAAAGACTTTGCATTTGGGTTTCAGAATTCTAACCTTCCCCACAATGCTCCAGACTTCTCTGACATTCAACAAATGCTGAAGATTTGTAAAGAGGGGCCCAGGCAATGTTCAAAAACTACAGATCAGACACCAGAGCCTTTGAATATTGCTTTGCTAGTTGAAAGAAATCTCTTTTAGCTGTGCTAAAATGGCCTAAAAATACTGGTTATTTCTTCACATTCAGATCTTGGAGAAATGCTATGACAGCAAAATGGAATTATGTAACAAAACAAAAAAAAAGCAACAGATGTGCATGTACCCATATTTCTTTGCAAGCTTTTGCTAATGCTCCTTATAAAGCACATGCTCATAAAAAGGCCTTCTCAATCTAATTATGGTTTTCAGTATCCCCAAAGGCTCCAATCAGGATTGGAATATCATTTGTGTGGTGCTACCCAAGCAGCCAGCACGCTCCCAACTTGCTGCAGAAATTCCTGAGCTACAACAGAACACGAGATAATTAATGTCAATTCCACCTATTAACAACACTGATCTACCTGTAACCACACAGCATGCTAAAAACAATGTCTTGCATGCTTTCAACTCTTGCTATTTGTACCAGTTACAACTGGGCTAATCACTGGGACAGTCTGGAGACATCTGGCTTGGCTGCCCACACCCCCGTTTCTGATTTTTCCAAGGCAGAAGCGCAAGAGAGAATCAACCAAATCATTCAACCCAGAGATACCCACCCACTTCTTTCCTCTTCAGAACCTTTTTACTGCCTGTCTGGAAGCACAGCCCCCAAGTTCATTAAAGCCATGCCCCCAGGGAAAACACTCACCGGCAAGGGGTTGGACAAGGAATGCTGAGGGGAGGACCTGGCGACAGGCGGCACGCTTCTACCCGGACTGGTTCCTGGGCCACTTCCCCCAGCAAACTGGCCAAAAGAAAGAGAGTTGACCATCAGTAATGTCACAGAGAAATGATATTTCAGCAAAATTAAGCTTTCCAGGCTCTAGGGACTCGTTTAAACAAAGTGAAGAGGAAAATTTGGAAGATTTCATGTTATCAAAAAGAAAAAAAATCGCAGCGAAAGGGAAGTGCTCCAGGCAAACATCCAGGTGTGCACTGACTGCAGGTTTCATTTTAACATGAAGATATAAACCTGCACACCTGGAGACAGATCAGCCCCTTCCTGGAGAGAATGAGGAAGCCTATTCTTGATGGGATGTGTTCAGCTGTGTGCCACAGAAGTGGTCAGAACTGTACAACCTCCCCCGAGGCACCTGTGCTAAGCTCTTTACAGAGAGGTGAGGAGCTGGTCCAGTTGGTCCAGAAATTCACACATTTGTGCACCCCATTTCCAAAAAAGCCTTTAACTTCCTAATCAGATCAGCAGGGCTTTGAAGACAGGTTCATTTCTAACACTGCATCTCTATCACAAAACATTTGCAGGCTGACAGCCTCATCTGAGATCCAGGTTGCAATGGAAATCAACCCCCAGTGAGCACTGCTGTGGCTGCTCCTTTAAAAATCTCCTTTCTCAAGGGTTCAAGAAATGTTAATTTAAAAAAAAACACCACAACAAAACTTGCAAAAATCTCATGTCCTCTCCCTGAACAGATTTGAGCAGGTTAACATCATCAATCAAGGACTCCCAGCTATTATTTAACTTGATGGCCCAAGGAACAGAAGTCCCATCAGAGTTTTACCTACAGATTTTGCATAATGTGAGCAGATTTCTCAACCAATGGCAAGTTGCTTACCTCAAAATAATCACTAATTTTATGTCCTCTAGGAGTGCCTTTTCCTAAAAAAAAAAAGGAAAACAAAAGGGAAAAATTAAAAGTTGGTCTTTTAAAGTTCACAAGTTAGGACACCACACTGAAAAACCACCCCTCTCTTTCTGCTCTCCCTGGAGGAGGGTTCTACACCTATCACAACAGCTTCTGCACAACAACACAGTGCCCCAGGCTCACAGCTCTTGTGCTGTTGTTGGGAGGGTTTCCAGTTGACAATTCAATTAACTCTCCATTCCAAACATGTCAAATCCAATCAAACAGCATTTGCTCAAGTGCTCAGAAAACACCAAGGCACTGAATGGTGCTTGGGTTCTCCAAAATTTCCTTCAAGATAAGGACAGAGGTCAAAGGGCACTTTTACTCCTCTGCCTTCAGGTAAATGAGTGCATATTAGATCTCTCACAAGCATTCCTTTAGGAGTTAAGGCAGATAATTAGTGGTGGCTTAATACAAGCTCATTAATACAAGCCCTTTTCTCTTATTAGAATATTATCAGAGTGATTCTGTCCACACCATCCTTGTTACTTGTTGAAGAATGAAACAGAAATCTGCCCCAATGCCCCCTGTCCATCTGAGCTTGAACACACTGGGTTTTTTCTTTCTCAGCATTTTGAGACAGCCCTGCCTGCTTTAGACTTGAGCACAGTTTGTTCTCTGATTTGTTATGGTGACAACTGAGTCTTAACAAGGCAGGCATCCATCTCAAAAAGCAAGGAAGAGAGCACACAGCCTGTATTTTGAAGCCTGGCTGCTGCATATGCAGTGCTGCAGGACCAAAACACCATTTCAGAGAAGCCAGATGAAGCCTTTGGGCAGTCTGTCCCATCAAAATGCAATAGTTTTGTGTGAAAAGAAGCTAAAGACAAATATTTCCCTGCCAGTGAGGATAACAAGACTCCCAGAAGAGAACTACAGCATCATGGAGTAGTTTATAACAAGATGCCTGACACACCCTGGAGAAGAGCCATTAGTTTCCTAGGACACTGACTGTGCAAAACCTGCAGAAACGAAGAGAAATCCTGCAGCAGGGTCAGGATGAATTTACCTTGACTGGTCTCATATGCTTCTGCTTTCCTCTTTCTATTCCGCTGGTCATTCTGTTTTTTCTCAGGAGTCTGTTAAACAATACTTCAAAATTAACATTTCTGCAGTTATTCCAAGATTTTAAAGAAAAATGCCAAGAAAAAGAAAAAGAAAAAAAAAAGACAATAATCTGCTCCGTATCCCCAGCAGCCATTTCACTTTTCTGCTGCATCTTTCTGGTACTTAAAAGAAACAACTGCTCCCAAATAGCTGCTGCTTTCTGATAAATGCACTGTCAAAAGGAGAGAACAAAGTGAGCAATGAGGTGAATTTTTTTTTTTCCTATTCCAGCTGCAGCAAGCCAGCTTCTACTGCTCAATTACCTCGTGGGGTTAGCAGAATAAGTTCAGACACTTTAAAAAAAACTTGCAGAAAGTGATCCCAGGACTGGTGCAAGAGGAGTAATGGTGAGATATTTTAGTACAGACACCTAAATTTGCACTCTGGTGGCTACTAACAGCACTCTGGTGGCTACTAATAGTCTCCCAGGACAAATGATCTTGCCTGCAGCTAATGCTTCTTCCCCAAGTCCTTTGCAGATGGCAACAAGAACTGTCCAGTGGTGCCCAGCTGCAACCTCACACAAAACAAGGCAGAGCTGCCCAAGCCAGGAGAAAACTGCCACAGCTGCAGCAATTTCCCTGGATTTTGGGTTGCTCCTGTCACCAGGGTCACTTCTGTGGCCAAACCTGCTGAAAACATTAAGGAGCACTGCATTAAAAGCAGCTGGAAAGGAAGACACCTTGTCATTTCCATCACTGTCAGTTGAAAACCATCCCTTATCCCAAAAGGTCCCAACTAATATTCAATCTATACACTTCACAGTCACTGCAGCCACCACTAAACTGTAGCCTGGGGGCAGGAAAAAAAACCCCACAGAGTGCAAATCACAGCTCTGGGGGAGGGAAAGCCATGGCCAGAAAGTTTGTGGTAAACCTAAGTTTCATGCTCTTTGGAAACCAAAGTCCAAAGTACTCTGTTTAAAAAAGATCTCTGCCAAAAGACTTGCAGACAGGAAGCAGAGAAATCAATCTGCCTCCTTGAAGAGGATAAAAAAAGGATAAAAAAAGAGAAAGCTGACACCACCAGAAGCTAAACCTGGGATGCTGGATATCTCCAGTCCCATCTTACCAGCTGGGAAGTCAGTGACATGTTACTGGTAAGAAGATGGAGGGGATGTTAAGACAATGGCTAATGTGTCTGCAAGTAATTTTTAGAATGAGGGGACTGAAAACTCCCTTAACTATTTATAGACTTGCTGCACCAGCTCCTGGGTGTGTAAAAAGTCAGTGCTGTAGCCTCCTCACTGCCTGGTGAAGAACAACTCATGACCAGCGTTGGTGTGACTGTAACACCATGGGCTCCATTACAGCCTCCCTGGAGCTGTGAGCATATTAATGAGATTCTGGGGAAGTTGTTTTGCCATTCCAGTCCTTACATAATAAAAAAAAAATTACACACAGCATTATCTGTTAGAGAGAGAAAGAGCAAGGAATGGTAGATTGGATTATGTCAGCGTGGTCCATCTAAATCGCTCCACAGAAGTTCATTAAAAAATTAACTTGGTTTTTCACTGTTTAATTAAGAAAAAAACCCAACAAGTTGGGTTTTCACTGTTAACTATACTTACATGTATGAAGTTTAAGATATTGGACTCTCAAAACTTAGCTTCAGACACATCAGTAAGTGATATAATGGAGGGAAACATCAACCGAAACTTACCTGCTGCCCATGTGAAAAGCTCTTTAAATGCAGAAGAACATCCCTTTAAATCTGAGATTTTGCTTTCTTAATGGGGAATTTTAAAGTAAAAATAGAATTCTGCAATTAATTTTGCTGCTTTAGCAAGTGCTTGGAAACAGTTAGTCCTAAAGCAGTGAGATTAAACAAGGACAAAGCATCAATTTTCACCTCCCCACACTTGCACAGAATGATTCATAAAAATGCTCCACTTTGTACAGAGTTCTGCAAACCCACATAGGTGATAGGTAAGGAAAACTTCTCCATTAATACTCCCTGCCTCTTTATTTGACCAAAACCATATCCAAAACCAGCAAACAAACCACAATGCAGCTGAAAACAATTTCACAAGCTGAGGTTTACAAATTCTGGGGTTTCAGAGCTGGGTAAAATCTGCCTGCTACTGAGAGAAGTGTTTCTCAGCACTCTAAGATCCAGACTAAATACTTCCACTAGTCCCTTTCACACCCTTTCCCTCACTCTGACACAACTCCTGTGTTTTCAGTTGAATCATATCCACCTTAAACCCAATTATGAGGAGGATTTGTGCTTGCTTACCTCCAATTCCTTATCACTCAGGGAACCCACGCTGCACAAGCTCTGGTTGGAAGACTCACTATTTAATGGACCCTAGTGAAAAACAAGCAAAGATTGTTAGAAACAACTTCCAGGGCAGATCCATCCTATCAAACATTGCATCTCTGGCCTAACTACCCTGTTCTAAAAATCCCATGAAGGCAGCAGCAACATGGGTCAAGTACCCAGGCACATGATGGGGCACTAAAAAAACTTCCAGAGTGGCTTTGGAACAAGAATGGAGCCAGATGGAGAGTTTGTTCTCATGGAGTGATCCAACCTTTGCAGGGATATTTCTGAATTATTTCATAGCCCATTTAATCCCATCCACAAAACAGCCAAAGCAAGATTCCTAAAACTGGTTTGAGAACCCAAACTTTTTGTTCAGGAGCAGTAGTTCCAAGCTCAGCTCTTCAGGTGAGCATCTGCTTGACCTGGGCTAAGAATTCAGAGGCATTTTCCACCTGGAAATACAGCTATTCCTGTCCCATGATGCTGGCAGTCCCACTGATTATTTTTTTTTTCTTTAAATACATCATTTTTCTGCCTCTTTTAACACTAAGAAGTGAACAAGAGAAAACTGTGGTCACAGCAGTACAACTGGCACCCATTTTTCCCACTAGGATTTTACAGATCCACAGCTGAGCAGCCAACAGAGAAGTTGTTCCTAGCAGGATAAAACCCAAATCCAAGAAGCTGGAAGAGATTTAATCCAAATAATAAGCAGGTACTCCAAGAGCCTACATCTGCATGGGTACACATCTGCATTTTTAGGTACCCAAGAATTTTGGAAGTGATTTTTCTCCAAGCTGTATCCATACTGGTTGTTATAAGGAAAGGGAATCATGCCAAGTCAGTGTTTTAGCTTGGTGCTCTGACACAAAAATAACCTCCCACAGATCTGACTTAAAAAAATCAAGACAAATTTGACAAAGGAATAAAACCAAGATTCACAATTGCCAGCCAGCCAGGCAGAAAGGGACCTGGGAGTCTGCATCGACAAGAAACTGAACATGAGCCAGCAGTGTGCCCAGGTGGCCAAGAAGGCCAATGGCATCCTGGCCTGTATCAGAAACAGCGTCACCAGCAGGTCCAGGGAGGTGATTCTGCCCCTGTACTCAGCACTGGTGAGGCCACACCTTGAGTCCTGTGTCCAGTTCTGGGCCCCTCAGTTTAAGAAGGATGTAGAGGTCCTGGAACAGGTCCAAAGGAGGGCAACCAGGCTGGTGAAGGGACTCGAGCACAGGCCCTATGAGGAGAGGCTGAGAGAGCTGGGGCTGTTCAGCCTGAAGAAGAGGAGGCTCAGGGGAGACCTCATTGCTGCCTACAACTCCCTGAAAGGAGGCTGTAGCGAGGTGGGAACTGGACTCTTTTCACAGACGACCTTCAACAAGACAAGAGGACACAGTCTTAAGTTGTGCCAGGGGAGGTTTAGGTTAGATATTAGAAAGAATTCCTTCACGGAGAGGGTGATCAGGCTATGGAATGGACTGCCCGGTGAGGTGGGAGATTCTCCGTCCCTGGAGACATTTAAAAAAAGACTGGATGTGGCACTCAGTGCCATGGTCTAGCAACTGCTCCAGTGGGTCAAGGCTTGGACTTGATGATCTCTGAGGTCCCTTCCAACCCGGCTAATTCTATGATTCTATGATTCTATAATTACTGATGGAATGTATTACCAGCTAAAGCCACCTCTCCATTAATAACTTGTGAGCAGTTTTTCCTCCAAAATTCATTCCATTTTAGCTTTTTTGGTTTTGCAGTAACCACTTCCCACCAATTTCCTCAAGGAAAAGCCACTTTTTCTTATATACCTGAGTGGAAGATTTATGGGAGGGGTGGGGAAGAAGCTTTAACACCTCAGAGAAATGCTACCAGGGATTCTTTGAGTGTAGCACTTCTCCCCTGCCCATTTCTAAGACCAAAACCACCACTAAACTAAAACTGTGACACAACCTACCTATTACTCCCCCCAGTTTCCATGTAAGCATCCCCATAAAGTCAAAATTCTCTTTACCTTCTGCATTACCCTCTGAAACTACCAGATTTCTTCCCTCTAAAAGGACCTGCTTAGTTACTTCAACAAACCAAACCAACTACAACACTTGAACACCTCAAGAAACTACACATTGAGTAGTTTGGAAAGCAAATTACTTGATGACAACTTGCAGATGAGGTGCCCCTCATTAATTCTGCACACAAACAGCTCCAGACCAGCAAGATATTTTCTCTCCACTCTTCAGGAATACACCAAGTGAAAAGAGAGTTGTTTTCTAAATAAAAACTCCCCACCACCCAGGGTGATGGCTCACACATCATAGAGATCCAACTCCTTGGCCAAGTTGACTTAAAAAAAAAAAGATGCAGCAGCTTACAGCAAGTGGCAGCAGAAAGTTAACCTCTTCACCCATGTCAAAAGCTTGTTTACAAACTGCACAAATGCTGTGCTCTCAAATCCTTTGCTTCCTCACATGAACTCAACCCCCAGCCAGCAGGTTCAAGGCATCAACCTTCTGTGAAAGCTTCAGTAGGTGCAGGAGGATGGTAAAAAACATGAGCATGTGCTGCTCTCAGATGGGCAGGCTGGGGTTGTGACATGAAGAAGAGGAGAGGGAAAGTTGTTTTCACATTTGTTTCAATCTCACTCCTTCCATTTTACACATGGAGAGCAAGTGACAGGAGCAGCTGCTCCCAAAATGCCACATTTGAGCTTTTCAGGAACAGTGGGGTGGGAAGGTTCCAGCCAGGACCTGTATACCAGGGTAACCTGCAGAAATTAACTGATGAGGTCATCTGGAACTAAAAATGATCCTGAGATTTTTTTCTGAAAGGAATTTTATCCTCTCCAGCACAAGAAAAAAAAATCCCCTAAATTTGCATCTCAATGTCAAGTTCTGGAATGGAAGCAGCTGGAAGAAAGGGCTCATAAAATCCACAGTTTTTCCTCTTCCCAGTATCACAACACCTCTACCCACCAATCCATGTGGGAATTTTATTTGGAATCCAACCCATTTTTTGCATCAATGTAAGATCAGTTCTTAACACAGATTCTTGAAGAGCAAAACCACCTCTTTTCCCTTTACTTAAAAGCTTCCTCTAGAAGCTACACTGACAAAATTGTAAAATTGAACTCAATGCAGCAGGAGAAAGGTGAAAAGGAACCAACTTCTGAGTGATGGAACCAGAAAAGAAGAGCTTGCCAGATGTCTGAAAGTCTCACACCAGTTCCTGTGCACTGAGGTTGGGAATAAATGCAGAATTCCTTCTTTGTAGCCAAGTTTTGACCCATTTCCACTTCATGAGCTTTCCTCTCCCTTGATGATCTTCTAGAGGGCTTTTCACTGACACTTCTGACAGTAAAGGATTAAGCCTTTCTTCCAGGCAAGGAGCTGAAGCATCTTGTTGATGGCAGAGTTGGCAAAAGTCTTGTTTTGAGGTATTCTGACTACAGAAACACAACTGGGCTGGGAGAACGTGCTGTACTCCAGGCAACAAAGCTGCAGGGATGTTTCAGGAACATGGTGAGTCCTCAGCTACACCTCTTCTGACATAGTTAGGGGAGAGAAATCAACAGCAAGTTTTCCTGATGATCCAGCCAGATATCCTGTTTCACATAGAACCTCCTGTTATCAACTGCTTATAGCACCAGGTTGAGACAATGGATTTAAGAAACCACCCACACCTCAGCATCTCCCCCTCAACCAACAGCCAGTGTGTGAGGGTATAAAAAAACCCAACAAAACCTTCAAATTTCTGCTTTATCATTCCTTACTGTTTCTATTTAACTCACCCACTGGATAAATGGTAATTTAGCAAACCATTCTAAGTGGTCATGACACAAAAGGAATTAAAGGCACAAACCTGAATTTTGGAGGGGAAAAAAATACCCCAAACTAAGCAACATCAGAGTATTGCTGGGGAAGTAGAAGCAGGGAATAATAAACATGCAATAATTAACACAGGAAGGACTTATAAATTTTGTTTCTGAAGAAGGCATCTGGCTGTTCTAGCCCTGACTACTTTGGGGATGCCACTTCCAGCCCACTCACCCACTGTACCCTGTCAAGAGACTCAGTGCTGGGGCTCAGCAAAAATTCAAACTACGTGGGTCATCTGAAAGCAGCTCCCAAGTTTCCAGAGTGTTTACCCAAATGACAAGCACAGGAACAGCACACACTTCCTCCTCCACAAGGAATTTCATTTGGAGATAAGCTGGCATGCTCTTTTCCCTTGTGATTCACCTCTCAACTGCTGCTTTTAAGTCCATGACCTACCTATGCACAACAAAACCTCCAGGCTGAGAAGTGGATGCGGAAGGAGCAGACGTTTTCAAGACTCCTACTCAAAAGGCAAGGACTGAAAAATCTGTCCACTCACACAAGCTGGTTTTAGTCATTTCTCCCTCTGCAAGAGCTCTGGAAAGGCCACAAAGAAGGCACAATGGCTGAATTTTCAATAGGAACAACTTAGCCTTGGATCTTCCTTCTCCAAGCCTGACTCAGCCCTCACCTCTCTCCTCTTCAAGCCCATCCACTGCCCCACGACTTCTGCAGCTCCTCAGCCTCTCCAAGCTCCCCAAAATCAGCCCTCAAGGCTTGTTCACAACTTTGGGCAGCCTCCATTTTCTTCACTCCAGCTCCTGGTATCAAAAGACAGCTCTAGGAATTCAAGCTGCCTAACCAGAGCCTCCAATGGGGCCTTCCAGCAACATGCAGTGCAAAATTCTTCTCTTGCTAAGTCCAAGGCAGAGCCATGCTTCATTACCTTGAGACAAGGGAACTTGAGCTCTTCTGAATTCTGTAGCAAATCAAGAGATTTCAAAGAGGAAAAAAGTCAATCTTAATTCCACTAAAAGTGCTGACTCCACACAGGTTTACACCCAAGTGAAAAGGTTGAATGGTTTTCCAGTTACTCTGGTCCAGCACTATAGTCTAAGACAGGTTTAATTAACATGCTCTCATTAAGCATCAACTAAGTATGAGAATTACAGCCTGCTTCTTAATTGGGCTTTTAGGAAAGCTCCCTATTTCAGCTAACAATGAAATCCCCCCAATCACTTAGTCTTTTAGCCATGAGAAGTTCATCTACTGTCAGATGTATCCCCACTACATCAGATGGATAAGCAGATCTGCACCAGGATTTCCTTGCCTTGCATTAGGAGTTCTCTCAAGTTGAAAAAGGATTTTTCCTGACACCAAAACTGGCCAGAAGGGTCATGCAATTCACCTGAGGGCAGGGGAAGGTAGAGAAACTAAGCTCTGACAACTCAGGCTCTGGCAGCCACACAACACATTTGAAATAAAATTCCATTGCACACAGAAACACCCAAACCAATCTGGTATCAAGTACTGACACATCCTGTGAGAGCTGCTAAATCCAACTGTGAGTTTCTAAACTCTTAACTAGCTCTTCTGGTGGTTAGTTACCTGGTTACCTGGTAGGGCCCACTGCTCTGCAGCACCATTTCCCTTCAATCAAGACATGCTTCTTCTCAAATAAATATTCAACTTGCTAACTGCTAAAGAAATGCTGCCATGTAGACCACCAAACTGCTAGTTACTGAGCTGGTTAAGATGATAAAATGACAGAGAAATGGTAAAAACCAAAATAATGCAAGTAAAAACTGTTCTTTTTTTAGGAGGAATTCTCTTTTTGGAGGCAGATGCTCTGCAGTTTAAGTGCCACTCTTTGGGTTGTTTTCATTCCTGCCTTTACAGTATCTCAAAGAGGGAGGAAAGGGAGCACTGGCTCCCACCAAGACTTTTCAATTCTAGCACAGTCATCTCCAAGATTCCCACCCCACAGAAGTGAGGGTTACTCTTAGAAATCCTTCAGCCTGTTAATTCAGCTCTAATCAAGTGGCACACACAACTTTTAAGATCTTTTAAAGAGGAGATGTGTGCTGCTGTTCATGATCCACCCTGGTTAAGCCTGTGGAGAACCACATGCAAACAGAGATTCAACCCCAATCACCCACTCTCTGCTCCAGGAAAAGGCTGTTGGAAATTCCAGAAATCCTTTGGAGTTAACCCATCTGATATCTTAAAGGCAGCACCCAGGCAGGGGGAAGGGAGGCAGAACAGAGCAAATTAAACTATGTTATCTACAGAGACAAACTGCATTTTGAAGATGCTTCCACTTCCCTAGTAAGCAAATAAAAACAGGAGCCAAAAAAGCAGGAATTCTGGTAGGTGTCAGGTAGTGATGTGTTAATGCAAGGACTTGCTTTGCAAATTTGGGGGAAAATGGCACTTTACCATATGGCAGGAATAGACATCTAAAGCATCACTGGCTTTTTGAAGCTATTTAGTGACCTGGCTGAACCACAGGAGTAGAAACAGTTGCCTAGAAACATTCCTTGCTCATAGATTTGATTCCAGGAATTAACTCCAAGCTTCTAGAGAATTATTTTCTCCAGCAACTAAGTGAGATAATTCAGCACAGACTTGCAACAGAATTTTGAGGCATCTGGGACTGCAAATGAGCTCGGTCATTGGGTTGTGCCTTCAGCTACCACAGGAGGTGACAGCACACAGCTGTTTCCAAAACAGTTTAGGATTTCTGTCCTCTACTACTGTTACTGGAAAGCTCTTCCAGAATCTCATGACTCTGATGGCTACAAGCTTTTTTTTCTGGTTTCAAGCCTAAACATTTATTCTAGCTCAGCTTATCAGTCTTTCTTCATTTTTAGAAACACAATGTAATTGTTCTTCACTGGTGGGCTCTGAAGCTGCAGCTGTATTAAGGATGTAAAGGACTACATTACAAAGCTCCCAAATATACCCTCTATTTCTAAACATTAAAAAAAAAAACAACCCTAACCAACCACCCTGAGCTATGCAGCCAGTCAGAAGAAAGCAGGAAGCTCAGTTACAACTGCCTGCTGCCTTCCCCCCAATGGCAGAGCCTCTCAGCTGACATTTCTTCCTTTTAGGCAATAAAACAACCCCAGAATCCCTTCTATCCCAGGAGGATGTGCCAGTCCCAGTCCCACTAGATGGCACCACCCTACCCTACAGAGCTTTCCTTCCCCCTTGGGATTGGAGAGAGCTAAAAAACCAAAAAAAATCTCAGAAGTTTGAAGCAAGACATCCCAGCTTTCCCCAATAGAATTCCCTTGAAGACAAGGACCTACCAATGCCAGGGCGGAGCATGACGGACGGAGGCTTGGGGGGGTAGGGAGGGAATTTGAAGCACCAACCTGGGAGGGAATGTAGTAGCTGAGGTTAATATTGCACCCAAGATTTGCTGCAACATAGCAGAGTCATGCTACTTCATATCAATGGTTGGCTGAGCTGCTGGAAATTAGCAAGGGAATCACTAGAGGGATCTATGGTTGGAAATGCACTGCCCAGCTTACTGGGGATCATGAAGTAAAACCCTGTGCTGCACAAAAAAGGGGGGAAAATTAAAGTTGGGAGCAGGGCTTTGCTCAAAACCTCCAAGAAATGAGGCTATTCTGCTTGGTTATGCTTTAGAAAGAAAAATGAGTTGTCAATATTCACCTGACAGAGAAAGGGCTTCTCCTTTCTGCTACAAACCTGTTCAAAACAGAATTAAGTTCCAGTACCATTTAAAATTTATGCCTCTAAAAGAAAAAGTTCTTAACATTCTTGGTGAGCAGTGAGTGTGCTGGCACAGTTTTAAAGCAACAGTTGTGTCTACACTTCTAAGTCTCAGCTAGGCCAGAAAGTTGGTTTACTTTATCTCTACAGCTAAAGATGTTCAAGTGACATTCATGGGGGAAAGAGGGAAGAAAGAGATGAAGAGGTCCATGAAAAGTTGTAATGCTGCATAAAACAAGTCTTTCATGATTGTAAATACATTGTGTGGCATAAGCTTATGGTAGTAAAAGTCTGCAGATTAAAAAAAAAAAAGTCTTGGAAGTGGGGGAAAAGATCAAAAAAAGCCTCACTGACTTCAGTAACAGAAACTGCTACTCCCTGGCAACAACTCCTCTTCCTCACTACTACTTAGAGCTGAGGATTTTACTTGTGCTCCCTTCCAAGACTGAACCTTGAGTCCTGATTGAAGTACAGAGCAGAAAGGAAAGCATGAACTCCAACAAAACCCTTTTTCAAGTTCTGCTTGGCTTTGAATTCTTCTAAGAAACAGAGCAGCTACAAAGTTTCTCCCCTAAATAATTCCAAGAGTTTTCTGAAAATCCCAGCCAGCAACGCTAGGTTGGTTTACCACCTCCCCTGGTGTTGCCCAAAACTCAGGATCTTCCTCAAAAGGAAACTCCTTATCACTGACTCAGTTGCAGATGAGTTCTGCCATCATTTCATTGCTAGGTGACTCAATTAGCATCAATTAACACCATCAGCAGCATCTGGAGAACTAAGAGTTTAATGCCAGGGGATCAAGCAGCCACACAATGTTGTTATTCTCAAGAAAGGCAACTACTGAACAGTTCTTAAGTTGGACATGAGGACAAAGATGGGATCACAGGTACAGGAGAGCTTCCCTGCTATTAAAAAACTACTTTTTGGGGGTGTCCATGCAACAATTTGAGCACCCTGCACCCTCAAGCTCTTGATTTGGGGGGTCAGATGTTGTATAAAAACACAGAAACCTGGAAACTGCATCTACCAAGTGGCCAAATTCAGTTCTCAAATGCAGATCTGGAGAAAGGAAGAGACAGAGGAGATTTTCCCTTGCAAAGCCAAAGCTGTCAGGGGTTTTTTGGGCAACAATTTGAGCACCCTGCACCCTCAAGCTCTTGATTTGGGGGGTTAGATGTTGTATAAAAACACAGAAACTTGGAAACTGCATCTACCAAGTGGCCAAATTCAGTTCTCAAATGCAGATTTGGAGAAAGGAAGAGACAGAGAAGATTTTCCCTTGCAAAGCCAAAGCTGTCAGGGGTAATTTGGGCAACAATTTGAGCACCCTGCACCCTCAAGCTCTTGATTTGGGGGGTCAGATGTTGTATAAAAACACAGAAACTTGGAAACTGCATCTACCAAGTGGCCAAATTCAGTTCTCAAATGCAGATTTGGAGAAAGGAAGAGACAGAGGAGATTTTCCCTTGCAAAGCCAAAGCTGTCAGGGGTTTTTTGGGCAACAATTTGAGCACCCTGCACCCTCAAGCTCATGATTGGGGGGTTAGATGTTGTATCAAAACACAGAAAATGTGAAACTCTATCAACCAAGTGGCCAAATTCAGTTCTCAAATGCAGATTTGGAGAAAGAAAGAGACAGAGGAGATTTTCCCTTGCAAAGCCAAAGCTGTCAGGGGTTTTTTGGGGGGTGTAGAGAAGCTGCCTGAAGATGGAGCATCTCCTAAAGTCTTAATTAGATCCCCCCAAAACTTCTGCATGGCAAAACATCTGCTCATAGAGATCCCATTTTCATTCCTCTTCACCACAAAGGAGCAGCCAAGACACAACTATCAACACAAAACATTCTGCTCAGCCAAGCAAAATTATCTAGGTAAATTTAAATAAAAAAACCAACCCAAAAGGGGCAGCAGAGGATGGCTAAGGAGTCATGCCAGTTATCAAAGGGATTCCTACTCACCTTAGCAACCCCAACTCCAGTGAACCTGGCCTCCAGGAGTTCCTGCCTTCTTGGGTCCAGGCTATGCAATTCTTCCATCATTTCTGCTGCTAAAGGAGAAGAAAACTCAGGTTATGCAAGGCAAGGAGAGAGATTTAATATTCCATGCCACTGAGAAGCCTCCAAAGGGCCTGCTCTGCAGCACAACCATGTAGAAAGCTTTTTTTTCCAAGAAAAATGCAGGATTACCATGAAGGAATGCCATGACTTAACTCCCATCTTCCTGTATTTAAAAACCATAACCCTGCTGGAGAGTTTCCTCTGTGGTATCATCCATGTCAAGGGCTCTAAACCCAAGAACCCAATGATGTCCCATTCTCCCACTGGATGCTTTTATTAAAAAAAAAAAAAAAAAGGAAAACATGGGACCAGAGTGTTCTGACTAAAAGCTTCAGAGCTTTTCATCAGTGCTGCATGACCAGGAGGAAAAAAAAAACCAAAGAAAAGCAGCATTTTTTTTACCCTGTAATCTTTGGCAAATCCTGGAAATTCTGGATGTCCCCTACCTCCAAATTTCACTGAGTGTTGGAGGTTTCAAGTAAGAAAATGAAGCTTGTTTAAACCTTTTACTCTACAGAGGAAAGCATCAGATACTTCTAGTGGAAGAGAAATAACTGAGGTTCTGGATGCACCTCTTGGCAACTCAAGGTGTTGCTGTTATCTGAAGGATTAAAAAAAAAACCCCAACCAGTTGTGTCTCCCAGGTTAAAAAATCAGGAAATCAACATTTTGAATACTGAGCTGAAAGGAAAAAAAAAAAAAAAAAGGACAAATTTCAATGTTCATTATAACTGTGAATCACATCTTCCCAACTGCACCAATTCCAGAAATGTCTGTTCCAGTTTCATTTTCTGGACTAAGGCAGGGAAAAAAAAAAAAAAAAAGAGACTGAAGATAAAGATTTGCTGTATAAAGAGCATATGCAATGAGGAAAGTTCTTGAAGGGCAGCAAGTGCCCTCTAGAAGAGGCAGTATACAATTGTTCCTTTTATTAACTGTCCATTTTGTCCCTGCTGTTTCCTCCCAATGCTGCAGCTCTGAGTTACAGGGGGCAAAGTGAATCCATCCAGGGGCATTTCCAAGTGCTCTCCCAAATCAGGAAAACGGCCTCAGACACTAATGGGATACCAAATGTGGTTATTATTAAAAAAAAAAAGCAAAGAAAACAACCTTTCTACTATGAAAACCTCCAACAAAGCTCTCAGCTTAGTTTGCAAACCAGGAAATCTGTGCAGGGAGGAAAATGACAGACAAGGCAGGAAGGCAAAAGGTGTTCAAACACTCCCAGGTCTCTCCTTCACTGGGGGAGACGTGGAGACCATCCAGGAGGGAATCACATCCCTAGGCCGGGAGGAAGAGCCAGGAAAGGGATTGCCACAACTTCCCGAGCCTTCCCACCCCCAGGGACTGCCCAGGACCCCCCTTTCCCCATCCCTCCCAGCTGGGGATGGCATTGCCTCCCTGACTCCTTTGCTGGGGGGATTTTTTCCTTTCTTTAGGGAGGGTTATTTTTAGGGGGGGATTTCAGGTTTTTCTTTCTCCCCACGCGGTAACAAACCCCCGGGTGTACGAGCAGCTTTACCACCGCCTCGGCCTCCTCCTCCTCAGCACCACCTCAACTCCCAGCCCGGGGATTCACAGGCCGTGCCCACACCCCCCCAACCCCCTTCCTTCCCCTACTCCCCCCCTCCCCCGAACCGGACCGAACCTCCCTTCTTACCCCGGTAAGAACGGGCCCGGGCCTAACGCTGCCAACCCGCGGGGCCTGCGCTTCGCCCTGCCCCGCCGAGCTCAGCACCCGAGGCCCAGGCCTCAGCTCCGGCCGCCCCGGGCCATAGGCCTCGGGCCCTTCCGCCCTGACCCCCCCCCTCAGCCCCGGCCCCGCCGCAACCCAACCCCGGGGAAAGCCTCGGAACCACCTCCGCCCCTCCCCGGGGTCTCCGCTCGCTTTCCCCCCACCCTCCGCCACGGCCCCGCCGCCCTCAAAGCGGCCTCGGGCCCGGCACCGGGGGAGGGAGGAGGAGGAGGAGGAGGAGGAAAGGAGGAGGAGGAGGAAGGAAGGAAGGGGGTGATGGTGCTGGGGGTGATGGGGTCTCCGTGCTTCCCCCTCCATCCCCCCCATCCCGGGCGGTCTCACCTGGTGCTGCTGCTCCTGCCGCCGCCCCGCCGTTCCTCTCCCCTCCTGCCCGGGCCCAGCGCTCCCCGGGCACCGCTCGGATCCCGCCGCCGCCGGGGGCAGGAGGAGGAGGAGGAGGAGGAAGGAGGGAGGGAGGGAACCTGCTGCGGCGGCGGCAGCACGGGCGGGAGGGGGGGAGGCCAGGGGCGGCTCCGCGGCCTCTCGTAAACCGAGCGCCGCCGCCGCCGCTGCGGGCACCCGGGGCTCCAGGCGGGAGAGAAGGGCGGAGGGGAAAGGAGGGGGGAGGTTGGGAGGGGGGGCGGTGGCAGTGGAGGGGGGGAAAGTGGGGGCTCGCCCCTCGCCGACTCCGAGGCGGGGAAGGAGACACTTGGGGGGGGTCGAGGGAGGGGGTGGGTGGGTTTGGGAGGGATGGGGGAGTAGGGAGAGAAGCGAGTGAGAAGGGACGGGTAGGCCGCGGATCCCCGGCCTCGCGTAAGAAACCTGTCCCGGCCGGGGTGCGCGGAGGCCGGCGGTAACCGCAAGGCCTCGCGGCAGGACAAAAGGCCCGAGGGTGGAAGGTTGGGCGGGCGGAGGTGGCCCGGGCAGGTAGGGAAGAGAGAATGGAGGCCGGGGTTTGGGGTTATGGAGGGGGGGGGGGAGGAGGAGGGGAACCCCTCCGGTTCTCGGGGGTGCGGGCAGGTGGCGGGGCCGCTGGGGCCCCTGCTCGCCCCCTCCCTCCCCGCGGCGCTGGGCCCGGCCCGGCCCGGATCGATTGGTGCACACACAGTGGTGAAACCCCGCCGAGTCTCGCGAGATTTGCACGGCGGCCGAGAGGGCGGGGCTGGGGGGGGGGCTGGAGGGGGGGTGGGGGGCAGGGTCAGAGTGAGGGGGGGGGCAGAGGGGCGGGCCTGGGGAGGGGGGTCTGAGGGGGTCTGGGGGGTCTGGGGTCAGGATGCCCCGGGGGGGGCTGGAGGGGGCAGGGGGGTTGGGGGGTGCGAAGTCGGGGGGGTCTTGGGGGGTCTGGGGTCAGGATGCTCCGGGGGGGGTGCATAGTCCTGGGGGGACAGGCGGGGGTCGGGGGGGGTCTAGGGGGAAGAGGGTGAGGGTGGGTATGGGGTCAGGATGCCCCGTGGGAGTCAGTGGGTCTGGGGGGGTCAGGAGGGGGTCTGGGGGTCAGAGGGTGAGGGGGGGTAGGAGGTCAGGATGCCCCGGAGGGGGGGGAGGGGGGGCAGGAGCAGTCTGGGGAGGGGGCGTTTGGGGGGGTCTGGGGTCAGGATGCTCCGGAGGGGGTCGGGGGGGGGGACAGGGGGGTTGGGGGGGTGCAAAGTCCGGGAGGGTCTTGGGGGAAGAAGGGGAGGGGGGGGGTATGGGGGGCAGGAGCAGTGTGGGGAGGGGGGGTCTGGGGGCGTCTGGGGTCAGGATGCTCCGGGGGGGGATCAGTGGGTCTGGGGGGGTCAGGGGGGGTCTGGGAAGTAGAGGGTAAGGGGGGGTATGGGGTCAGGATACCCTGGGGGGGGAGGGTCAGAGGGTCAGGGGGGGCCTGGGGAGGGGCCAGGAGGGGTCGGGGGGGGGGGTCTAGGGGGAAGAGGGTGAGGGTTGGGGTATGGGGTCAGGATGCCCGTGGGGGGGTGGGGGGTTATGAGGGTGAGGGGGGGGTATGGGGTCAGGATGCCCCCCCCGGGGGGCTTGCGAGGGGGCAGTGGGTCAAGGGGGGTCAGAGGGGGTCTGGGGGGGGAGATGGTGAGGGGGGTTTTGGGGTCAGGATGCTCTGGGGGTCACGGAAGGGCTGGGGGGGGTGCATAGTCCTAGGGGGGTCAGGGGGTTCTGGGGGTGGGGAGAGGAGCAGAATTTGCCCAGACCCCCCCCGAGTGTCCCCAAAAATGGGTGTGTGTGTGTGTCTATTCACAGCCCCCCCAAATCCCTCTCTTCCCAATCTCCATCTTCCACAAGCAGGAGCACCCCAAGACCCCCCCAATCCACCCCCCCCCCCCCCTCCTCGTGAAGCCCCCCTGGAAGGGGACCCCAAGCCCAAATCCGAATCCAATCCGGATCTGGAGGGTGAAACGCGACCCCGGGAAGCACTGGGTCCCTTTTCCCCCCCCCCTTTTCTCTTTTCCAAGGCTGAGCTGGGCAAGAAGAAAAGCTTAAAAAAAATTAATTAAAAATAAATAAATTAATTAAAAAATAAAATAATAAATCCCAGAGCTCCCTCTGGCTGGGAGTGAGCGATTGCAGCGTGGTTTTATTCTCCTTTTTCCTGGTGGGGGGGGAGGTAAAATCCTGGAAATTCCTTCAGGAAAGGAGGAGATGGGACTGGGGGGGGGGAAGGTGAAAGAAAAAAAAACCCAAAAAACCGGGGTTTTGGGTAAGGAAGTGGCCGGGGCTGTCCGAGGGGAGGCAGGCGCGGATTAAGGATGGGAGCGGAGATTTCCGCAGCGCGGATCCCCCGGGACAGGTTCGGTACCGTGCCCTCCTTTGGACTGAGGAGTTCGGACCCAATTGGATCCCGGAATAACGAGGGAGAGGTGGCGGAGCAGCGCGGAACAACCGCGGTGGTTGGGTTGTTTTAAAAGGGATTTGTTAGCTCGCAAAGAGGGGGGGAAGAGCCCGAGGCTTCGCTGCTTGGCTGGGGTTGGGTTTTGGGGTTTTTGGGGGGGTTTTGGGTTTTTTAGGGTTTTTTTTCGGTTCGGCTCCCGCTCTGGGAGTTGAGCGCGATGGGAGGGAGGGGGTGAAAGAGAGAAGGAAGTGGAGGGCAGGGTGGGTGTTGGGGTGGTTTTAAAAAATAAAAATAAATAAGAAAAAAAAGGGGGGAAGAGAGAAGAGAAAGAGGAAAAAAGAGAAAGGAGAAGAAAAAGAAACGAAAAAAAAGGAGGAAAAACAGAGAAAAGAGAAGAAAAAGAAAAGAAAAAAAAAGGAAAAACAGAGAAAAGAAAAGAGAATAAAAAGAAAAGAAAAAAGGGAAAAAAAAAGAAGAAAAAAGAAAAAAGTGAAGAAAAAGGAGAAAAGAGAAAAAAAGGAAAAGAAAAGGAAACAAGAGGAAAAAAGGAAAAAATAAAAGAGGAAAAAAAGGAAAAAGGGAAGAAAAAGAGGAAAAAAGGAAAAAATAAAAGGGAAAAGAGGATAAAAGAGAATAAAGAGAAAAAAGGAAAAGAAGGAAAAAAAGAAAAAGGAAAAAAAGAGGGAAAGGGGGAAAAAGAAAAAAAAGAAAAAAGGAAGAAAAAAAAGAAGAAAAAAGAAAAGGAAAAAGAAGAAATAGAAAAGAAAAAAAAGAAAAATAAAAAAGAAAAGACAAAAAGGAAGAAAAAAGGGAAAAGGAAAAAAAGAAAAAAAAGGAAAAAAGAGGGAGAAAAAGAGGAAAAAGAGAAGAAAAGAAAATAAAAAAGAGGAAAAAATGAAAAAAAATAAGATGAAAAAAGGATAAAAGAAGAAAAAATAAAAAAGGAAAAGAGAAGGAAAAAACAAAAAAGGGAAAAAAGAGGAAAGAAGCAAAAAGGGCTCAGGGTGATCAGGCATTGGAATGGGCTGCCCAGGGAAGTAGTGGATTCTCCGTGTCTGGAGATCTTTCCAAAGAGCCTGGATGTGGCACTGAGTGCCATGGGCTGGGAACTGCAGTGGGAGTGGATCAAGGGTTGGACTTGATGATCTCTGAGGTCCCTTCCAACCCAGCCCATTCTAGGATTCAAGACCAAGGATTAACTCATCCATGAGGACAAGCCAGAGCCTCCCACACCATGCCCTCTGCCAGCTTCCTCCTTCCCAGTATCCTGCTCCTCAGCCAGTGTTAATTCTTCCCCTGACACCCCCTGGGAGATCTCTCCTTGGATCAGGCTCCTTGGATGGCAGGAATCTCCTTGGCACCTTGGAACCACTCAGCTGCTGCAGCCATTTGCTTTGTCACTGAATAATTCCACTTGAGCAGCCCTGGCATCACAGCTTCCCTGGTTAAAACGAGTTAGATTTGACCTAAATTTGGTAAGATTTTTTTATTTTAACACATTATCTGCAGTTTGGAAAAGATAAAATATACCCCAAGCCAAGCTCCTGGTTTTTAATATTTTTTTTTATTTTTTAAACGTCTGTTCTGGTGACTTCCTTTTCCCTCTGCTTTTCCTCTAAATCTTTCCTAGCATTTCTGTACTGCCATGAGGTCTAAAAAAATAAATTGAAAAAAAAAGCAATCCAAGATTCCTCAGGGATAGCAGAATTCCAGGAGCTGATGACTCAAGACCAGCACCAAACAGCCTGGCAAAAAAGTTGGATCAGCACTTGGAGACAAAAGAACAGAATTGTTCAGCATCCAACAGGTTCCTTAAGGTTTTGGAGCACTGAGGGATGATCTCACCATCCAGAAGATGGTGAGCATGAGATGCAGAGCAGATCCTAAGGAGGGATCATAGAATCCTAGAATGGGCTGGGTTGGAAGGGACCTCAGAGATCATCAAGTCCAACCCTTGATCCACTCCCACTGCAGTTCCCAGCCCATGGCACTCAGTGCCACATCCAGGCTCTTTGGAAAGATCTCCAGACACGGAGAATCCACTACTTCCCTGGGCAGCCCATTCCAATGCCTGATCACCCTCTCCAGAAAGAAATTCTTTCTCATCTCCAACCTAAACCTCCCCTGGCACAACTTGAGACCCTGCCCTCTTGTCTTGCTGAGAGTTGCCTGGGAAAGAGCCCAACCCCCCCCTGGCTCCAACCTCCTTTCAGGGAGTTGCAGAGAGTGATGAGGTCTCCCCTGAGCCTCCTCTTCTCCAGCCTCAACACCCCCAGCTCCCTCAGCCTCTCCTCACAGGAATTCTGCTGGATCCCTTCCCAGCCTCCTTGCTCTTCTCTGGACCTGCTCCAGCACCTCAATCTCCTTCCTGAGGGGCTGAGGGGCCCAGAACTGGACACAGGACTCAAGCTGTGGCCTCCCCAGGGATGAGCACAGGGCAGAATCCCTTCCCTGGACCTGCTGGCCACGCTCTTCCTGAGCCAGCCCAGGATGCCATTGGCCTTCTTGGCCACCTGGGCACACTGCTGCCTCCTCTTCAGCTTCCTGGCAATCCAGACTCCCAGCTCCCTTTCTGCCCACTCTGTGCCCAGCCTGGAGCTCCCCATGGGGTTCTTGTCTTGAACCTCATCCCCTTGGGATCAGCCCAACTCTCCAGTCTCTCCAGGTCCCTCTGCAGAGCCCTCCTGCCTTCCAGCTGATCCACACTCCCCCCAGCTTGGTGTCATCTGTGAATTTGCTGATGAGGGACTCAATCCCCTCATCTAAATCATCAATAAAGATATTGAACAGCACTGGGCCCAACACTGATCCCTGGGGGACACCACGGCCGCCATTTTGGACACCACAGCCGCCATGTTGAGGCAGCCCCGTTCAGCACCACTCTCTGGGCCCGTTCCAGCCGGTTCCTGACCCAGCACAGGGTGCTCCTGTCCAAGCTGCGGGCTGACAGCTTTTTCAGGAGGATGCTGAGGGAGACGGTGTCATGATGAGTGGGAAGTGAAGAAGGATCCTTCAGGACCATCTCCCCCTTGTGTGGATGGAGTCTTCAGGGCAGGACTCCCAGCACAGCCTTTCCCTCCCTAGGAACAATAAAAAAATCTCTCCTCCTTCTCTTTAGACTGGCAGAAAGTTGGTGGCTCAGCCCCTGAAAGATAAAATAAATGCCTGGCTCCTTCCTGAGGCCATTCTTAAAGCCTCCACCCTCCCACACAATGGAGTTTTATCTTGGGAGGTTGTTCCTGCTCCTCCCTCTCTCTCTCCACCTTCAGGTATCCCAGGAACGAGGCTTTGATACCCAAACCCAATAGGAACCCATCCAGGTGCCTTCCTCAACCTCCAGCAAGCTCCAAGGGATGCCCTTAGCAGGAGGAGCCCTTGTCCTGTTTGCTGGAGGAGGAGGAGGAGGAACCTCCAGGAAGCATCAGGACCCAAAACTCCCAGGTGGGCAATGAACACCCCTGTGGTGATGCTGGCAAACCCCATGTTTTGTTTTGTTTTGTTTTTTTATTTTGCACGTACCTGGAATGATGTGATGGGCCAGAAAATCCTTCCCCCTCCTCCCTCCCTCCCAGCTTCCTAGAAAACAAGGAATTTACTCTCAGCAGGATTTGCTCCCTGCCATCTCTTCCTCCTGCATGAAACAGGCAGAATAAATCCCCTTCCTTCCATGGCTTTGGAAAGCCTCAATTAAACAAAGTGCTCTGAGATTGTGTGGAAGAGGGAAATGAAATCAAGATCCCATTGTCAAGTCCCAGTTAGGGTGAGTGTATTTCTGCAGCCTCTGTGGGAATGTCTGTAAATACATCCCAGCCTTCCCATCAAGGCTTTTCCCAGCAGGGAAGAAGTCACTTGAAGCTGAGGAAAAGCCAGGTTGGGTTTTCCAGGGAACCTTGATCAACCTCTTCACATCCACCCTTGGCACTGAACGTGGAAAAAAAAAACCCCACGTGGCTGTGTAATTACAGGCTGGAGCACTGCCTACCTCCAGATTTGGGGCACCCAGCACTGCACCTTTCTAGATCCCGTGGGTGAAGCAGCAGAAGAGAGCAAATGTTCTCTTTACATGAGGAAAAACACCTCCATTTTCCCTGGAGAAGGGTGGCAGCTGGAGAGCCTCAGTGTGCCCCATGCATCCTGCAGAGGGGGGAGCCTGGGATGCAACCAGCAACTTCCCACTTCACAGGAGCTGAAAAGCAAAGTTTCAGAAGCCAAAAGATTGGCCAGAGTTCCCCAGAACCCCCCCAGACTTACCAGGGTTCGTTGGATTCCAAAGCATTAAAACCAATCTCAAAATCAAGTTCCTCTTCATCCCCTGGCTTGGTGCTTGCAGTGAAGACTCTTTGGGGTTATTTAGTGAAAAGGAAAAACATTTTAGAGCAGCAAGGGCCAAACCTCACCAGGATGTTCTCCCTTCTTGGAACCAGCCAGGAACCAACAGGCTGGGAGCTCCAGGTGCTGACATGGGAGATTTCCTGATGAGCTTTCCCATTGATGCTTTCCAGTCCCATCCAGCTCTGGGGCAGAACCCCTATTTCCAAGAGGTAAAAAAAAGGTTTCAGTGGCACAACCCCCTCTGCCATACCATTTTGGGACACAAAAGCAGAGGCACACGTGGCTGTTTCCTGCTTTTCCCTCCCTGTGTTCCAAGCCAAGTGGCTCAGGTCTGGTTTGTGCTCTCCAAAAGGAAGGTAACTGGGATTCTCTGGAGTTGCAATCAGCACTCAGAGCTGCCTACAGAGGGGATTTCCTCCACCATGTCCCATTTTTTCAGCACCACAAGCTCCCATTCAGCAAGGCACTCAGAGGAACTCACTGCTGAAGCACAAACTCCAGAGCTTTGCTGATTAAAGCACAGAGCTCCCAATTCCTTTCCCTCCAGAGCACCTCACTTTGCAGGAGAGTCCTCCAAAAAAAAAAAAAAAAAAAAAAAATTCTTCCTCACTTTTCTAGCAGTTTCTATCATGCCCTGAAAAGATCAAACCCTGGTAAGAGTCAGAATCCTCCAGACACTGTAAAAAAAAAAAAAAATGGGAGCCAAACACATTCCCCTGTCAAAGTAGAAGAGCAAAAGTGACAGTGATCCAATACTTTACTTTCTGGACTAATTTTTCCCACTATGGCACCAAACCAAAAGCGGTGGCACTGCTCTGACTGGCAAATCAGATCCAGTTGGCTGCTCAGGAGAACCAAGATGACTGCATGACTCAGTTTCCCTTCACCTGTGATTACAGAAATGGAAGGATGCTCCCCAAATCCCTCTGTAACTGCTTCATCCTCATCAGTGCTCCCCCTTTTTAGGCACTGGAATCTGGGCACTTTTCATTTGTGCCCAGGAAAACCAGTTCAGTTCACTCTGGGTCTGTCATTCCTGTAGGGAATTCACAACTGGGGTTCAGCCCAGAACCAGTGACAAAAAGAAATCTTTCAGCTTTAGTGATAATGCAGTGACAAAAGCTGCTGGCATAGCCGTGGGGAGGTTTCTTCTCCTCACACTGCTGATTTTATTGAAAATAATCAGCTCTCATTCGTCCTGGAGCTCAGTTCAGAGTTAGCAATGGTGCTGCCATAACCTGAGAAGGTGAAGCTGAACTATTTGGAAGGGAAAACCACTGTGTCTGCTCTCACACCCTCCTGGTTTAGAAATATTTCAATGATTCCTCTTGTAACAATAAAAAGCCCAAGGATGGCTGCCATGTCCCACTCTCCTGTGCTGTCAGGAAGCTCCAATTTTCAGTGGAATTGCCAATTTCTTTTTTTTTTTTTTTTAAGTGATGCCATCAGAAGTACTCCCCACTTCCTCGTTGCCTTTTCCCTCCCCTGTTCCTCCCTCCTGCCTTCCAGTTTCTTGCTGACCTGGGATATTTGGATGCTGCAAGAGCAGTCATGTGCCTGAGGAGGCAAAAGGTTCTTCACCCTCCACTCTGGAGCTCTCAGCTGAGTCAAGAGTCTCTCTGAAGGACCAGTTCTGGCTCAGCCTAAGTCTTAGGCTTGATGCCACAATCCCTACATGAAAGAGTCATGCAAAGGGTCAGAAAAGGTGATGATAAAGTTCCCTTCCAGCCAAAACAATCTCCAAACCTCCAAGGAACTCCACCATCCTCTGGCAAGAACCAGGACCAGACTTTCCAAAGTGTAACAATGTCTGGCTCCAGAGTGGCAGGGGCAGTGCCTCTGAAAAGCAATGAAATCATCTTCTTCTGCTTGGGAGGTTTGAGGAGCTCTGTTGGCATGGCCTGTAAACCACAGACCACAAGTCTGGAATGCTGGCAACACAACCAGAGCAGATCCATGCAGAATGGCTAGGAAGGAAGAGAAAGGGAAAAAAAAAAAAAAAAAAAAGGAATAAAAGCATTTAACCTGGCTGCAAGTGAAGTTGGAGGTTTCCTTTGAAGGTGTTGGGCAACCCAGCCTGCTCAGCAGGCTCAAGGTGGGAAGGACAGAAGCTGCTGCAAGTCAGGACCCAGGCACCTGAGCAGAGCTGTGTGGGAGGCAAGGCCAGGAGGTGCAGCAGAGCAGCAGCAGCTTCAGAGACAACAGGAGCTGGAAGAGATTAAGGACAGAAGCTCAGACACTGTCTGGCTCAGCTCAAGGCCATTAACTTGTTTGCTGATGTTTCTGAACATCACCAACAGGCCTGGAAACCAAAGCAAGTCTGCCCAGCATGTTGGGGGATTGCTTCAAGCCTCCAGCAGCATGAGGAGCATTAAGGAAAAGGCCAAGAGCCACTTGGATGGCTGCAGGCACACAGGGCTGCAAGTTTTTGCATGAAGCCCGAGTGAAAAGCAGGCAGGCAACTGGGAGGGAGCCTTGCAAAAGAAATGCCTGGCCTTCATTTTCTCCCATTGAGGAGTTTCAACTTAAAGGGGGAGCCCATCAGCTTTAAATAAATCCCATTTATAATTAAACCCATATTTTCCCGCGCTGCTCTCAAGCCTTTGGATGATTAATGAGGCTTCTTCCAAATGACTTTAATTCACACTAATTATGCTGCTTGTTTACCCCAGTCACTCATTTTTCTTCCAGGGAGATAAAGCTATCCCAGGAGGAGCTCTCCCTTTGGGGACCATGAGGAAAAGGACCCCAAGGGACCTGCCTAAGGCACCAGCACCACATGGGAGATCTTCCACCCAAAGCAATGGAGCTGGTTCCACGAGTCAGGTCCTGCTGAGCCCTCCCAGGACTTTTTTTGGCTAAATCTGACTCTTGGACTGGCTAAGATGAGGAGACCTGAGCTTCCACAGCTCCTAGAGGCTGTGTTTTGCTTAGGACTTGCCTGAGGTACCAACCTTGCCAGGGAGTTTTTAGGAAAAAAAAAAAAAACCAGCAGCATCTGCAGAGCTTCTGGGGTGGGTGGCAGGAGTCAAACAGGGACCTCCTCATCCTTTGCAGCTGCCTCTAAACTCTTTAGAAAATCCAGTCCAACAAAGTGATGATGAATTCTCTCCCCCCAGTGGTGTGACCAACTTCCAACATGATTTTGGAAAGCTCTCAGAAAGCAACAAGTGAGTTTCCATTCCCACCCCAACCCTGCCATGGGTTTGCTGGCTCCCCCTTCCACAAGCAGGGCTGAAATATCCTGCCCCAAAAAGGCTTTGGGGAGCAGATTCAGGGATATCTCTGGGCTGACACCATGATGGGGAAGTTATAAACTGATTATCCTGCAAGAGGCTCAGCACAGAGCACTGCCACAACCCCTCCCATCACCTTACAAGTCAGGGTGCTCCTGGTTTGACTCCCCAGGACTGCTGCAAACTCCCCAAAGAGAGCAGAGAGAATTCCTCATCTCTTTACCCTTTTCCCTCCTGTTTCAAGACAGCAATTATTCCATAACCTTTGTGTCTATAGCTGGCAGTTATTCCTAGGCAACTCTAAGCTCCAAATACTAACAAACATCCAAGTTTTGTGGAGCATCAACTGCTCCTCAGCCCATACAACAGCCACTGCTGCTCCAGAGACTGAAACAAGGTGATGGATGAGAGCTGGCACAAGTAAGACTCATGAAAAGAGGGAAGAAAAAACCAACCTGGTGGCCCAAACCATCTGGGGAACTTTTGGGGAAGCCTGATTTATTATTATTATTATTAACCAAAGCAGCATCAAAAAGCATTACCACAAAATTTATTCTGCTACCTGTTGCAACACAGCCTAAAAATAACAAGAGGAATCAAGCTGAGATAAAAGGTATTTGCTGTCAAAGGTGGGAAAAGACCTTCAGAAAGCCAAAATGGGTAAGAAATTTAAGAGAAGTGGTGGCCACTCTTTAGATTTATCACAGCCAAGTGTCTTGGTTAACTCTGGTTTAGCACGAAGTGGTTGCAGTCAGCAGGAATGGTTCTCACTTTCCAACCAGAAAAAGAAGGGAACTCCACATCAGCTCTGGTCCCATCAGCTGCTTGGGATTCTCTGCATTTGGAGATGCAACCCCAAAAGTTTTGGGAGCTTGGCCCCTGCCCAATGTGAATTTTTAGGGCATCTGTGTGGACAGCAAGGCCAAGGCACCAGACTCTGCTTTCTCCACAGGTTATCTGCTTGCCAGGAGGGATCCCTAAGGAAGGTGGCCCAGAGAAACCACTCTGCTCTCAGGTCATGCCCTCAATCCAAGTATTTTCCCTCGTGGCTTTGCAGAAAGCTGTGTGATTAGGAGAGAACTGGAGGAGACAAGGTGGGGAAGGGATCCAGAGTAGGTACAAAGCAGATTTACCACTCAGTTGGTTGCTTTTGGTTCCCAAGAGTACACAATGCAGCACAGAAATCCAGATTAGGAGTTTCTTGCCACCCTACATCTTCAGCTGCTTCAAGATGAGCAATCCTTATGTTAAAACCATCATTAATAAAAAAAAAAACAACCCAAAACAAACCAGTAGCACATTTCAATCACTGCTTGGTCTCCTTTTAGAGCATTTGTCCATAGCAAAACCCCACTGGAAGTGCTGCCAGGCACTGAAAAAAGGCACTGAGGTCCTGGGGGGGTGCTGAGCTCCATCAAACCCCAAATCCCCAGGAGGAGCCACTGCAGGGGGAAGGGGAAGAGGCTCGGTCCTGAAGCCCTGCCCCTCTTGCTCCCTGCTGGGGGGGAGGAGGTTTGCGGTATTTGCACTGGATCCACACTCGATACATCGTCATCTGCTTCCCTCGGTTCACCTGCAGGCGGCGATCAACCAAATTCTGGATTTTTTCCAGCCCAGCAGTGGTGAAGAGATGGTTCAGCTCATCTGGAAGCAAAAGAGAGACTGAAGGTGATGGAGCTTTCGTTTCACTGGGAGCTGCTCACCCCAAGGGCTGGGAGAAGCTTTGTTTGGTCTCAATCCAGCAGGGAAAGGTAAAAATCAGAGAGGATTTAAGTATTGCATGATGGGGGGGTTGAGATCAGTTTCTCCCCTTGAGTTTACCTCCTACCAAGGAAGGAAAGAATTATTTAGAGGGCAACAAGAATTAGAGACTCAACAAAGAGCAGTTTCAGACCCAGGTATTGCCTCCAGTAACCCAGGACAGGAGCATCTTCTGGCAAGTAGGGACAGATCCAGTCCTTCCCCCTCTTTCCAGAAGAATTTCCAAGTCTGCAAGAGCTAAAAAAAAAAGGGACCAGAGCTTGGCTTGCAACTGCTGGCAGTCAGCTTGGTGCTGTAGGGGAAGAGGAGTCATTAAGGTTAAGGTTGTTTGGGAAAAAAAAAAAAATTCTGAAGAAACCACACCCTGTTGGGGCCCAATCAAAGCACTGAGAGCCCTGGAGGCTGCAGCACATGGACTGCCAGGTATTCCTGACCCAGCAAATAAATATCAGAGAGCCCCAGCAAGCTGGCCCTGGGCAAAGCCAGCCCCAGTCCTGCTGAGCAGCAGAGAGGTTATTTACCTGCAGCCAGGGAATGTGGGGTTTGTGTGGAGTTTCTGGAGAAAAGGGCCAACAGGTCCCAGCTTGTGCTCTTTTATCAGCTGCTTGCCATCATGAAGCCTTTGCCAAACAGGCTCCGAACATTTATTTTGGTGGGACAAATCAGGCTGGTGGAGTAGGGAAGGGATTTAGTTCCTTGCAGTTGTGCAGCTGCTCCCAAACTGCCCTTGCAGAGGGGCCTGTGGTGCAAATGACTGAAGGTGCAACTGGTGAGAAGCAGGGAGAAGACAACCCAGAGCCACCACAGAGCAGCAGCAGGACTGGAGAGGTTCCCCTCAGGTCTGTGCTCAACCAAACCCTTCTCATTTCCTCACAGGAGAGGAAGTCAAGAAAAATTCCTTCAAGTGGCATCCACATCACCTCATCCTCCACAGGCAGTAAGATTCAGGGAGAGCTTTTCCAATCCCCCCCTCCCCAGGCTAGCAAGCATCCCAATCTTTCTCTAAAAGGATTTCCCAATAAGGAGTTGCCAATGCCACATTCCCATCAGCAAGTGCCAAGGCCAGGTCCCCATGCTTGGGAGACACTTAACATTTCACATTGCTCCAAGGAAAGGCTGGCTGGAAAGAGCTCGTGGCAAGATTTGAGGGGCAAAAAGAGGTGAGGAGAGTCAAGGGGATGTTTTCTAACCTCCTACCTTGTGTGAAGAAGTAGACTCTGGTGCCATCACCCCTCACATAGAAGTTATCAGACAGACACTGACCTAGGGGCGAGAGGGATTTCAAGAGTTACCAGCAAACAAAAAAGCAACAAGAGGCACTTTTCCCAGCACACCCTGTGCTTCCAGGGAATTAACAGGGCAGCCACCTCTCCTGAGAAGCCCCATCTAGCAGTGATCTGAGCAAGAATCCCCAAGGGAAAAGAAATCACCTTTCTTAAACCGAAGCTGGGCCAGGTCGTAGCGGCCGTAATCTCGTAACAAAATCATTCCTCCTGGTTTCAGCAGGTGGCTCAGTCTGTTCACAATGCACTGCATCCTGAGGAAAGAAGAGACCAGAAGCCTTCAGCAAGCTGAAAAAAGAAAAAAAAAAAAATTCCTTAGGCCTTTTTTTTTGGAAAAGCAGGCTAAAGGTTTCCCCATGTTTCAGCTCCAAGCAAAGAGCTCTCTGGGATGGATTTGGATTTGGTTGCTTGATTTCTGACATTCCCCAATTCTGCTTGGTTTTTTATTTATTTTTTTTTTCTACAATGATCACTTAGCAAGGCACAGCAGGGATTAACTGCTCTCTCTCACTACAAGTATCTCCACTGGTTGCTGTAAAACAAATCACAAGTGAACTTGAAGCGAAATGCCCTGGAATAAAACCCAAGGGAATCTAAAAAGGGATTTGTGGAGGTTCTAACAAAGTTCTACAAAGATTCCACAGCACTTTGCTGAACCTTTCCCCTCCCAAACAAGAAATTAATCTTGCTTTTCAGCCTTAAAATCCAGCGGTGTGCCCTCCACAAAGAAATACTGAGTGCAGCAGTGTGGCTGGGGTTCAGGACAGGTGAGTGACTGATGTCACACAACACCCTCTCCCCAGGACACTTCCAAATCACACCCAGCTTGTTCCAGAAGTTGGAGAGAAAGCAGCTCCACATTTTCTTTGCAGAGGCTTCATGGAAAAGTGGCCCAGAGACAGCACCAAGTTTAATTTTCCTTGGTATTTCATATTTCCTTGGGAGGAGGGGACTTATTCCAGCTTGTTACACCTCATCTCCTGCAACCAGGAGGAATTTTCAGGACTTACTTCTCTGGGAGAATTGCTGAGAGGACAAAGATGAGAATAACAACATCAAGACTCCCTTCTGGCATGGGGAAAGGGCTTTGGTCATTGCACAGGTCATGGACAAAAGCAAAGCAGCGAGAAGAATCATATCCTGCATTGTTCTGGGAAAAAGGGGAGAGAAATCAGAGCATGAGGAGCAGCCCCTCAGGATAATCTGGACATGGGAACATCCTCCTAACTTCCACATCACCAAGTGGTGCAGCCAGGGAGCTGGTGCTGGCTCCCTGGGCCAAAGCACAGCCCAGAAGGCTTGGACCTTAAAAATCCTAAAGATCCAATGCCCTCTGCAGGAGCAGGGCCCAGGCTGCACAAGGTTTCATCCAACCTGGCCTTCAACCCTTCCAGATGGGGCCAGAGAGGTTCCTCACAAGGAAGAGGGTTGAGATTTGAATAATAAGTACACTTGGGTGATTTCCAAGGAGATTTGGACTTGGGACATTCAGGCAGACAGCAACTGCCAAAACCCCAAAACTGGATTGAGGGATTATGGCAATTTTAAGGTCAGGTTTTCCACTCCCAGTGGTTAAGAAGTGAGGGACTGACACAGTTAAACTGAAAATCTTCACAAAAGTGAGAGCCTCTCACTACACCACTGGAATCAATGCTCAGCTACAAGCAGACCACTCCCTATACTCCCAAAAGCCACATCTGGATGAAGTTACACTCTTAAAAATCCCATTTAGACTCCTAGACAATACACAAGTTGTGTATTTCCCTAAAGCTGCTGTGACAGATTGCAGTAACCAGTCCTTGTGTCACCTTAAGAGGATGGAATGGCACTGCTGCTGTGCTCCCCACAGCATCACATGAACCAGCTGATGCTTCCCATCTCCTCAGTTCTGTTCTGACCTGAAATATCTTTGTGGTATTTGTCCTGTGACTAAATCCCAGCCTCCTGCTCCACAGACAGCATCCTCCTCCTCAGCTCTCTGTGCAGAAACAAGCAGACTGCTTTCCCAGAGCTGCCAGGAACACAAACCAAGCTTCAGTTCCTGTTAAAAACCAGCCTGAATGTTTTCAAGGTTCAGCACTGACTCAGCTGAAAGAGCCCTGGATTTAAAAAAAAAATCCTGCTAGCCCCAGGGGAAAGAAAATCTGGCTGACTTGCTTGCTGCCAGGGTGACATTTTGAGAACAACTTCCCTCATTTCTCCCCTCTTAGCTGGCTCATTCTCCTCATTTAACAGCACCAGGGCTAGCTAAAAAAAGCAATCAAGGCAGCTGTGATCCATTTCATGTGCACCAGGTGCTTCCCCCCTTCATGTTTACCTGGACAAGCTCCACAGCTGTTGTAGAAAAATCACAGCAATAAACAAAAAGGCCTGGATCACTGAAATAAAGAAAAGAAACAATCAGGACTTATCTAAAAGTGCTCCCCAGGGATTAAGAAGTGTCTCAAAGGCACAGGATATAGAGTTGGGAGGCAGAAATCCTGGGATTTAGTTTATCTCTGTCAATACAAAGCTATTTGTCTCTGCTCATGGATCCCATTGCTCCTTTGTGCTCTCTTTGCTTTTCCTTCTGGAAAAGGAGCCACACTTAGGCCTGGCTGAAAAAGCCCTGAGAATATCAACCCACACCAGCTTTTCTCTGTTGCATTCCAAGAGCAAAGATTTCCCAGGTCAAAACACCACCAGGTGAAGATGACAAAGGTACCATTTACACCTGGCCCTTCCTCTGAGATGAGGAGAGGCTGAGGGAGCTGGGGGTGTTGAGGCTGGAGAAGAGGAGGCTCAGGGGAGACCTCATCACTCTCTGCAACTCCCTGAAAGGAGGTTGGAGCCAGGGGGGGGTTGGGCTCTTTTCCCAGGCAACTCTCAGCAAGACAAGAGGGCAGGGTCTCAAGTTGTGCCAGGGGAGGTTTAGGTTGGAGATGAGAAAGAATTTCTTTCTGGAGAGGGTGATCAGGCATTGGAATGGGCTGCCCAGGGAAGTAGTGGATTCTCCGTGTCTGGAGATCTTTCCAAAGAGCCTGGATGTGGCACTGAGTGCCATGGGCTGGGAACTGCAGTGGGAGTGGATCAAGGGTTGGACTTGATGATCTCTGAGGTCCCTTCCAACCCAGCCAATTCTAGGATTCTAGGATCTTAGATAAAATTAGAAAACATGCAAAACTTTCCCAATTGTTTTTTTTTCAGAGCCTGCCACATCACAGAGATGAAACCCCCACTGAACACTACTTACTTGTTGGTTTGCAAAATAGGGAAGACTGTATTTCCAGCACCACATCCAACCTGCACAAACACAAGCTCAGGGAGTAAAAAGGATTTCCACACTGTGCCCCCCCCCCCCAGCTCATTTCAAGTCATCTCTCTACATCTAGGAGCAACAAGTCAGTAACAAGTGAGTAACAAGTGAGCAGAGCAGTGACCAGTTGCAAATCTCCCTGGGAAATGGGATTCTGGGCATCAGGCTGGAATGTATCAGTGTTTCTGGGAAAGCCCTACACCAGTTCTTGGAGAAATCTTACTGATTGTTATCCTTTTGGAAACTGGGATTGCTGGAATCCCAAGTGTGACACTCAGCTCAAGTCACTGGAGCACTGGGAAAGGCCAGGGATTGGTTGCATTCACTTCCATTTTGCTTGACTATCCTGGAGTTCCAGGATTTCCTTCATGGCTCTTCCTCAAGTTACAACCAGCCCTGCAATGATTTCACCTTCCTCTTCCTTCTACTTTGAAGGTAGCTCAGACAACTGCACCTGGGGAATCTCTTTGAATGTTTAAGGAATCCATCAAAATGAAAGCAGAAAAACTCACTGGTGGTTTGCAGGGAGAGCCAGGAAAGCCAAAAGGAGCCAGAAGCCCCAAAATCTGAGGGAATCTTCAAATAATAATAAGAAATCAAAAGGACAGGTCCTGTTGACTCTCCCTGGAAGGGGGGAACTTCCAAACCCAGCAAACAGTGAACAAACCAGAGAAAAAGGTCATCACCAGCTGTCAGCACTCTCACAAGTCCTACAGCCTTTTCTGGGATAACTCTGAGATTCCCCATTATTCCATGGGCCATGAGGAATAAAACCAAAGAGCGTTTTTCCCTTCTCAGTTTCCTTGTTGTGTTTCACACCTCCCAAGGCACCCAAGAGCCAGCACAAATGTGCAAACCAAAAATGAGAAGGGAAAAGCTTGGTGCAGGCAAGTAAAAGGCTCAGCTCTTCAAAAGATGACTTTTCAACACTTGTTTTAAGATCTGAGAGTAAAACTTTGTCTTTTAAACTCAAACTTCTTATGGTCCTTGTGCTCTGCCAGTTCACAGCCTGAACCAAAAGAATCCCAACAGATTAAACTCAGTTCTAAGCTCAGCTTTCTGCTCTTTCTGACTTAAAGCAACCACCCCCTGATATTTATTTTTCTTTCCCAGTCACACTACCAAGGACACAAAGGACTCTGGGATGGGTGACACTCTTTTCCAGCTCTTACCTCCAATATCCTGTAGGATGCAGATGATCCTGGGTAATCTCCATCCCTTGGATTCAGCTCTTCTCTGCAGATTTTTTTAGCAGGTGTGGTTTTGGGGAGGCTGAACTCATTCCCTGCCCTGCTTTGCAAGGGACAGTGCCCATTTTCACAGCTGCCCAGGCCTTCACTCTTGGCTTCTTCTTGGTTGCTCAACAGAGGCACAGAATTCCCAGTTGGATTTGGGATCCTCTGAGGTGCCAGCTCAGGGAATTCAGTGAACAACCAGTGCCTGTCCTTGAAGAAGCCATTTTCATGGATTCTGTAGAAGTCATCCCAGTACCTCTTAGCATTCACCTCATATTCCTCTGTGAAGACAAAAGCAAAATGGTCAAATTGCAGCCAAATGAGAAGGCAGCAAGAGCTGAATCAGTCCAGGCATCCACTCAGCAATCTGCTTGACCAAGGTTGAAAGTCATTTTTCTTTAAATTGTGGAGATTTAACAACATCACCACTCAGCCTGCCCCCTCACAGCCACTTTGTTGTGACTGAAGAAAGGCAAAGAGAGAGAAGAGGATCCTGCTGTCTCCTCAGAGGAAGCTGACACCAGACTGAAGGAAACTGGAATGAAGAAATCCAGGTTTGGTTCACTGGAAAAATCCATTTGGAGCCTCCTGAGACTCCTCAGGCACTGACAACTTGTAAGGAGTTCTCTTTGTTTCACAAAGACAGGAAGAGGACCTGCATGGGGGCTACTTCTGGAACCTCCAACCAAACCCAAGAAACTCTTCCAGTTTTTCCCAGCCAGGAGACCCAAATCTTCAAGGTATCCCCTAAAACTTCTCCCCTTTTTCAGGACAAATTCTGAGAGCCCCCCAAAAATCCAGAGAATAAGAGAGCCAGAATGACCAGCAGCCTTTCTTCTCCTGCTTGGCCATGAGTGCTCCTCAAAATCCCTTCAGGCACATCTGGCTGGGTTGCTTTCCCTCTGTTCCAGCCATCCCATTGTCTCCTCATGCTTCCCACTGAATAGCAAGCACCAAAATCTCCCTGGCCCTCATTGTTCAGCCCAGGAAATCCATCCTGGAAAGCTGACAAACAGCTCTTGACAGCAAATTGCTCCACAATTTCAGCCTCTCTGTATAGGTTCTCCAAAGATGACAGAGAAATCTTTTAATGCCAACCAGATTTGCAGCTGAGCCTGACACAATGGGAACTGCTGGGGGCTGCTGGGAAGCCAAGAAAAAGAGGGAAGCTCTTTGGGATCATGTAATTTGCCATTGTGAACACAACTGGAAGCTGGATGGGAAGTGGCTGACAGAGGACACACTCCATTTCCTTGGAACAAAAGGAGCAAGAGCTCAGCAGGGCAGAAGAGAAGCAGCACAGAGGTCTCTGGTAACAATATTTAGGGGGCTGGATGGTATCTGAGCAGCATGGAGGGAAAATTGAATTTTTAAGCAGCTCAGAAGAGCTTCAGCTCTGTCATTTGGCTCTGGAGTTGTGCACCTTGAGCTTGGTTCAGACCCAGGATGGAGAAAACAGACTTCAAGCTAAGTTGGAGGAAATAAAACCCACTGGGATTCCTTTTTCTGCTTTCTCTGATGAGAAACACTTCAATCAGGAGAAAATAAATCTTCTCACACTTCTGGTGGCATCACCATCATGTTGGTTGTTAACTTGGGAGGGACAGACACAGCCCCTGCTTTCCCAGAGCCTCTGAAGGGAAAAACTGAGCTTGAATTAAGGAAAATTCCAGAAGCAAAGAGAAGATGAAGGGTTAGAAGTTTTAGAGAGCAAAACCAGAGACAACAACACTGCAAGAGGTTTGTGGGTGAGGAATCCACACCATGAACAAAGAAGCCCAACCCCAGGTGACTCCTCCCAACCAAGACCCTTTCTATTCCAGCAGGAGGAGCCTCTGGAATAGGAGGAAAAAAATCAGAGAGAGAAACAATCTTCCTTATGAAGAAGAGGAAGATTCCACCTCCTCCTCCTTTTCCTATTGTTTAGAAAGGTTCAGGAGAGGGGGAAAGGGAGGAATAAATGATGCTGCACATGCTGGTTCACTCTTAGAAGCTCAAGTCAAGACTTCCCCAAAGAAAAACCCCCTGGGCTTTGGTAAAAATTAATTTCTTAGTTATTTGTAGAGGAACTCAGGGAACTCTGTTGATGAGAGTTGTGGAATGTATCCAGAAAAAAATCACCAGTCCTAATTTTTTTTGCCAGTTAAGGCATTTAAAGTATTTGCTCCTGTCAATGAGGAGACCTGGAGAGACTGGAGAGTTGGGCTGATCCCAAGGGGATGAGGTTCAACACAAGAACCCCCTGGGGAGCTCCAGGCTGGGCACAGAGTGGCAGAAAGGGAGCTGGGAGTCTGGCTTGCCAGGAAGCTGAAGAGGAGGCAGCAGTGTGCCCAGGTGGCCAAGAAGGCCAATGGCATCCTGGGCTGGCTCAGGAAGAGCGTGGCCAGCAGGTCCAGGGAAGGGATTCTGCCCCTGAGCATCCTGAGCCTGCAAAGAAAATTCCTCTGTGTCTGGCATCATTGATTTGACAACTGGAGAAATGAAAGAGTCTCTTTTGAAAGATCTCCAGACACAGAGAATCCACTCCTTCCCTGGGCAGCCCATTCCAATGCCTGATCACCCTCTCCAGAAAGAAATTCTTTCTCATCTCCAACCTAAACCTCCCCTGGCACAACTTGAGACCCTGCCCTCTTGTCTTGCTGAGAGTTGCCTGGGAAAAGAGCCCAACCCCCCCCTGGCTCCAACCTCCTTTCAGGGAGTTGCAGAGAGTGATGAGGTCTCCCCTGAGCCTCCTCTTCTCCAGCCTCAACACCCCCAGCTCCCTCAGCCTCTCCTCACAGGATCTGTGCTCCAGTCCCTTCCCCAGCCCAGTTGCCTCCTTTGGACCTGCTCCAGCACCTCAAGCTCCTTCCTGAGGGGCTGAGGGGCCCAGAACTGGACACAGGACTCAAGCTGTGGCCTCCCCAGGGATGAGCACAGGGGCAGAATCCCTTCCCTGGACCTGCTGGCCACGCTCTTCCTCAGCCAGCCCAGGATGCCATTGGCCTTCTTGGCCACCTGGGCACACTGCTGCCTCCTCTTCAGCTTCCTGGCAAGCCAGACTCCCAGCTCCCTTTCTGCCACTCTGTGCCCAGCCTGGAGCTCCCCATGGGCTTCTTGTGTTGAACCTCATCCCCTTGGGATCAGCCCAACTCTCCAGTCTCTCCAGGTCCCTCTGCAGAGCCCTCCTGCCTTCCAGCTGATCCACACTCCCCCCAGCTTGGTGTCATCTGTGAATTTGCTGATGAGGGACTCAATCCCCTCATCTAAATCATCAATGAAGATATTCCATTTCCCCAGCACAGCCCAGGATTTGCTGGTTTCTGATGGGTCAAGCTGCCTCTTTTCTTTCTCCAGTTGTCAAATCAATGATGCCAGAGACAGAGGAATTTCCTTTGCAGGCTCAGGATGCTCTCAGACTTCTCTTTCTCTGCTCTTTCCTTAGTGTATAAATTCAAATTCCCTGGATCCTTCCACTTCCCCCAGAACTCCCAGACAAGGAGCAGGAAACTGCTCCTGACCTCACTTGAATTGATTTTATTGTTTTTTTGCTGCCACAGGCTCAGTGTTTTTCCTCCTTTTTTCTTCCCTATGGCCTGGATCATCCCCACTTCCAGTGTCTGTGGTTCCATGAGATGAGGCCAATTATCTAAACCCCATCCCAGCATTTAATTAACTCCTGAACATCAGGATCTGCTTAGTCCACTGGAAGCAACTCCTAAAAGTCCCATCTCTTGGGAAATTTGGGATAAAAAGTCCTTCTTTCCTTTGTTAAACAAAACCATTGCCTTTCCCAACACACCTTGTTTATCCTGGGGCAACACCTCTGAGCTGTTCTCCTCCACTTGGCTCCTGGCACTGGCTTCCTGCTCCTCTGACCACTCCACATGATCCCTGGGAGGAAAAAAAAAAGGAGCTGAGCATGGAATTGGGGAAAAAAAAGCAGAAAAAGGGCCAGGTGCCAGCTCAGCAGCTTGCTCACCAGCTCCAGTTCAAGCTCAGAAGGCCCCAGCACTCAGGGGACCTGGTTCTGAGCTGCAAAAAGGCTCAGGAAACACCAACTCTGCCTCCAAAACCTTTTCCCTGTTTGAGGAAAGAAATTCTCCCAGCCCAGGGGGTTACTCAGCACCAAGAAACCATTCCCAGAGGCTGAGGAGCATTTGTTCCAGCAGAGGGGCTGGAGAGGGAGGCACCTGGGGGTGGTTCTGCAAAAATGAGATTTGTTTTCTGAAGTTGAAGCCCCCCAAAAAAGGCAGTTGGGTTATTTGGAAAGGGAATCATTAATATTAATAATATTAATTGTGAGGAAGCTTTAAAGGATTAATAACTGGACTGGGCAGGCAGTAAAGGACTCACTTGAAGTTTCTCCTTAAACCAAGGGAATCAAAAGCAGAAATCAAGGACTAAAAAGCCCTGCTCTGGTCCTCAGGAGGACTCAGTTCTCTTTCTATTCATCCGTAAACCAAAGACTTCAATGTCCCACCTACAACCAAAGGGATGACTCCAACTTCTGGCAGGAAAAGCCTCTGGAGGACAAGTCCTGGGGCACAGTCCCCAAATGGACTTGATCCCAAAACTTTATTCCCAACCAAGAACCCCCACTTAACAGCTCAGGACTCCCCAGAAGAAGGCTCAGGACTCCCCAGAAGGCTCAGGACCCCCGGGGACAGCTCAAAGCCCCCCAGGGACGGCTCAAGACCCCCTAAGGGACAGCTCAGGACCCCCCCGGATGGCTCAGAACCCCCCCAGGATGGCTCAGGACCCCCTCGGGGGACAGTTCAGAACCCCCGAGCACCGGCAGGACAGAGCAGAACCACCCCAGACCTCCGAACCCTCCCGGTACCGCCCCAGGTCCGGTTCGCTGCCTGCCGCCCGCAAACCCCCAGCTCCCCCCGTTCTGCTTTAGGTCCCGGTGTGCGGGACAGCGCAGGGGTTCTCCTGTCCCCAGAGGAGCCCCGTTAGCCCGGGGAGGCGAGGACGAACCCACCCGCGGCCTCCCCCGCCAAAGCCCCGCGGCCCACGGGAGGGGGGGGAGCAGCGCTCCAGGGCCTTCCTCAGCGCGCAGCAAAGGGCCGCGGGTGCGGAGAGGGTGCGGAGGGGGAGTGGGACCGAAGAGCCGCCCTCACCAAGCGTTGTGCTGGAAGAGGCGGGAGGGATCGGTGAGGAAACGCCTCCCGAAAGGCCGCCGCTCCGCTGCCTCCTCCCTGGGCGCCGCCATGACGGCCCCGGCGGAAGCGGAAGTGAAGGAGAAGCCCCGGGAGGTCACGTGGGGCGGAGGCGGGAAAGGGCGGGCGGTACCTCAGGGAGAGGGGGGAAAGGTGAGGGAAATAAATGAGGGAAATGAGGGAAAATGAGGGAAAAGGGGAAAAAACGGGGTTTGAATTATAGAATCACAGAATGGGCTGGGCTGGAAGGGACCTCAGAGATCATCAAGTCCAACCCTTGATCCACTCCCACTGCAGTTCCCAGCCCATGGCACTCAGTGCCACATCCAGGCTCTTTGGAAAGATCTCCAGACACGGAGAATCCACTACTTCCCTGGGCAGCCCATTCCAATGCCTGATCACCCTCTCCAGAAAGAAATTCTTTCTCATCTCCAACCTAAACCTCCCCTGGCACAACTTGAGACCCTGCCCTCTTGTCTTGCTGAGAGTTGCCTGGGAAAAGAGCCCAACCCCCCCCTGGCTCCAACCTCCTTTCAGGGAGTTGCAGAGAGTGATGAGGTCTCCCCTGAGCCTCCTCTTCTCCAGGCTTCCTTTGGGGGCTTTTATCCCCTGTTATACACTGGGGAGGAGAGGAGGAAGTGGAGCAGGAGTGGGGAGGAGGGAGAGAGGGAGAGGATGATGATGATGAGGATGAGGAGGAGACGGAGGATGAGGAGGAAGGGGGTGTTGGAAAGAAGCCCTGAGATTATCAGAGAGAAATCCACTCCCCCCGTGGTTCCCAGCCCATGGCACTCAGTGCCACATCCAGTCCCTTCCTAAAAACCTTCAGACACGGAGAATCCACCCCCTCCCTGGGCAGCCCATCCCAATATCTGATCACCCTCTCTGGAAAGAATTCCTTCCTAATCTCCAACCTAAACCTCCCCTGGCAGAGCTCAAGCCCATGGCCTCTTGTCTTGGGAGAAGATCCTGACCCCCCCTGGCTCCAACCTCCTTCCAGGGAGTTGTAGAGAGTGCTGAGGTCTCCCCTGAGCTCCCACTTCCCATGGATATTCCCCACAGGACACGTTCTCCAGTGGCAGGTGGGACACGAGGCCCCTCAGTGACCCAGTGAATGGTGTCCATGTTGGAATCCAGGTGGTGGATGGCACTGGGAGAATCTTTTTGAGGAGGGAGAGGCTAAATTGGAAGAAAAGTTTGGAGGAAGAGGTCTTGGCTGCAGCCAAAAGGGCAATTTACAACCCTGAGAATCCCCAAATCTGCAAAAGTTTTGGTGATTTTTGAGAATCTCACCCCAAAACTGCTTCCCAAAGTCGGGCTGATGAGAGCTGGAGGTCTCCCCAGAGCCTCTCATTCATCCCAAGCTAATCCTGACTCTTCTACAGCCCTGGAAAACCTGGATAAATCCCTGGAGTAGCCCTGCCTGATCACTCAGGACCTCCTGGATTTTGTGTTCCTGGGAAATAGCAGCATTTTAGCTTTTTTTTTAAAAAATTCCAGCTCTTTTTCCTTCCCTAATTCTCCAACTTTCTGCCCAGCAGATCCTCCAGATCCTGAAAAAAACATGGAATGCCCATATGCTCCCCATCTACCTTTTCCAGTGCCCTCCTGGGAACTCTGGTCTGGTAAGTGGATTTCTACTGGGGGTTGGGGAGACTTCACCTCTCCAACATGGATCCCTGGAAAAAAAAATCAGAAAACTTCCCAGAAAACTTCCCAGAAAACTGGAAAAAGCAGCTCTGGGAGCAGAACACACCTTGGGTCACTTGGCTTATCTTTGGGTTTCTTGGCATCAGTTTCCAAGAGGAGCTGATGGGATGGGGAGGCTCCAAGGAGAGGAAAAACTAAAGTTTTCAGGAATAGAAGTAACGTTAAATAAGAAAATAAAAATAAAATAAAAGCCTCAAGTGTTGCTTCAGGAGCTCCTCTCTGGGGTTGGTTGCAGGGTGTCCTCACCCTCTGGCAGCTTTCCTGGTGGAAAACTTCCCGGGAATCTCTGCCTGGAGGGGGAGATGAGCCCGGGAAGCTGTAGGGACATCACCATCTAGTGGAGGAGCCTCAAAAAAAGTGAAGGATTCAGCAGGCTGGGAATTCCTACAGCTCCCAACTGTCTTTTCCAAGGGAAAGAAGGGAAATCACCACCTCCTGCCCCAGGAAGTAGCTCCGGGTGCTCACCTGCCAGCAGAACAACACAGCCTCTTATTTTGGGGGGGAAAAAGCCATTCCAGAGTCCCCAAAAAACATTGGAACCTGATCCTGCCCTCAGCCAGAGCCCCTGGCACCAAGGGGCAGTGAAGTTGGCTCAGCAGAGCTCTCATCTCCTCCCAAAAATTCCATGGGAAATGGAAATCTTCTGCCCCAATCACCCAGGGGGAATCCCACTGGTTTCTCCAGCATGCTGGAGGTGGGATAGGGAATTCCAGGGATTCCAGAGGAGCAGGGCTGCATCCCAGCTCCAGCAAAAACTCTTCCTGCTTTTCTTCCTCTTCCCTCTCTGGATTCAAGCACGGGCTGGGAATGTTTTTCCTACTAAAGGAGGAGATGGACACCTGGGAGATGTCCCCTCCCTGTCCCTTTCCCAGCTGGCATTCCCAGGCTCAGCCCCACACCACCTGGGAGAGGATCCAATGGAATCCCAGAGGGTGACAGAGGTGACACAGGGATGGGGACACTTGTGCCTTCATCCCTCTGCCTGCTCCTGGCAGGTCCCTGTTCCCTTCCTGCAGCTCCAGGCAGGATCAGTCCCTCTGCAGGTTGGATGTGTCCCATGGGAAGGACCCTTCATCCAGAGAGGGGGGAATGGGATCCTGGGATGGATGACCCGGGATAGGGGGGAGGTGTTGGAATGGTATCATTCCCTTGGGGCACCAGGGAGCATGGTGTCCCCAACCCCAAAACAACCCCAAAACAACCCCAACCCCAAAACGACCCCAAACCAAATCCAACCCCAACTCCAATCCCAAACCGACTCCAAATCCAACCCTAAACCAACTCCAGCCCCAACTCCAAATCCAACCCCACCCCCAACTCCAACCCCAACCCCAGTTCCAACCCCAACCCCAAACCAACTCCAAATCCAACCCTAAACCAACTCCAACCCCAGCTCCAACCCCAAACCAACCCCAACCCTAATCCCAACCCCAGCTCCAACTCTAAATCCAACCCCAACTCCAGCTTCAACTCCAACCCCAACCCCAGTTCCAACTCCAACCCCAATCCCAACTCCAACCCCAACCCAACCCCAACTCCAACTCCAATCCCAACTCCAGTCCCAACCCCAAACCAACTCCAAATCCAACACTAAATCAACTCCAACCCCAACCCCAACTCCAACTCCAAACCAATCCCAACTCCAAATCCAACCCCAAACCAACCCCAACCCCAAACCAACTCCAAATCCAACCCTAAACCAACTCCAACCCCAAACCAACCCCAATCCCAGTTCCAACCCCAACCCCACCCCTACCCACTCTTTGGGTGCTCTTACCCCACCTCACTGCAGCGGGGGGCACTGGGATCCCCCCCATGACCCAGGGGGTGTTTGGGGGGGATGGAATCGGGGCCGGGGGTGTCAGAGAACCGGGCAAATCCCTGACACCTCCTGTGTCCCCAAAATGCAGTGGGGTGGGTGGCCACTGGGTGGCCCCACAGCCCCACGGTAGGGCTTGAACATGGCCACTGAAATCATGATGTGCTCCAAGGGGGTTTCATTTGGGTGGATTTTATGGGTTTTTGGGTGTGAAGCAATGCTGCTCTGCTGCCCCCCTTCCAGCTTTACCCCCCTCCCCACCTCCCATCCCATTCCCAGCTCCTGCCCCCACTAAACCAAGGACATGTGGCCACCACTAGCCCAGCCAAACATGTCTCTGGGGGCTTTGGGGTCAGCCCTACCTTGGGCTCAAGATCTCTTTGGGGTTTTTGGTGCAAAAAGAAGGAAAAAAAAACAAAACCAAGGGCTGGGGCATGGAGCAGAGAGCAGCACTGCCCCAGCTTTTTTTTTTTGGGGGGGTTTTCCCTGGATGAGGCAGCAGGATGGGGCCTGAACCCTCCTGGAACCCTGAGTTACACAGAAAACCCAAGTGTGGTACCAGCACTCAGCCCCCCCCCCAAAAAAAAACCACCCTAAAACACAGAAAGGGAAGAAATCTGGCATCACCCCCACCCACCCCAACCCTCTCCTGGGTTGTTTTCTGGGCTGCTGCCTTCATGGTCCTGCTTTGGTAGGATCTGTGTCCCCCCCCATCCCAAATCCCAGGGTGCTGCCTGCACATCCAGGTGCTTGGTGGCACTGGGGGGGACACAGGGGGGGACAGAGGGAGCTCAGCACCACCCCAGGCAGGGGCTGAGCCAGCAGAGCTGATGCTGGGGGTGCAATGCAGAAAGGGCCCTGGGACACTGTGAGGGGAGGTGGGGGGTGTTTGGGTTGCATCATCCTGAGCCCCAGCAGCACCAGGATCCAGGAAGTTGTGGATTCAAGTTCTGGGTCCAAGAAGCTGTGGATCCAAGAAGCTGGGGATCCAAGATGTGGATCCAAGAAGTTGTGGATTCAAGTTCTGGATCCAAGAAGCTGTGGATTCAAGTTGTGGATCCAAGAAGCTGGGGATCCAAGAACCTGTGGATCCAAGAAGCTGTGGATCCAATTTGTGGATCCAAGAAGTTGTGGATCCAATTTGTGGATCCAAGAAGTTGTGGATCCAGGATGTGGATCCGAGAAGTTCTGGATCCAAGAAGCTGTGGATTCAAGTTGTGGCTCCAAGAAGCAGGAGCCTGTTGGGTTGCTCCAACAATGTCCTCAAGCCCCGTGCTGGCTCCTGGCTCCTGGCAGCATGTGGAGCTGCCCTGTCCCCTGAGATGTCCCCTGAGATGTCCCCTGGGCCCCCACCTCTGTCCAGTGCCCCAGGGGACAGAGCTTCTTCCAGCCACGGAGAGGAGCACAGCTCAGCTGCTCCCCAAATCCACGTGGCCCCGTGGGCACTTCCCAGCCTCTTCAAGCAGAGAAAATCCCATTTTTTCCACATCCAGTGTCTGGAGGGACCACCACCTCCTGCGGGGTGACCCCCCTGAGGTCAGGAGGAGAGGTTTGGTGGGGACAGGAGATCCCTGTGGGCACCCCGAGGCTTTGGGGACAGTGTGGGGTTCCACAGGCAGACACAGACACACAAGCAAGCTCCTCTGTACAGCAGATTCCAGAAAGTCCCAGGGATCCTTGGCTGATCTCCCAGGAAGTGCTGGATGAGGCGTCCTCAGATGTTCCCCCGATATGTGATGTTGGTGAAGGTGGACGTGGCCTCTTTGTACAAAGGATTGTTGCCCTGGGAGAGGAGGAGGAGGAAGAAGAAGAAGAAGAAAAAAATCATCCTTTTGTGCTTGGCCTCAGCATTTGTTCTCCTGCACAGCTGGGGAAACTGAGGCACGGGTTCAGCACAGGATTTGGTTCTGTAGGTTAAAGGTTCCCTGGAAGGTTGGATGGGGGAGAGCAGGGAAAATCTGGTGTGGGTCTTTGTACAAAGGGGAGGAGAGGAGGAAGAAGAAGGAGGAAGAAGGAGGAAGAAGAAGAAAGAAGAAGAAAGAAGGGAGAAGGAAGAAGAAGAAAGAAGGGAGAAGGAAGAAGAAGAAAGAAGAAAGGATAAAGAGAAAGAAGAAAGAGGAAGAAGAAAGAAGGAAGAAGGGAGAAGGGAGAAGGGAGAAGGAAGAAGGAAGAAGGGAGAAGGAAGAAGGAAGAAGGGAGAAGGAAGAAGGGAGAAGGAAGAAGGGAGAAGGGAGAAGAAGAGCATCATCCCTTTGTGCTTGGCCTCAGCATTTGTTCTCCTGCACTGCTGGGGAAACTGAGGCACGGTTTCAGCACAGGATTTGGATCTGTAGTTTAAAGGTTCCCTGGAAGGTTGGATGGGGGAGAGCAGGGAAAATCTGCTGTGGAGGAGGAAAGGAGGAGCTGAGGAGCAGAGAGGCCTCCAGAAAATCCCCCAGCCCAGCCCACTCCTCTGGGGAGCTGGAGGGGACGTGGGGGACAGGTCCTGGTGGCTTCCTGACCCCCACTCTTGTGCTCTGGGTGTCTCAGCCCTTCCAGCATCCCTTGGGACCTTCTGCTTCCCTCACGGGATGGAAAGAGTGGTGTGGGCAGTGGGTGAGTCAGGGTCACAGTGGTGAGCAGTGCTTGGGATATTTGGGAAGTGGGAAAATCCTCTGGGACATCTCTGGGCTGTGTGACAGCAGGGAAAGGCAGTGTCATGCTCCAGGGGACAAGCTGCTCCCCCAAGGACCACATCTTGGGACCACAGAAAGCAAGTGGGACCTGGATCCACCCAAACCTGGGGTTTTGGGATTCAGGGATTCATCCCAAGTGGCTCTCACCGTGTCCCACTTGGCTCTGGCTTTCTCCTCCTCAAAACGGGCGAATTCCCGGCGGTCGTGGATGGTGATGAGGAGCTTCCAAATGAGCAGAGCAGCCAGGCCAATGAGCAGGATGGCTCCTGTCACTGAGAGCAAGACCACCAGGACATCTGGACCCTTGGGACAGTCTGTGGGAAGGAGGAGGAGAAGGTTGGGAAAGTTCAGGAGCTCTGGAGCTGCCTGCTCCTGGCTACAGGGAGCTCCTCAGGTCTCTGGAGGGCTTCATCCTCCCTTCTTAGGGAGGAAAAATCTCCAGCCTGGAGCAGAGCAAGCTCTGTAAAGGAGGAGCTTGGCCATGGGAAGCATGTGCTGAGATCCTTGACTCCTTTTTACACCCAAAACTTGGAATAGTCCAGGTCAGGGGCATCACAGATCCCATCCATGGGCTGGCAAACCGAGGTGGGGAGATCTGGTGTGGAGCTCAGCACCCACTTGGTTCCCCTTCAGCCCCCCCAAAACCTTCTCCCTGGGGCTCTGCACCCATCCCAACCCTTTCCTGGGTGCAGGGAGTGGGAGAGGGTGGGCTCCTCCTTTCATGGTCCTGCTTTGGTAGGAAATCAGACCTCCAAGTCACAGGAGCCCCTGGGGGCTGCTGTATCCCAGCCCTGGGGAGCACCCATAGCATCCCAACCCCCTGGATCAGAAGCTTTCTCAGGAAGCAGGAAAGCTGGAAAGAGGAACAGGGTGGTGAGAAGGTTGAGCCCCCAGCCTTGGCTTCAGTGAGGGGATGAAAGGACTGAGCAACCTGGGGGGGAACTGTGAGCCTGGCAGGAAATCAGGGGCTGGTGGCAAAGAGCAGGGGATAAAACAGCTCCTAAACCCCCCCTCTATCCCCCCTGAGAACCTGGAGGTGCTGGGAGTTACAGAAGGGCCAAAATCCTAGAATGGCAGGTTGGAAGGGACCTCAAGGATCATCTGCTCCAAGCCTTTTCATAGGAAAAGCACTCCTTGAGCTGAGACTTCAAACATTCCAAAGCAGAGGAATCCACCCCTTCCCTTGGGAGACCATTCCAGTGCGTGCCTGTCCTCAGGGGGCAAAAAATTCCCTCCTGTGTCCAGTAGGAATGGAAATTCCCCCTGTTTAGCAGAGAACTCCAGCATGGCAACACTCTGCATCCCCCCCCCCCAAGTTTGGACCTGGCTCCTGGATGACATAGAGGATGGATTTGCCACTGGAATCTTCGGAGTACTGGAACCTCACCACGCAGTCATCCTCATCCTTGTAGGTGCAATTCACTGCATCCTTGCCCCTGTCACCTGCCAGACACAGAGACTCAGAGCCCCCCAAGCTTGGGGGGGGTGCAGGGAGGGGTTAGATGCAGCCCCCCCACTGGATTTCCAGGCCTTCAAGTGGCTTTTTTAGGGCTCCTCTTACCCAGCTCCTCCACGTTCTGGATCTCATCCCGGCACAGGCGGCTGCAGGATTGCTGCTGCACCAGGACTCCCCTCTCAAACTTCTTGCACTCCACACATTCCCTGAGGAAGAGGAGGGAGATTCCATCAGCTCCTCCGGGCTCTCCTTCCCAAGGGAAGGTCCCACTTTGCAGTCCCAGGCTGGGGAATTTGCTGCAATCCCAAGCCAAGGAGGATGCAGCTTGAGGGAGCTCCTGCTGCTGGTTCCTCAGGGGGGTCTGATCCATCCCAGCTCCCTGCTGGTTCATCCCAGCTTTCTGATGGGACATCATGGAATGTGTTAGGCTTGGAAGGGACCTTTAAAGGCCATCGAGTCCAAGCCCCATCCCAGATTTCTGATGGGATAGCATAGAATGTCAGCTTGGAAGGGACCTCAAGGATCACCTGGTCCAACCCTTTCAGGTAATAGATGGGAACCATCCCAGCTTTCTGCTGGCTTCCTGCTGGGATAAGACCCATCCCAGTTCCCTGATGGGATGTGATGGATTGTACCCCAGTTCCCTGATGGGGTACAACCCATCCCAGCTCTCTGATGGGATGTGACCCATGGGATGTGATGGATTGTACCCCACTTCTCTCATGGGGTATAACCCACCACAGCTCCCTGGTGGAATGTGACCCATCCCAGTTCCCTGATGGGGTAGAAGCCATCCCAAATTCCTGATGGGATGTGACCCATTCCCCTGATGGGATGTCACCCATCCCAGTTCCCTGATGGGATATAAACCCATCTCCCTGATGGGGTAAAACCACCCTGAATTCCCGATAGAATGTGACCCATCCCAGTTCCCTGATGGGATGTGATGGATTGTACCCCAGTTCCCTCATGGGATACAACCCCAGTTCCCTGATGGGGTACAACCCATCCCAGCTCCCTGATGGGATGTGACCCACGGGATGTGATGGATTGTATCCCAGTTCCCTGATGGGATGGGATGAATTGTGCCCCAGTTCTCTCATGGGGTCCCACCCACCCCAGCTCCCTGATGAGGTACAACCCATCCGAAATTCCTGATGGGATGTGACCCATCCCAGTTCCCTGATGGGATGGGATGAGTTGTGCCCCAGTTCCCTGATGGGGTTCCACCCACCACAGCTCCCTAATGGGGTACAACCCCAGTTCCCTGATGGGGTCCCACCCACCCCAGCTCTCTCCTCCTCTCCCCTCTCACTTTTTGATGGTGCAGGCATCAGGGCAGGTGGGACACTTCTCACAGGTGTCTCCGTAGGAGCCAGGCTGGGTGCAGTCACACTTGCCACAGACACAGGAGCCGTGGCCACTGCAGACCAGGCCATTGCTGGCCAGGCAGGTGTCAGTCCGGGTGGTGCAGTTGCAGGAATCCCCAGTCCAATCCGAGTCACACAAACAATCCCCACAGCTGCACTGCCCGTGGCCTGGGGACAAAGCAGAGGCCATCAGGACCCTCTGATGTCCCCATGGATCCCATCAGCATCCATGGGATAACCAGGAGCCCAGGGCAGCAGCTCCACTTCCATGGGCAAAGCAGAGCAGCTGTCCCAGGACAAAAAATCTTCGTGTGTCCTTGGGGTTGGGGACACAAAGCCCCCCAGCCCAAACCTCAACCTCTGCCCAACCCTCCTTATTCCACCCAAAACAGGAGAAAAAGCTGCAGAGTGGAAACAGAACAACTGGAAATGTTCCCTCTTGAGCTTGTCAAGCTTTTGGGATTTTAATTCCCAATCTCAGCACATCTGCTCCAAACCCCCTCATCTCACACCAAACCTCAACCTTTGTGCCCAACCTTCCTTATTCTACCCAAAACAGGAGAAAAAGCTGCAGGGTGGAAACAGAACAACTGGAAATGTTCCCTCTTGAGTTTGTGAAGCTTTTGGGATTTTAATTCCCAATCTCAGCACATCTGCCCCAAACCCCCTCATCTCACACCAAACCTCAACCTTTGTGCCCAACCCTCCTTATTCCACCCAAAAAGCTGCAGGGTGGAAAGAGAACAGCTGGAAATGCTCCCACTTGAGCTTGTCAAGCTTTGACCTGGACTTTTAATTCCCAATCTCAGCACATCTGCCCCAACCCCCCTCCCCACACACACAAATTCCCCTCGTTTTCCCCCACCCCTGAAGCAGGCAGGAAAAGCTGATTGCTGGGAAAAGCCCCATGAGCTCTGCGTGCTCACTCAGCCTGGTTTGCTCAGACAGACAGACAGACAGACAGATAAAATACTCAAATCCAGCCAGAACCTGGAGCTCTTAGCCTTGTGGTTTGATCCCAAGACTCATGAAGCTGTGGAAATCCCACGGAGCTTCCCCATCCCAAGGCCTGAAGGCATCAGGGCAAGGAACACTGCTCCCCCTTCCCCCATCCCCACCACTGCCTGGGAGGCAGCAGGATGAGAAATAAATGTGGAAATCCCCTCCCTGGGGAACTTCTGAGGCTGAGTCACAGGGGAAAAAAAAACCAAAAACCAAAAGGTGACAAAGCATGGAAATGAGACAGGGAGAAAAGGTGGCTCCAGGGGATGGGCTCTGTGCCAGCAGGGTCAGGCAAATCGGGTTAATCAACAGCTCAGCCAGTTTGGGGGGGGGGAAAGCATCCCCCATGGCCTTCACCCATCCCTCCTGTCCCTTCACACAAGGACAGATACCTGGGGACACAGGGGACAGCGTGGAGGGGAAAGGCAGAGTGGTTCCAGCTCTTATCAGCAGGTTGTGAAGATAAGGGATGGATCCCTGCAGCTGGAAGCCAGGAAATTGGGCTGGGGGGTGGGGGGGGGGAAGGTGTGGTCCCCAAAATTCCCCTGAGGATGCCAGGGAGCTGATTCCAGCAGGTTTCATCTTGCCCATCATCTCCTGCAGAGTGGGATCAGCTTTGACCACTGCTTTTGGGGATCAGATCCCACTCCTGGGGATTTGGGGACTCAGAGCAGGAAAGCAGTGGCTTTTGTGGCACTGTGGCAGCAGCCACCTCACCTGCTCACATCCAGGGGGGGGTTTAATGTCCCCAGAGGAGGTGGCACAACTTCAGTGACAGGTGACAATGCTTTGTCACCTTCAGGGTGGAAAATGTCACTGGAAGTCTCATTAGCCCAGCAGCCAGAAGGGGACCAGAGGAGGGGTGGCACAGGGTGTCCCCTGCTGCTGCCACCAGCTCAGGGATACTGGAGAGCAGAGGTGAGAGCTGCCTGTTTTAAAGAGCCTGGTCTGTTAATCTCTGCCTCCTGGGTTTCACTAAGTGTCTAAAATAATATTTGTTCCTTTAAGTCCCATGTCAGGAAAATTCTTGGGGGGAAAAAAAAAAAAGTCACAGTTAGGAGAAAGAAGTCATCTGGAGATAAGAGCTCAACATCCAGTCAAGACTCCAAAAATGCTCTGCTAAGGTGTGGAGCACTGCAGGCTCTTGAGCAAAAGGGAAGCTCAGTCAAACCCAAAAGAGCTGAGGTGTCCCAGCCCTGGGCAGAAACCTTGGAGTCATCAAGGCTGGGAAAGCCTCTGAGGTCATCGAGCCCAACCACCCACCCTACACCCCCTGAACCCCAACACCTCAGCCTTTTCCCCAGCCCCACTCACCCGAGCACTTCAGAGCAGAAACACCTTAGAATTTCCAAAACTGGGAAAGTTGAGGAAGACCTCAGAGATCACCAAGCCCACCCATCCACCCTACACCCCCTGACCCCTTTTTGCTGTCTTTCCTCCCCATCCCCATCACTCACCTGAGCACATCTGAAGCAGAAACACCTCAGAACTGTCACGATTGGGAAAGTTGGGGACGATCTCTGACACCACCAAGCCCACCAACCCACCCTACACCCCCTGAATTTGAGCTCCTCATCCTTTGCCTTTTCCCCAGCCCCACTCACCCTAACACATCAGAGCAGAAACACTTTAGAATTTCCAAAACTGGGAAAGTTGAGGAAGACCTCAGAGATAACCAAGCCCACCCATCCACCCTAAACCCCCTGACCCCTTTTTGCTGTCTTTCCTCCCCATCCCCATCCCCACTCACCTGAGCACATCTGGAGCAGAAACACCTCAGAACTGTCACGATTGGGAAAGCTGGGGACGATCTCTGACACCACCAAGCCCACCAACCCACCCTACACCCCCTGATCCCTTTTCCCCCCGTGCCCATCCCACTCACCTGAGCACATCTGAGGCAGAAACACCTCAGAACTGTCAAGATTGGGAAAGTTGGGGAAGACCTCAGAGGCCACCAAGCCCACCAACCCACCCTACACCCCCTGATCCCTTTTCCCCCCGTGCCCATCCCACTCACCTGAGCACATCTGAGGCAGAAACACCTCAGAACTGTCACGATTGGGAAAGCTGGGGACGATCTCTGACATCACCAAGCCCACCAACCCACCCTACACCCCCTGACCCCTTTTTCCTCCCCTTCCCATCCCCACTCACCAGAGCACATCTGTCCCTTGAAGCGGATGCAGGAGAAGTCATCGCACTCGCAGTACTTTCCTGTCACTTTCCCAAAGTCACTGCCGTGGCAGACACACTGCCCACAGATGCACTCCCCCCTCTGGCTGCACAGGGCTTGTCCCTCCCGGGGGCTGCAGTTATCCTGCTGCCAGGGTTTGTAATCCTCTTCTGAGCACTCACAGTGGGAACCCAAACGCCCCGGGTGACAGCGACAGACCCCGCATTCCATGGTCCCGTGTCCTTGGCTGCAGGAGGAGCTGTTGGCCTGGGCTTGGTTCTGGCAGGAACAGTTGCACTGGAAGTTGACCACCACTGTCAGGCTGTCCTTAAAACCCACGGGTTTGATGGTGAAGGATTTCTGCTGCTCCCCAGGACAGCCCCTCACCTTGGCTTCGATGCTGAAGCTCACCTGGAGGGCAGAGGAGAGGGGCTGGGTGGGATGTGACACCAGCACGAGACTGGGACCAGGTGGGATGTGACACCAGCATGGGACTGGGACCAAGTGGGATGTGACACCAGCACGAGACTGGGACCAAGTGGGATGTGACACCAGCACGGGACTGGGACCAAGTGGGATGTGACACCAGCATGGGACTGGGACCAGGTGGGATGTGGCACCATCATGGGACTGGGACCAGGTGGGATGTGACACCAGTACGGGACTGGGGTACCTGCTCCAGGCTGTGCTCAAGCTTGGGGAGCCCACACTGTGACCCACTGAGTGGTTTTTGGGGTCTTTCAAAGCTGGCCCAACACAGTTTGGCCAAGCCAAGTCCCCTGGGGTGTGGCCAGCAGCCCAGGCTGAGCTAGAGAAGCACAGAGGTTGCATCCAGAAGACACAAAAAATTATTTTCTACCCATCTGGACTCCTCTGTCCCCTGCAAACAGGGTTTGGGTCACCCAGACTGAGCTAGAGGGGCACAGAGGTTGCATCCAGCAGACTCCAAGAATCATTTTCCATCTATCTGGACCCTCTTCTACCCTGCAAACAGGGCCTGGGTCACCCAGACTGAGCTAGAGGAGCACAGAGGTTGCATCCAGAAGACACAAAGAATTATTTTCTACCCATCTGGGCCCCTCTGTCCCCTGCAAACAGAGCCTGTGTGACCCAGGCTGAGCTAGAGGACCATAGAGATTGCATCCAGCAGACTCAAAGAAATATTTCCCACCCTTTTTACCCTTGCAAACAGGGCCTGGGTCACCCAGACTGAGCTAGAGAAGCACAGAGGTTGCATCCAGAAGACACAAAGAATTATTTTCCACCCTCTGTCCCCTGCAAACAGGGTTTGTGTCACCCAGGAGGTGATGGGGCAAGCAGATGGTGCTGGTGGTGAGGAGGGAGGAGGTGGCAGTGGTGCAAAAAGGGGAAGGAAATGCAAGCCAGAGAGGATCCTCACCGTGTCCCCAATCTTGAGGCCCATGCAAGACTTGAGGCCGGGGATGACCTCGTCGTTGAGGCAGGTGGCATTGAAGGCCAGGGACAGCTCTTCAGGGAGGTCCCGAACCTCCAGCTCCACCTTGGAGCGGATTTTCTGGGGGAAGAGAGAGGAATCATGAAGAGGAGAGCACAGGTTTGGGCAGGGCTCAGTCCTGGGGAGGCTCCCTGCCAGTGGTCATCACCCCACAGGGATGCTTCTGCCCTCCTCTGCAGGGAAAAAGGTCCCAAGGTCCCCAAAAATCATTCTGAGGGCTCAGCAAGGTGGTTTTCCCCCAGGGAAATGTCCTTGAGGGATGGGAAGGGAGAGGTAGGGATGGGAAATGCCCTTGAGGGATGGAAAGGGAGAGGTGGGGATGGGAAATGCCCTCAAGGGATGGGAAGGGAGAGGTGGGGATGGGAAATACCCTTGAGAGGTGGGAAGGGGGAAGTGGGGATGGGAAATGCCCTTGAGAGGTGGGAAGGGGGAAGTGGGGATGGGAAATGCCCTCAAGGGATGGAAAGGGAGACGGGATGGGAAATGTCCTCGAGGGATGGGAAGGGAGAAGTGGGGGGTGGGCACAGTGATGTTCCTTCCCTGGTGGGGTCTCCACAAGTGGGGGGTGGAAGCAGATGCTGGTTCAGAGAAGTGCCAGGTGGCTGTGGAGCACCCACTCACCCCATAGGAGTCCACGATGAGCTGCAGGACATTGCTGGAGTCTGTGGACAAGGTGCCCACAGTGGTGCCAGGGATCAGCTCACTGTAGTTCTGGAGAAACAGCAGAAAGAAGCTGCTGGTGATGGGTGAAAGGGACAGATCCAAGCCAAACCTTCTCCAGGTATAGGGACAGGGGACCCGTGAAGCTCTGGCTGGTCACCCACAGCACAGGCTGTTCCTTGGGACTCAGAAGTCCCCCCAAAAGTTACCTGGTAGAGGCCAACAACTGCATCTGTCACAGCAAAGATCAAGTTGATGTTTTTCTGTGAGAGCTTCTCAGTCATCAGGCCCAGGGAGGGATAGTCCTGGGGAAGAGGAGAAGCTGTTCCTTAGGAACCTCATCCCACTCTGGACCACCCTTCCCATCCCACGGGGAGCCCTCAATGGGAATTCTGAGCTCCACGACCCCACTGGTGCCTTGGGATTTACCAGGATGGTGGAGGCAGAGTAGAAATTATCCTCATCCATGTGGCAGAGGGCATCATTAGGCTGCACAATCCCAGCCAGCCTGCCATCCAGTGCCACGTGGGTCTTGGCATCCGTGGTGAAGACCAAGAGGTGGGAAGCATCACTCCTCCACCCAATCTTCTCCTGCAGGGACAAAGTTGAGGACATCCCCAAGTGCCACCACCCCTCTGCTGGCTTCCCTGTCACCCTAGGTGATGGGCCTGGCCATAGGGACCAAGCTGCCACTGGGATGGGATCCCCAGGGGGATTTGGGATGTGGAGCTTGGCAGATGGAGCTGGGATGCTCGGAAAGGCAAGAGGGGGGTTTGCATTTTGCTGGAGTGGTAATGGAGGGGCAAAAGGTGCAACTTCTCCCATCTCCAGCAAAATCAAAGTGCTGGCACAGGAGGGGATGTCCCTTCTGGGCTGACATGGGATCATCTCCCTCCAGGACCACCCAAGGGTCCTGCTTGGCCCTGAAATGTCCTTATGGAATGTTCCCCCTCTCCAACCCTGAGAGAAGGAAGCTCCGTGGAGCTTATAGCCTTTTCCTGAGGGGCTTGGGTGGTCTCTGCTGCCCTCCCAACCCTCTCCTGCTCCCAGACAGGTTTTTTTTTTTTAGCCCTGACCTGGCAGACAGTGGCCTGGATGATGGCATCGAAGCCGCCCTCAGGCGCGTCGCGGTTCCGGGAGACGCTTTGCTTCTGCACCTCCTCGTTGAATCGGGTCACCTCGTCAGTCAGGGACAGGACATGTTTGTAGCCAAACATGGGCAGGCAGGTTTCCCCAGTCCTGCAGGAGGAGAGGACACGAGGCTCTTCCACTTCCCATCCCTGCCCTGCAACCACCCCAGGGCCAAGGGGCCTGGCCGGGATGCACCGAAGGAAAGCGAACACCCCAAGAGGTTAAGAACAGAGCTGGAGAAGCCCTCTTGCCTGCTGGGATTTTCCAGAGCTCAAGAACAGAGCTGGAAGTGTTCTGGAGTCATCTCCCAGACTCTATCCTGCTGGGATTTTCCAGAACTTAAGAAGAGAGCTGGAGTGGTTCTGGAGTCAACTCCCAGACTGCCCTGCTGGGATTCTCCAAAGCTCAAGAACAGAGTTGGAGGCATTCTGGAGATGTTGGGCCCGGGTCATCTCCCAGTCTCTGCCCTGCTGGGATTTTCCAGAGCTCAAGAACAGAGTTGGAGGTGTTCTGGAATCAAGTCCTAGACTCTATCCTGCTGGGAATTTCCAGAACTCAAGAACAGAGCTGGAAGTGTTCTGGAGTCAAGTCCCTGCTGGGATGTTCAGGGGGGGGGGTCACTTTTTTTGAACCTCTCTTGAAAAACACTGAATTGATTATTCCCTTAGGAGCTTCCCAGTGCCAAGGATACTCTGCAGGATACAAGGATACTCTGCAGGATACAAGGATACTCTGAAGTTCTGACCTGGGCCAGCAGGACACGCAGCACAGCAAACTTGAAACCCCAAACCCAGGAACCAAATCAACCCCATAACCCAACCCCAAATCCCATTGCCACGGATTTCCAGTGCTCCAGGGAATGTCCCCTTCACTTGTGACCTTTAGAGGGATCCCTCAGCCTCAGACTCACTCGTAGCAAGGGTTGGTGATGGCTTCAGGAGGAGAAATGTACATGTAGGGGGAAATGGGTTTGTCCACAAAAGCCCCGAACCCGATCCGGAGGTTGCTGGTGAGTTTCCTCATCTCTGTGGCCAGTTTGGTGCCCAGGTGCTGGATATTCCTCAGATCATCCTTCATGGAATTGGAGAGGTCCATCAAGTAGTAGATATCCACGGGGTAGTCTTCCACTTGACGCACTTGGACTTGAAAGATCTGGGAGTCATCTGGAAAGGGAGAGGGGAGAGGAGTGGGAGATGCTCCTTGGATCCACTGCCTCCAGCCTGACCTGGGAAATCCCAATCCATCCCTCTGGCTCCCCAAAGCTGAAAATGGCTTCAGGAACCAAGCCCTGAGGGTTTCAAAGTCCCATCCCAACCCTGCACTTTGGGAATGGAGCAACCCAGGAACCTCAGCCCCAGAAAACCCCTTCAGGGATGGCCCCACAGCTTGGTCTGACCCCAAAACCACCTTGGCCAGGTAGGCAGAGGGATGTGTCCCTCATCACTTGGGGGTTTTATTCCCCTTCCCAATGTTTTGGGGGCTCTTACCTGGCCGTAGGTTCAGCTGAATTTTCTGGGGTCTCATCTGGGTGGTGGTGGAGCCCCCCGAGCCCTTGGTGCTGAGGGGTTTGTCCTGTAGGATTTTGATGGTGCTGGTGGGGAACTCGAGGTTCTCCTTCCCACAACCTTTCTGCAGGAGGTTGGTGTGAAGGTCACAGCGAGGGGAGGATGGAGCCCAGGCCTGGCAGAAAGGGAAAGGATCAAGAAAAAAATTCCTCCAGGAATGGGAACTGAGAGCTGAAGTTGAGAAAGTTGGGAATGTTCAGGCTGGAGAAGAGAAAACCCCAATGGGGAGACCTCAGAGCAGCTTCCAGTGACTGAAGGAGCTCCAGGAAAGCTGGGGAGGGATTTGGGATAAGGGATGGGATGAGGGGGAAGGGTTTTCAGCTGGGAGAGGGGAGATGGGAGGGAGAAATTCTTTGGGATGAAGGTGCTGAACCCCTGGCCCATCCCTGTGGCTGCCCCATCCCTGGAAATGTTGAAGGTTGGATGGGGAGGGATTTGGGAGAAGGGATGGGATGAAGGGGAAGGGTTTACTAAATATATATCTAATAAATATATATATACACACACACACATATAAAATATATATTATTTTCTAAACTCTGGCAGCAGACCAACCACCTTTCCCCCTCATTTTTATTTATTTTATTTTATTTTATTTTATTTTATTTTATTTTATTTTATTTTATTTTATTTTATTATTTTCAGAGCTGGCCCTGCAGCCAGGATCTGTCCCATGGCAGGGAGCAGAGCTGGGTTCCTGCCCAGCCTTATCTCCTGCTCTCCAGCTTCCTGCCAGGGAAAAGAGATCCAAAAAAGGACTGGAAGAGCCCAAAAGGCCCCGGGGCTGTCAGGGACAGGAAACACCAAGTGGGGCTCCAGCCCCATCCCTCCTTTCCTAGAAAGCTCTCAGCTCCTCCTCATCCTTATCACACTCCCCCAGAAGGGCTCCAAACACTTTGGATTTGCCCCAAGACAAATATGGAAAGAATTTCATTCCCACCCCTCCGCTGCAAAGGCTTCTTTCAGAGATGACACCAAGCTGGGGGGAGTGTGGATCAGCTGGAAGGCAGGAGGGCTCTGCAGAGGGACCTGGAGAGACTGGAGAGTTGGGCTGATCCCAAGGGGATGAGGTTCAAGACAAGAACCCCATGGGGAGCTCCAGGCTGGGCACAGAGTGGCAGAAAGGGAGCTGGGAGTCTGGCTTGCCAGGAAGCTGAAGAGGAGGCAGCAGTGTGCCCAGGTGGCCAAGAAGGCCAATGGCATCCTGGGCTGGCTCAGGAAGAGCGTGGCCAGCAGGTCCAGGGAAGGGATTCTGCCCCTGTGCTCATCCCTGGGGAGGCCACAGCTTGAGTCCTGTGTCCAGTTCTGGGCCTCTCAGCCCCTCAGGAAGGAGATTGAGGTGCTGGAGCAGGTCCAAAGGAGGCAACTGGACTGGGGAAGGGACTGGAGCACAGATCCTGTGAGGAGAGGCTGAGGGAGCTGGGGGTGTTGAGGCTGGAGAAGAGGAGGCTCAGGGGAGACCTCATCACTCTCTGCAACTCCCTGAAAGGAGGTTGGAGCCAGGGGGGGGTTGGGCTCTTTTCCCAGGCAACTCTCAGCAAGACAAGAGGGCAGGGTCTCAAGTTGTGCCAGGGGAGGTTTAGGTTGGAGATGAGAAAGAATTTCTTTCTGGAGAGGGTGATCAGGCATTGGAATGGGCTGCCCAGGGAAGTAGTGGATTCTCCGTGTCTGGAGATCTTTCCAAAGAGCCTGGATGTGGCACTGAGTGCCATGGGCTGGGAACTGCAGTGGGAGTGGATCAAGGGTTGGACTTGATGATCTCTGAGGTCCCTTCCAACCCAGCCCATTTTAGGATTCTAGGATTCTCCACCTCCCTCCCCCATCCCAAACTTTCCCAGCACAACTTTTCCCTGCAATAAAAGAGGGAAGGGGGGAGCTGATTCAGCTCCTTCCTTGCTCCTGGCAAGCTGGATCCCAATCCCAAAGCCTCCCAGAACTGGAGTTATTCCCTATCCAGGAGCTCATCCCACCCCTGGCTGACCCCAGGCTGAATTTTTGGTGTTTTATGTAAAACAAAATAAAAAAAAAAACCAAAACAAAGCAAATGCTTGGCAGGAGGTCCTGGAAAAAGTGGGCAAGTGGTAGCCAAGAACTACATCAGCAGGCGTGGTCCCCTCTCCCATGGCCTCCTGTCCCCACCCTTCCCACCAGGAATATGGGGCTGGCAGGGAATGAGGCAAAGTCATCCCTGGGAATTAGCTCCTTGCATCCACCCACCCCACGGGTTGGCCCTGGGGGCTTTTTCCTCCTGGAAAATGTTCCTTTTCTGCTCCAGATCCCAGTAACCAACCGTGGGCATTCCCATCCTGGGAGGGGGGAAAAAATCACTGGGAAGATGGATGGGAGGAAAAGGAGTTTGGAGGGATGAGGGGAGGGTTGGGTGGGTTTGGGGGTGCAGGACAGACAGGGGGAATGGATGATCCTTGGGTCTTTTTTATGATTTTAACTAGGGTGCTGGGCTCTTGGGTGATCCCTTGGGAGCTTCCAGGACCACGGAGCACCCTATGGGATTATCAGCATCCTATGGGATTATCAGCATCCTATGGGATTATCAGCATCCTTCCTCCCACGAGAATCCCCTGGAGAAGGGAGCCAGCACTCTTTCTCCTGGAACCTTGGTGATGGACTTGGGAAGCACCAGAACCTCCCAGGCAACAAAACCACTGGAAAAAAAACCACTGGGATCAATGGGCCTCCTCAACCTCCCCATCCCAATTTCTGACCTTGCAGACTCAGGGACATGGACACAGCCCCAAAACCACCCCAGGGGCAGCTCAGGCTTCTTGGTGACAACCTCAGGGTGCAGGGACTTGTCCCAAAACCCCAGAGAGAACAATTCCCACATCCCTGCCATCACCTCCCTGCTCCAGGGATGCTGGGAGGGGGGAAAAATCCTCCCTGGCACCACCCAGGGTGCCACTCAATATTCCCCATCCCCTATTCCCCTATTCTCCAATCCCCCTGTCCCCCTATTCCCCATTCCCCTACTTCCCATCCCCTATTCCCTATCTCCCTTGGGCCAAGACACCACCTCTTGCTGCAGGGAAGGAGTTTGCAAGCTCAGCATCATCCCAAGCTCCTTCCAGAGTGGGAAAACTGAGGAATTAAGCCCTGGAATTTTTCCTCCAAAGCCTGGGAAGGAGCTGAGGCTGAAGCAGGAGCAGGGAAGAGGCAGATCCAGGGTGGGGAGGCTGCAGGAGGTCACCCACCTCCCCCAGAGCATCTTTGTTTGGTCTCACAGGCAACCACACACAGCATCAGTTTCTCCAAGGGAAATGCTCCTGGGATGACCCAAAACATGGGATGAAGCTCAAACTTTCCAGCAGCTTTTCCAAATGGAGCCCTGGGTTCAGCTTTGCCTCCACTTTTCCTTCCCAAAGGAAGCAGAGCAGGTGGGGAACCAGATTTAGGGGAGGGCTGAGACCTTGGAAGCTCTGTCACTATTATTATTATTATTATTATTATTATTATTATTAAGGGATTTTCCAGCCAGATCTGAAGTGTTAAGGCTTGGCTGATTTTTTTTCCAAGAGGAAAAACGAGCAGCTGGGCACCTCTGGGTGTTGGGGAAGAGTGGGAAAATTTCCTGGAAAACACAGAAATCTCAGTTCTTTTCTCCAGAAACTCCCAGGGAAGGGCAGGGATCCCATCAAACCACCAGGAAATCCAAAGGCAGGATGGAGCAGGAGCAACTGATTGGGAAGGAGGGGATGGGAAAGAGAAGGGGGAGCTCAAGGAAAGGCTGGAAATAAAAAAAAGGAGGAGAAGCAGCATCAGTGATCTTCCCCACCCCCCCAGGGAAATTAAAGAACCCCCCCATTTGCTAAATGTGGTGCAGATGTTGGGGACAGAGCTGTTGTCACATCTGTCCCAGAGCAGCCCTGGAGATATTGCCTTTTTTTTTTTGGGAACTTCTGCTGCTGTGGAATAAGAATTAAAAAAGAAAGAACCCAAGAGACCAAACCCCAACCCCAGCTCAAGACACCAGCAGAGCCCCTGAAGGTGGCTGAGGAAGGAGCAAGCTCAGAAATTCTCCCTTGGAGATTCCTGGGGGGAATCAATGCCATTCCTGGGGGGGAATAAAGCATCAGCATCTTCAGCCAGACCCAGATCCCATGGGATCCCATGGGCCAAGAACCAGAAGCATCTTTGCTGATCCCAAAGCCTCAGGGCAGCATCCAACAGCATTTTCCAGCTGGGATTGGTTTTTTCCCCAGGTTTTTCTTCCTGGTGGTCTTGTTTGGTTGGTTGGGTTTTTGGTTTTTTAAAAAATGATTATTATTATTTCTGATTTTATTTGGGTTTTTTTTCTTCCCATGGCCCCAGCTCTTACCTCTGAGGAGCACCAGGCACAGAGGGGGCTGACACCCAGGCACTGCTTGCAGGAGTTCACCCCTCGGGTGGTGCAGATGTTCCCCCCTAAAACACCAAAGCAGAATCTAGTTGGGAGTCCCAACCCCACACAGGTGCTGAAGTCTCAGTGCTCAGCTGCAGAACCCTCCAGAACCCCATCCCCTATTCCCCTATTCCCCATTCCCCTACTTCCCATCCCCTATTCCCTATCTCCCTATTTCCCCATCCCCTATTCCCTATTCCCCTATCCCCCTATTCCCCAACCCCATATTCTCCATCCCCTATTCGCCTATTCTCCAATCCCCCTATCCCCCTATTCCCCATTCCCCTATTCCCTTATCCCCTATCCCCTATTCCCCATTCCCCTATTTCCCATCCCCTATTCCCCATCCCCCTATCCCCTTATCCCCCTATCCCCTTATCCCCCTATCTCCTATTCTCCTATCTCCTATCCCCTATTCCCCTATCCCCCTATTCTCCAACCCCATATTCCCCTATTCCCTATTCCCCTCTTCCCTTACCCCCTATTCCCCATTCCCCTATTTCCCATCCCCTATTCCCTTATCCCCTATTCCCCATTCCCCTACTTCCCATCCCCTATCTCCTTATTCCCCTATCTCCTATCCCCTATTCCCTTAACCCCTAATCCCTTATTCCCCATCCCCATCCTCTATTTTCTATTCCCCATCCCCTATTCCCTATTCCCCATCCCCTATTCCCTATCTCCCTATCCCCTGTCCCCCTACCCCCTTATCCCCCTATCTCCTATCCCCTATTCCCTTATCCCCTAATCCCTTATTCCCCATCCTCTATTCCCTATCTCCCTATCCCCTATCCCCCTATCCCCCATTCCCTATTCCTCTCTCCCTATTCCCCTATCTCCTATCCCCTATTCCCTTATCCCCTAATCCCTTATTCCCCATCCTCTATTACCTATCTCCCTATCCCCTATCCCCCTAGCCCCTATTCCCCATTCCCTATTCCTCTCTCCCCTATTCCCCTATCTCCCTATTCCCCTATCTCCTATCTCCCTATCCCCTTACCCCCCTATCTCCTATTCCTCTATTCCTTATTCCCCTACTCCTCTCTCCCTTATTCCCCTATTCCCCATCCCTATTCCCATCCCTCTCCTCACCCCTTTTCTGGCCACTTCCCCAGCTCAGCACCACCTGAGCCTCATCCTGCTCATTTCCCACCTGCCACCTCCTTAATTTCTGTCCCCTTTTTCCCACCCCAAGCTTTGCAGCAGTGGCCTGGGCAAAGCTTGGGCTCTCTTAGTGGCCTTGGGGACTTTAGGAGATGCTGGCAGCAGGCATGGAATTATTAAGGCTGGAAAAACCCCTGCAGCCCTGTGGCCCCTCTCCAATCATCCCAATAATCCTCCAGAGGGGATTAAAGGGTCCCCAAATCCCTGCAGGGCCCTTTTGGAGCAGCTCTGGGGTGACACCCTCAGCTTTTCTTCCCTCCAGGGAAGGGCTTTAGGAAGCCCTGAGCCAATTCCCAGTTGGATTCTGCAGCCCTGGGATTGCTGGGCTCTCCCCTTCCCCCTAAACCCCAAGCCAGGGCTCTCCCCCATCCCCCTGAGAAAGGGCTGAAATCCCCCTGGGTGCCAGAGGAGATAAGCAGAGGGTTGTTATCACCACCCAAACATGTGCTTTTGGGGAGAATTCTCCCTAATTTGGCTTTTCCAGCACTGCTGGGGGGTGTAGGAGGAAAAGAAGAGAGGGAAAAGCAGAGGATGCTGAGATCCTGGGGCTCAGGGTTAAGAAGATCCCAGCACAGCCAAAATCCTGAATTCTGGGGAGGTTCTTTACTTCCTTTTGGAGTTTTCTTTATCCAGCCCCACAAACAAATCAACCCAAGGCCAAAACCTCCACTTTTTTCTTTATTTTTTTTTTTAAACTACCAAACCAGCTGATCTCACCTGATCCTAAAGCCTCAGCTTTTCCAAACCAACACAATCCCTAGAAATCCAGGGAAATGGGAGCACAGGAAACCCTCCCCTCCCCCCCTTAACCCAAGGGGAGGTGAAAGGAAGGGAAAAAACCCCAAAAAAACCCTCAGTCCCCAAACTGCCCTCCAAGTCACCTCCTCCAGCAACCACAGGAAGCAGCCCCAGGCTTTGTTCCCCCTCCTCCTCCTCCAGTTTCAGCAGGAATGTGCCCAGAGGAAACTTGGAAAAGATGGTTTAGAAAACCCCATAAAGACCCAAACCATCCCTCCATCCTCTGTGGGTTTTCTGCTTGGCTCAGCGAGAAGGTTTTGGGGTTTTTTTTTTTTTTTGCTGCCCACCCCATCCTGGGATTGTATTTTTGCTGGGAATTTTTTTCCCTGTCTTGCAAACACCTTCCTGGAGAGGAGATTCCACCTAAACCTGAGCTCAGAGATTCCAAGGCAAAAATTAAATTAAATTAACTTAAATTAAATTAAAATAAATTAAAATAAAATAAAAGAAAATAAAATCACCTTCACAACCCCAAAACACAGCTCTAAAACCCCAAAACTCTGCCAGGGTTTCTTCTCTGTCCTCTGCTGATGGCAGCAACAGCTCCGAGCCTTTTCCTGGGAATTCTCTAAAGATTGGGAACCTCCAGCCAGAACAAGGTTGCCCCAAACTCTGGTTTTATGAGATTGATTGATTAAAGAACTGAAAACACCGATTTGCACTTCCAGGATTTACTTGGAGCTCTGGAAAACCCAGCTGGGAAGGAGATCCCACTTTTCTGGGCTGCTTTTCCCTGCTGGAGTTTTATTTTTTTTTCCTCAAGGACACAGAGTTTTTAGGAATCCCTGAGCAGATCCCATTTTTAGGAATTTCCTTTATCCTGCAATCACCTAATGCCAGAAAATTTATCTTTTTTTTTTTTTAAAAAGCACCTAAATAGCAGGAAAAAAAAACAACACCCAACCCTAACGCTTCCATACATCCACTCCATGCCTTAAACAAACCGGGATTCAGCAACTACTTCCCTTCCAAACTCCCCCCGGTGTGTTTTGATTCGGAGCCCAAGTCACACCCCAGTCCTTCCAGTACAAACCAGTAGGATCCCCCCCAGCACAAAGCCCTAAACCACGTTTTGACTCCCAAAATCCCAGAAAAACCCTTTTGTCCCCCCCTCACCCTAAGCCTTTGAGGGTGGGAGCTTTCCTCCTTTCCAGCTTTCCCTCCGAGGGCTTTTCCCAGGAAACCCCAACCCGAAAACCCTGGAATTTTAGGGTATCCATCCCCGGGAGCTCTCAACTTACCCCAAACTCCAGCGGAGCAGAGGACGAGGAACCCCAAAACCTCGCAGCATTTTCCCATCTTCTCCACTCAATCCCAAACTTCGGGAGCTGTCGGGACCAAGGATGGAAAAGAAATCCTGGACCAGCTGAAGGTCTGGAAGGAGCCAGGAGATGAATCATGAGGCTGGGTGGATGACACAAGGGGCAAACGGGGCCGGACGGAGGAAACTGGGTTGGTTCCGGTACTGGGTTGGGAAACCGAGACTCTCCCCCCACCCCTTCCCAGCTCTGCCGGAGGCTCTTGGGGAGGTTTTATTTTTTTTTAGCCTCAGGAGGGGTTTTTTTTTCGCTCTTGCAGCTCAGAAAAAGGCCGAGGAAAGGGAGGCAGAGTCCGAGGTGACCTCCAGCCCTAAGGCTGGGAATGGGCCCTTTCCCACAGGTTCTTTCCCATTGGATTTCATTCCTTGTGAAATCTCCCTCCCTCCTGTTTGTTAACTCTTGCCTGAAAAGCAGCCCGGCCCCAGTTCAGGAGTTTAGGAGGAGTTTTTCCTCGAAATCCCGGGGTTTTCAGCTCCCCGAGCCCTGCAAACTGGGATAACTGGGAGCTGATGGAGACTCAGCCAAGGGCTGGACCTGGTGGAACCAAAAGGTTTGGGTTTAAACCCGGACATCCCAAAATTCAGCCTCGGGACAGCTTATTGGGACCTGATTTTTTTTTTTTTTTTTTAATCTTTTTTTTTTTTTTTTTTTTTTTTCCCTCTTCTTTTTTTTTTTCTTTTTTTTTCCCTCTTTTTTTTTTTCTTTTTTTTTCTTCTTTTTTCTTTTCTTTTTCTCATTACTTTTTTCTTTTTTCTTTTTTTCCCCTCTATTTTCATTTTTTTCTTATTTTTTTTTTTTTTATTTTTTCTTTTTTTCTGTTTATATTTTCTCTTTTTTTTTTTTTTTTTTTTTTTTCTCTTTTTTATTTTTTTCCCCCTCATGGGGGCTGGGGCACAGGGGATGCTTTGCTTTCCCCTGGGGAGATTTTTTTTCCTGACCCTCAGGATAAATAAACACCAAGGAGATGCTCTGGATCCATCAGGGGGGGCTTTGCACATCCCTCCCCCAAGCTCCTTCTGCTGCAGAGGGCTCTGGCAGCCCTGGGGAAAAATAAGGAGGGAAAAAGCAACAAGTAAAACCCAAAGCAAACACTTTCTGAGCCTCTAAACAGCAGCACAAGAGGAACATGGGGCCCAGCCACCCCACAGGAAAATCCATGAACATTCCTCAGCCACCCTAAAGGAAAATCCATGAACATTCCCCCTCCTCAGCCATCCTAAAGGAAAATCCATGAACATTCCCCCTCCTCAGTCACCCTACAAGAAAATCCATGAGCATTCTCCCTCCTCAGTGTCCCTAAAGGAAAATCCATGAACATTCTCCCTCCTCAGCCACCCCACAGGAAAATCCATGAACATTCCCCCTCCTCAGCCTCTCCAGCCTCTGCCAGGCCCTTTCTGTAGCTGCAAATTATCAATTCTGCTTCAGGTTTATTAAAATCCCTGCTGGGAGCAGAGAAAAGAAAAGGGAACCAAGCTGTACACAGAGAAATCAGGACCAAAAGTCCCCACTTTGTGTCTCGGGGGTGATCCCTGCCATCCAGAGGCCATCCCAGGAAAAGCTGGGATGTGGCATGGGCACAGCCATGGGGTGGGCAGGCTTGGGCTTGACACCCCAACTCCTGCCTTCCCTTTGGGAGCTCCCAAAGACAAAGAGGGGGAGTGAGGATGAAAATTCCCTTGGGATTGGCTCGGTGGGGCTGAGGGTCTGTGATGCTCCAGCCTTGGAATGTCACTGCTGGAGGAGCTGGGGACAGGGAAGGGATGTGGGGTGCACATCCTTGGAGGGTGCTAAAGGATTCTGGAAGGGGAGAAGAGGGAGGGAAAGAGGGATGCAGAGAGGGGGAGGGATTGGAATTCATCTGGAAGCACAGGACAAGCATCACTGAGCAGAGCTGGGGGTGGACTGGGCTGAACTGGGCCAGTGCTGCTCTGAGGAGTGGGTGGCACAGAGCAGCAACAAGGAGGGGTGGGGGGGGACTTGGGGGGGGGTGGCAGGGACATCCAGCACCCACCTTGTGGTCAGGAGGAAGGATGAGTTAAGGTGCTGGGGGTGGCAGAGTGGGGGGGAAGGGGTGGGTGAGGATGGGGTGAGGATGAGGGGGAGGAAGGCGGTGCTGGGGGTGGCTGCGAGGGGGTGGAGTTGCTGGTTTTTTTGGTGGTTTTTTTCTTTCTGCTTTGAACACGGTGAAGACTTCAGCTTGGAACTTGCATTTGGGAAGCTCCCAGCCGGCAGGAACCAGCTCTGCATCCCTTCCAAGGTGGTGGTGGGGGGAAGGGGCTGCAACGCTTCGGTGCCTTGGGGCAGGAGCATGGGGCTGTCCTTGCCTCCCTTCCCCTCCCCTGTGGTCCTTTTGCTTTTTCTCTTTCTCTCGGTTTGCTTTTGGGGCTTGTGCTAAAGCTGCTTGTGCCTGGAGAGAGCCGGGAACCAACCCCCAAGAAGCTGCAGGATTCGGTTTCCCACCCGCTCCCAAGAAGTTTCCATCCCTTCCCTCCGAGGTGGTGGGAGAAGAAGAAGGTGGGATGTGATAAAGTGGGCTAAAAAAACCCCAGCAAGCTTTTTCTTGGCTTTTTGCCTTCCCTGGAGCTTTGGGCTGGACCATGAACGGCTCTTTTTTCAACCTCCCGGAGGAGGGAGCTGAACCCAACAGGACCCAGGGCTTGGGGATGCTCCTGGCTTGTTGCAACGGGACCAGCTCGGGGCTGGCACCTGGAAGTGGCTCCTCCGTCCTGGAGCTGGAGGAGAGGAATTTATACATCACCCGGGTGGTACAGATCGCTGTCCTCTGTGTCCTCTCCTTGACTGTGATGTTTGGCATCTTCTTTTTGGGCTGCAACTTGCTGATCAAGTCGGAAAGCATGATTAATTTTCTGGTGAAGGACAGGAGACCTTCCAAGGATGGGGGAGCAACAATCATGGGACTTTACTGAAGCTTTTGGAGGCAAGTGAAGTGGCCTGAGCTGCAGATCCCACAGCTGAGAGGATGTGGGGGGAAGTGGAAAAGAGTTGGGGGGGTTCTTTTGAGGTGGCCCTGAAAAATCCAAGCTGCCCTCTCAGCCCAGAAACTCTGTGGTGGTGACTGGGGGAATGGCCCCAGACTTGTGTGAAGCCCAAGGAATGTCCAGAGTTGTGTTGCATGCTGAAATGGTTGAAGTTTTGCATGAAACTTGGAGAAATAGTGATAATGTGGAGGTCTGGGCTCTTTTTTTTTTTTGCTGTTACCTTGGATACTGCTCCCTGGGATTTAGGACTAAAAAAAAACATGGAAAAAAAAAAGGAAAAAAGGGGAAAAAAAGGTAAATAACTCATTACAAAGAGAAAAAAAAAAATAACTCAGTCAAAAGAGATAACAAGCAAGCAAACAAGAAAAAAAAAAAAAAGAAAAAACATGGATTACATCTTTGACCATAGGGCAGGGGAAGTGCCTTGTGGGTCACACAACCAAAAGCTGCATGCTAGAAAATCTTTTGGTCTGTTTGTATTTCAGCCCTCCAGCATCTTCTGGTAGAGTTTTGTAATGAGGAAAGCATGTTCTTCCCTTTTCTTTTTGAAATTGCTGAGCTATCCTGCTAAATAACCTGCTCCTTTCACACTCTGTTGAACCCAGAGATCTCTAAAACCCCTCACTCCAAGCCCAGAATAAAAGCATGTTTGGGTTTTGTTTTTTTCCAAGTGTTTTGTTGTGCCAATCCTTGAGGGTTTTGTAGTTTTTTTGAACGTTCAGGAAAAAAAAAACACAACTTATTTCAAAAGATTTTGGTGTTGTCTTCATTTTCTTTCTGTGTGTGTGAAATTCAGGCCTTTCAACCCAGCTCTAAGCATCTCACCTCCCAGCTCAACTCGAATTAGAGAGATTTATTTCAAGCAGAAACCACCCCATGTTTTTTCCCAGGCAAGGATCAGCAAATCAAGCCCTCAGAACTGGGTATTTCAGGCTCCTCTGAAATCCCTGAGGCAGAAATCTATGGAGCTGTTCTGCAAAACCAAGATTTCAGCCCCCCCATTAAAAAGCTCCAGTTTTTCTCAGCCTCAGGAGCTGCCAAAAAGGGAATTTTCTGAGAGGAGAAGGCTTCCTGACCTTTGTTGTGTGTTGGAATCACAGCTCTTGGGGTGGGGGTGGTGGTGATGGAAATAATTGGAGTTTTGTTGCACCCCCAGAATTCCTGCTGGAGTGGGAAATCCATCCTGGATGCTGCAGGAGGTGGCTGCTTGGCTGGAAAGCTGGAAAAACAAGAGGAAAAAAATTAGGGGGGTGATTTGTAACTCCCCAGGGCTCTTGTGGACTGAACCCAATGCAAGAGCAGGACCAGTGGTGGTTCCCACTTCCCTTTTGGCCTCTTTCTGCTGCCTTGCCCCATAAATAGCTGTGGGTTTTTTGTTTTTATTTCTTTTTCAGCTCACACCTCCTCATTTTTCAGCTCACACCACGTGGTTATTGGCTCCTAAGGAAACTGAAGCAGCTTTTTTTTTTTTTTTCTGTTATTTTGATTGATTTTTTTCTTTTTTTAAATTGTTCCTTGGGGCACATTAATTCCAAAACATCCCTGGGGTACCAGGAGCTGTAGGAATACAGAGACAGAGAGAGAAGGGACTTGCTCAGGTGGGTGATGTGAGGACCAGCCACTAAATTTCCTTTAAAATCCCCTCCTAGCAATGGAAAACCAGAACCAGGTAAATCCTGGGAGACCAACACATTGCTCTGTCCAGTTTGCTCTGAAGATAATCCTGATTTTAGGCAGGACACTCAGCCACATGATGGGGAGCTGCATCTTGAACCTTACCAAGAAGAACCTGGATGGTTTCTCCTCCTTCCTGAAGCTCCCAGGGAATTTATTTCCCCAGGGAATTTGAATTTATGCAGTGAGGAAAGAGCAGAGGAAGAGAAGTCTGAGAGCATCCTGAGCCTGCAAAGAAAATTCCTCTGTCTCTGGCATCATTGATTTGACAACTGGAGAAAGAGGCAGCTTGACCCATCAGAAACCAGCAAATCCTCGGCTGTGCTGGGGAAAAAACCCCAAATGAAAGCCCCAAATCCTCCCCACCTCCTTCTCCCTGCTCTGGAAGTCTTGGATGAGGCCAAGCAAAGAGCTAAAGAGGAGGAGACAGACAAAGAGATGAAACCTGAACCTGTGTGCCCCAAACACACACAGTATTTAATAATTCCTGAGAATTGCCATGGTAATCAAGTGCAGAGTCATGTTGCTATGGGAACATTTTAATTTTTTTATTTCTTTTTTATTCTTTTATTAGGCATTACCCAGGCTGTCACCTCAATCCAGACTCTGAGAGCTCCCCCCCCAAAAAATAAAACAACAAAAAAAGTAAAATAAATTCAAATGAGCAGTTTCCTGCTGCTTGTCTGGCAGTTCTGGGGGGTTGTTCTGGGGGGAGGATCCAGCAAGAAGCTGAGAGGGGGGAGTCTGCCTGACAATCTTGGTGACAAGTGACCTCCAGGTGTTTTGTCACCCTCTGGTGTTCAACTGATCAACACCATGAGGTCCTGGCCATGGGCAAAGTGCTCCCTGCTGGGGTAAAGCCAAGATGCAGCCATTAAATCCAACAAATTTCCTTTTTTTAAAGCTGATTTTAAGCTCCTTAGTTATTTAGGATTGATGGAGCATCATGGGCATCACTCTGACTCTATAGGAAAAGGGGACATGATCCCAAAATTCCTGGGATGTCCCAGTTCTCCTGAAGGGAGAGATGGGTGGGACCTTATTCCAAGTGGATGGGACACTGGAAGTGGAGATGATCCAGGCCATAAGCAAGAAAAAAGCAGGAAAAACACTGACCTTGTGGCAGCAGGCAACTGGAGGGAGCTTTCTGGAAAAGGAGCCAATTATTGTCACTTTTCTGGGGCTGTTGGAGGCTTGGACAGCAGCACAGGGGTGAGGAGGGATGTGCAGAACCTTCCAGGGAAATAAAGTGGGAATGAGAGCAAGCTCAGGGCATTGTTTCCTTTCCAGCTGCCCTGGCAGGGTTGAAGTTATGGGGTTAAATCCAGAGCCATCCTTTTCTGCCAGGTCCCACCAGTGGTCACAGCTCCCAGGTTTTTTCTGCAGCTCTGAGTCCTCCCTGAGTCCCAAAATGCAGGTTTCCCAGGACAAGACAGCTGAGGAAGCAGGCAAAAATGTCATTAGGCTTTCATTAGCTAAGTTTGTTCTCCTGCCTAATTGAAAATTGGACTAATTGCTTGCAAGGAATTCGCAGCACACCCAGTTTGGGGGGGGTCATGCCAGCTGCCACCAGTACACCCAGTCTGGATGTGTGTACCTGAGGACCAGGATTAAGTGATTACAGAATCCTAGAATCCTAGAATTGGCTGGGTTGGAAGGGACCTCAGAGATCATCAAGTCCAACCCTTGATCCACTCCCACTGCAGTTCCCAGCCCATGGCACTCAGTGCCACATCCAGGCTCTTTGGAAAGATCTCCAGACACGGAGAATCCACTACTTCCCTGGGCAGCCCATTCCAATGCCTGATCACCCTCTCCAGAAAGAAATTCTTTCTCATCTCCAACCTAAACCTCCCCTGGCAGAGCTGAAGCCCATGGCCTGTGTCTTGGGAGAAGATCCCAACCCCCCCCTGGCTCCAACCTCCTTTCAGGGAGTTGCAGAGAGTGATGAGGTCTCCGCTGAGCCTCCTCTTCTCCAGCCTCAACACCCCCAGCTCCCTCAGCCTCTCCTCACAGGATCTGTGCTCCAGTCCCTTCCCCAGCCCAGTTGCCTCCTTTGGACCTGCTCCAGCACCTCAAGCTCCTTCCTGAGGGGCTGAGGGGCCCAGAACTGGACACAGGACTCAAGCTGTGGCCTCCCCAGGGATGAGCACAGGGGCAGAATCCCTTCCCTGGACCTGCTGGCCACGCTCTTCCTGAGCCAGCCCAGGATGCCATTGGCCTTCTTGGCCACCTGGGCACACTGCTGCCTCCTCTTCAGCTTCCTGGCAAGCCAGACTCCCAGCTCCCTTTCTGCCACTCTGTGCCCAGCCTGGAGCTCCCCATGGGGTTCTTGTCTTGAACCTCATCCCCTTGGGATCAGCCCAACTCTCCAGTCTCTCCAGGTCCCTCTGCAGAGCCCTCCTGCCTTCCAGCTGATCCACACTCCCCCCAGCTTGGTGTCATCTGTGAATTTGCTGATGAGGGACTCAATCCCCTCATCTAAATCATCAATAAAGATATTGAACAGCACTGGGCCCAACACTGATCCCTGGGGGACACCACGGCCGCCATTTTGGACACCACAGCCGCCATTTTGAGGCAGCCCCGTTCAGCACCACTCTCTGGGCCCGTTCCAGCCGGTTCCTGACCCAGCACAGAGTGTCCCTGAATAGATGAGTTGGCAGCATCCCTGCTCCTCTCAGGTGCCCTAAAGCCCTGGGGTAACTCAAGCCCCATGAAAAAAAAAAAAGGTTCAGGCAAAGTAAGCAAAAGAACGATGGAGCAGAGAGGAAAAGGAGGGAGAAGGGAGGATATAATGAGAGGAAAATTCCCTGGAGGAGCAGAGAGGAGCTGGGCTGCACCCACACACCCAGGCCCAGCCCTTCCTTGCAGCAGGAGCATTGAAATGGAAATGAGTTGCTATTTCCAACACCTTTCCTGTTGCTCCCACCACTCCAGTCTGGCACCCTGTGGGAAAAGGGAAGGATGGGAGTGCCATGGAAGAGCAGAAAAAATGGGAGACACAGGGCTTGGGCAGAGCCGTGGTTTCCTCCAAGTGGCTTGGAGGTATTTCAGCCCTCCACAAGGAGCTTTTGGTCTTTATCCTGCAGCATTTTTCTGCTGTGCAGGTGTGGGAATTCAGCATGGGAATGCCAGCCCCTGACCTGGCTTGCTTTACCCAGACTGGCAGCAGAAAAGCAGCTTGATCCCATGCTGCTGCTCACTCCTCTGCCTGGAATTACTCCACTTCCTCCAGGTCAGCATCTGCTGAGAGGTGCCTGGAGCCCAAATCCTCCCCCTGAGCTGCCAAGGAGAAGCTTGGGGTTGTGGAGACATCCCAAATCTCATGGTTATGGAGATATCCCACCTCTCAGGGTTATGGAAACATCCCAAATCTGATGGTTATGGAGATATCCCAAATCTCAGCGTTATGGAGATATCCCAACTCTCAGGGTTATGGAGACATCCCACATCTCAGAGTTATGGAACCATCCCAAATCTCAGGGTTATGGAGACATTCCAGCTCTCAGGGTTGTGGAGATATCCCACATCTCAGAACTATGGAGACATCTCATGGTTGTGGAGAAATCCCAAATCTCAGGGTTATGAAACCATCCCACATCTCAGAGTTATGGAGATATCCCAAATCTCATGGCTGTGGAACCATCCCAAATCTCAGGGTTATGAAAATATCCCACATCTCAGGGTTATGAAGATATCCCAACTCTCATGGTTGTGGGAACAGCCCACATCTCAGGGTTATAGAAAATAAATTTCCTACAATGAGAATCCTCCTGTTCCTCTTCAGCTTTAGCTCCAAAGGACCACCCCATACTCTGGTAGATGATCTGGCCCTGAGTTTTTTGGCAGATGCTTCTTGAGGCAGCTGTAATCACTCATTTAAATCTCATTTCTTTTTCTTTTAGACAGCTCCCTAACAACAAGAAAAAAAAGATTTCTTTCCTCCATCTCACTGGAATTGGGTGCCTATTGCTATGGCAACCATGCCACGGATTTTTTGTGGTCCCAACCCCCATTTTATTGGTTATTAGATATCCGTGCAATTAAAAAAAACCTGACTAAATATATATTTAGCTTTGTTTTCCCATCTGTCTGTTCCATCTGCTTATTTCCAAGTGAAATACAACCACTTGGCTTAGCCACAGCTTCCTCCTCTTCCTTAGGGATGAAGGCAACTGGGATGCATTCTGCATGGAAGTGGTGAAGGGGAGGAAGAGGAAGGAAAAGCCATGAACTGACCTTTGTGAGCATCCCACAGATGGAAAAACCCATCACAAAGTGCCAACAGATTCTTCCTCCCAGCCCAACTTCCAGGCTTTCCTTATCCAGTCTCTCCCAGGTGGAAAAGGGAAGGGAAAGAAATCAAAGAGGATTCTGGCCAAGACAAAATTCCCTTGGAATTGCTCAACCCCAACCTCTTGGTTTTCCTGCCCCAGGGGCACTGGGGAGTTCCAGTCAAATACTGTGATTGGGAAACTCATCCCAGCTCCATCCATTAGGAATCCTTTTGACTTTCCCCAAAGTATCCCAATCCACACTGTTCCATGGGAGAGGAAAACACCAGCAATGATACCTCTGGGCCAAAATCCCTGCAATTCCAGGCTGGAATCCTCCCCCAGAGCTGTTTTCCATCTCCCCTGGGAAGGATTAATTCCTTTTGGCAGTGTTTGCCTTTTCCCTTGGGAAGGGAGGATTTGTTTCCAGCCTCCTAGCTCCCTGACATCCTTTAAACTCCCAGCTGTTACCTGTAGAGCTGCACTGATGCTTCCCCAGGGGGCCAAACCCACACGAAAACCAGGTGAATCCTTTGGGAACTTCCCCTTCTTCTCTTAGACCCATCCCCACCCTTTCTTCTCCTCCCAAAATGAACATTCCTGCTGACCAGGTGGGTTTCTGGGAAAGGATCTTGGCTTTCAGCTTCCTCCTTCCCTGCCATCAGCTTGGAATCTCCTGATGGAAGGGCTGGAGGATGCTCAGCCTGGGCCAGTTGGTTGGGGAAGGATTTTTTCAAGTAAAGAGAAACCCTGAGTGCAGCCTGTCCCACAGCTCCAAGAATTCCCCAGTTCCCACAGGCTGGAAAAAAACTCTGCTGCCTTTTTTTGCCAGCAAATCCAACCCCCAATCCCACAACCACCAAGCTTAGGGGACCCCCACACCCTCTGAATGAGGAAAGGGTTGACACCCTCTCCCACAGCATCCTCCTGAAGAAGCTGTCAGCCCACAGCTCGGACAGAGACACTCTGTGCTGGGTCAGGAACCGGCTGGAACGGGCCCAGAGAGTGGTGCTGAACGGGGCTGCCTCAAAATGGCGGCTGTGGTGTCCAAAATGGCGGCCGTGGTGTCTCCAGGGATCAGTGTTGGGCCTAATACTGTTTAATATCGTTATTGATGATTTAGATGAGGGGATTGAGTCCCTCATCAGCAAATTCACAGATGACACCAAGCTGGGGGGAGTGTAGATCAGCTGGAAGGCAGGAGGGCTCTGCAGAGGGACCTGGAGAGACTGGAGAGTTGGGCTGATCCCAAGGGGATGAGGTTCAACACAAGAACCCCATGGGGAGCTCCAGGCTGGGCACAGAGTGGCAGAAAGGGAGCTGGGAGTCTGGCTTGCCAGGAAGCTGAAGAGGAGGCAGCAGTGTGCCCAGGTGGCCAAGAAGGCCAATGGCATCCTGGGCTGGCTCAGGAAGAGCGTGGCCAGCAGGTCCAGGGAAGGGATTCTGCCCCTGTGCTCATCCCTGGGGAGGCCACAGCTTGAGTCCTGTGTCCAGTTCTGGGCCCCTCAGCCCCTCAGGAAGGAGCTTGAGGTGCTGGAGCAGGTCCAAAGAAGAGCAAGCAGGGAAGGGATTCCAGGACAAATCCTGGAGCTGGGGATGTTCAGAGGAGGCTCAGGGGAGACCTCATCACTCTCTCCAACTCCCTGAGAGGAGGTTGGAGCCAGGGGGGGTCAGGATCTTCTCCCAAGACAGAGGCCATGGGCTTCAGCTCTGCCAGGGGAGGTTTAGGTTGGATATTAGAAAGGAAAGGGGAAGAAAGGAAAGGAAAGGAAAGGAAAGGAAAGGAAAGGAAAGGAAAGAAGGAAAGGAAAGGAAAGGAAAGGAAAGGAAAGGAAAGGAAAGGAAGAAGGAAAGGAAAGAAAGGAAAGGAAGGAAAGGAAGAAGGAAAGGACTTTCCCAATCCTGGGAAAAGGACCTAAACACAAATTCCCACCTCCATTCCCAAATGGGAACATAACCCAGATCCTCAGCAAACTTCTGAATTAAACCCAAAGTCTTTTTTTTTTTTTTTTCCCCACATGGAACAGCAGCACCAGGAGGGAATTAAACCCTGGAATGCTGCAGGAAGGAGCCAGGAACCCCCAAATCCTTGAACTTTTGCCCAAACCCTTTAATTCTGAGATCTTTTTGCTGCAGCCAGGCTTTTTGGCAGCTTTGCCATCACCTTCCTCCCTCCACAGCCACTTTTTTCACCCTTCCTGCTGGGTGGCAGCAATTCCACTGGAATTTTTGGGGTAGAAAACAACCCCAGCAGTTCCCAATCCATTGGAAACCCCCCCAGAACCAGGGAAAAGGGAAAATCATCACTCCCACTCCCAGCCCCCACTCCAGACTTGCTAATTATATTTTTTTTTCTCAGGATTAGTCAGAAATTCTTCCTTCCAAGCTGGGTTTTGGAGCTCACTTGGGTACCAGCTGCCTCCTCATCCCACCTCCTGCCAAGTGAGCAGCTTCCCAGCCTCTTCCTGGAGCTCTCTGGAGCAGGGAAAAACCTCCAGTGGGTGAGTATTTATTAATTAGTGGGAATTAAACCTCATTAGGATGATTCTGGCTTGGGCTGCAGCCTGGCAGGGTCATTCCCAAGGGATTTTGTAGAGGAGAGGAGCTGGGAGTGACCCAGGACACATCCAGACCCCATACCCAGGGTTATAGGGAAAATCCCACAGATCCTACCAGGACACATCCAGACCCCATATCCAGGGATATAGGGGAAATCCCAGAGCTCCCACAGGGGACACATCCAGACCCCATATCCAGGGCTATAGGGAAAATCCCAGAGATCCTACCCAGGATATATCCAGACCCCATATCCAGGGTCATAGGGAAAATCCCAGGGATCCTACCCAGGACACATCCAGACCCCATATCCAGGACTGCAGGGAAAATCCCAGAGCTCCTCAGCTCCTAAGGCTGTGTACAATCCCTTCTTCCAGGGATTTTCAGCTCCCTAAAGGTGTTCTTCCCAAAGAATAATCTTTAGGGGATGGACCCTGAACTTTCTGCCCTGTCCCCCCACTCCAGCTTTAGCTCCAGCTCTCCTCCTGCTTCAGAGCCTGAAACAGAGAATTTCCACCCTTGGCTTTTCCCTATTTTCAGCTTCCTGATGCCAAAGCTGGATTGGATCATTTGCTGCCATCCCATGGAGGCTCCTGGAGCTGGAAGGAGCAGAAAGAACCCCAGGGGCTCTCCTGCCATCTCCTTCCTTTTCCTTTTTCTTTTCCCTTTTCTTTTCCTTTTCCTAATTCCTTTCCTTTTTCCTTTTCCTTTCCTTTTTTTCTTTTTTTTTTTCCTTTTCCTTTCCTTTATCCTTTTTATTTCCTTTCCTTTTTTCGTTTTCCTTCCATTTCCTTTTGTTTTCCTTTTTCCTTTTCCTTTCATTTCCTTTCCTTTTTCCTTTTCCTTTCCTTTTTTTTCCCTTTTCCTTTCAATTATTCTTTTTATTTCCTTTCCTTTTACCTTTTCCCTTCCTTTCCTTTCCTCTTTCCTTTTCCTTTCCTTCTTTTTCTTTTTTCCTTTCCCTTTCCTTTATCGTTTTCCTTTCCTTTCTTTTTCCTTTCCCTTTCCTTTTTCTTTCCTTTTTTCTTTTCCCCCTTTCCTTTCTTTTATCCTTTATATTTCCTTTCCCTTTTCCTTTCCCTTTCCTTTTTCCCTTTCCTTTCCTTTCTTCTTTTTTCCATTTCCTCTCCTTTATCCTTTTTTTCCCTTTCCCTTTTTCCTTTTTACCTTTCCTATTTTCCTCAGCAAATCGCTGAGAAACTCGCTGTTCACTTCTCCAAGAGACTGAGCTGAAAGCCAAAATACAAGCCAGCAAATCCCCTTTATCCTGACCCAAACCAGGAGAGGGAGGTGAAATAGCAGGAGGAGGACAGCAGAGGGTAGCAAATGCCTGAAAAAAAAATTAAAAAAAATCCTCTCCTGGCTTTGTGTGAGGCTCAGGCAGGTGAGGAAATTTCCTTTGGAACTAAAACAATTTGGAGAAGCTGGATTTGCTCATCCCACAGAGGTTTGTTGGGAGAAACAGCTTCAGGAATTTCCTCTTGTCACTTCCAGGCAGGAGGAGAGGCAGAATGGGATGGATGCTCTGATCCTCATCCCAGGGGAAGGTTTTAACCAAATTAAAAAAATATATTAAAAATTCTCTGGGTGGAGAACTCTCATTTCCATCCTGGTTCCTGTTTGGCCAGATTCTTCCTGAAGTTTCAGGGCCCAACTCTGCTGGGGTGGCTCTGGATGGAGGGAGATTCCCCCTCCAAAGGCCACATCTGGGCTTCCTGGCTCAGAGAAGAAGCAAATCCAAAGTCCAGCAGTTTTTAGGGGTCCTTTTGGATGACCTAAAGCCATCCCCTGTCCTTCCATCCCACTCCTAATCCTGCTCCCACTCCGGCACCTCCAGGTCTCCTGCATCCCTGGGGATGCTTCAGCTTCTCTGCCCCCCCACCAGGGAAGTGGGAAGAGGGCTGGATGTGAGTTCCTGAAGAGTCATCAACACCCCAGGGCTTTGACCAAATGACAAAAAAAAAATTCTATGGGTGGAGAACTCTCATTTCCATCTTGGTTCCTATTTGGCCAGATTCTTCCTGAAGTTTCAGGGCCCAATTCTGCTGGGGTGGCTCTGGATGGATGGAGAAGCATTCCCCATTCCTTTGGTGGCCTCCAAAGGCCACATCTGGGCTTCCTGGCTCAGAGAAGAAGCAAATCCAAAGCCCAGCAGTTTTTTGGGCTCCTTTTGGATGACCTAAAGCCATCCCCTGTCCCTCCATCCCACTCCCAGTCCTTCCCCTACTCCAGCATGTCGAGGTCTCCTGCATACCTGGGGATTCTTCAGCTTCTCTGCCTCCCCCCAGGGAAGTGGGAAGAGGACTGGATGTGAGTTCTTGAAGAGTCATTAACACCCCAGGGCTAATTATCAGGCCCCCCCTTGCTGATATTTTATTCTCCTGATGCTCTGCACCTGGGGTGGCCCCAGCTCCTGTCACCACCTCAAACAGGATCCTTCCAGGAGAGAGTTGGCCAAGTGTTCCAGGGCATCCCCAGGCACTGGATTTGGGGGGAAATTGGGATTTTTAGGGGATTTTGGGGAGGAAGCAGCATCTGGTTCTGATCTGGTGGCACTTGGGGTATCCCAGGGCAGAGTTAAAGCTGTTCCCTGATCTTCACTACAATTTTTCCCATTTTTTTTCTTTTTCTGATGAAGCTTTCCCACTTTTCCTGTGGTGAAATCAGTTTCCAGGCTGGTGGCACCTGCAGAGATACAAAAGCAGCATCTCCAGGTGAAGGAGATTCCCCCCCTTGGCTCCTTCCAGGCAGCCAAGGAATATTTGGGAGGAAAAACTCTTCCATGCTGCTCTCCTGGCTCCAAAGCTCTGCTTAAATTTTGGCCTATGTGTGTCAGGCACCTGGAGCAGGAGAGGAGGCAGAAAGCATCCAGCAGCTGGGAAATGGGATTGGGATAATGATAGGATGGGGACCAGCTCCTCAGGAGTATTTTCTCTGATTTCAGCCTCATAGAATCATAGAATCATAGAACTGGCTGTGTTGGAAGGGACCTCAGAGATCATCCAGTCCAACCCTTGATCCACTCCCACTGCAGTTCCCAGCCCATGGCACTCAGTGCCACATCCAGGCTCTTTGGAAAGATCTCCAGACACGGAGAATCCACTACTTCCCTGGGCAGCCCATTCCAATGCCTGATCACCCTCTCCAGAAAGAAATTCTTTCTCATCTCCAACCTAAACCTCCCCTGGCACAACTTGAGACCCTGCCCTCTTGTCTTGCTGAGAGTTGCCTGGGAAAAGAGCCCAACCCCCCCCTGGCTCCAACCTCCTTTCAGGGAGTTGGAGAGAGTGATGAGGTCTCCCCTGAGCCTCCTCTTCTCCAGCCTCAACACCCCCAGCTCCCTCAGCCTCTCCTCACAGGATCTGTGCTCCAGTCCCTTCCCCAGCCCAGTTGCCTCCTTTGGACCTGCTCCAGCACCTCAATCTCCTTCCTGAGGGGCTGAGGGGCCCAGAACTGGACACAGGACTCAAGCTGTGGCCTCCCCAGGGATGAGCACAGGGGCAGAATCCCTTCCCTGGACCTGCTGGCCACGCTCTTCCTGAGCCAGCCCAGGATGCCATTGGCCTTCTTGGCCACCTGGGCACACTGCTGCCTCCTCTTCAGCTTCCTGGCAAGCCAGACTCCCAGCTCCCTTTCTGCCACTCTGTGCCCAGCCTGGAGCTCCCCATGGGGTTCTTGTCTTGAACCTCATCCCCTTGGGATCAGCCCAACTCTCCAGTCTCTCCAGGTCCCTCTGCAGAGCCCTCCTGCCTTCCAGCTGATCCACACTCCCCCCAGCTTGGTGTCATCTGTGAATTTGCTGATGAGGGACTCAATCCCCTCATCTAAATCATCAATAAAGATATTGAACAGCACTGGGCCCAACACTGATCCCTGGGGGACACCACAGCCGCCATTTTGGACACCACAGCCGCCATTTTGAGGCAGCCCCGTTCAGCACCACTCTCTGGGCCCGTTCCAGCCGGTTCCTGACCCAGCACAGGGTGCTCATATTGCAGAGCTCTCAGTTGTTTTCAAGAAGAATCCATCTCTTTTTTTGCCTTGGAAAAAAAAAAAAAGAGATTTTTTTTTCTCCTCCTGGTTTTGGATTTCTGAGTCATTCCTCAGCCAGCAAATTGCTGGCAAAGTTGCAGTTCTGGCTAAATGGTCATAGCAAATTGAAGTCTTTTTTTTTTTCCCAGCAGCTTTCTGGCTTTTCAAAAGCAAACAATTGCTCTTCTAGGATGAGCAATTTCTCCTCACTTAGTCTCACTCTGATGTCAAAATATTCTGGGACATGGAGAGAAAATGGAGCTGAATCCCTGGACAGAGCTGAGAACACTTTTGCCTTCCCAGCTGCTTTTCCTTGGGATAATGGCTGAAAAAGCTGTAATCCCCCCCAGTCTGCCTTGTAATTAGGGGTAATTTAGCAAAAAAAAAGGAAAAGCAAACAAAACCAGGGGGGTTGGCAAACAGGGTGGGATGGCGGGTTAGCTCAGGCATTAAAAACAAGGTTTGCATCTCTCCTGGATGCTTAATCCAGATTTCCCAGCTCATTTCCTCCCTCTCTGGGATGAGGATGAGGATCCCATCCACCCCCAGAGGCTCCACATGGTGTGAGAATCCTTAGGGAGCATGGAGAGGGAAAGGAATTGGCTGTGGGATGGGTGCAGATGGGTGTGGGATGGGTGTGGGATGGGTGCCATCCCTTCTCCTTGCAGAAAATCTTGGGGTTTTCTCCCATCTCAGCACCAGGAAGCCCCCAAAACCTGAGGGAGGATTCAGGATCCAAGGGGAGGAGAAATGGAGGGGAAGGTGCCCTTTTTGCTGCCAATTTTCCTCCAGGAAAAGGAAGAGAAGGAAAAAACCTGAGACGGAGAGAGGTCGAGCAGCTCCCAGCTCTATCCAAGAACCCCTGGAAGGGGCAGGGAATCTGATGCGAGGGAATTAGGGCTGAGCAGGGGTCACCCCAAAGTGGCAGCAAGCTTTGAGAGGTGGTTGGGGAGCTTTCCAGAGGAGGGAGATGCTTGGATAGAGCTGGGAGCTGCTTGACCTCTCTCCATCCCAGCTTTTTTCCTTCTCTTCCTTTTCCTGGAGGAAACTTGGCAGCAAAAAACGGCACCTTCCCCTCCACTGCTCCCTGCAGAAGCATCACTCAAGAGCTGAAGCTGCCATTTCTTCCCTCCTTGGATCCTGAATCCTTGGATCCTTCTCCTCTCCAAAGATTTTGGGGTTTTCTCCCATCTCAGCACCAGGAAGCCCCCAAAACCTGAGGGAAGGGATGATCCCAGCTGCAGGAGAATCCCTGGAAAGGGCAGAGAATCTGGTGCCAGGGAATTAGGGCTGAGCAGGGGTCACCCCAAAGTGGCAGCAAGCTTTGAGAGGTGGTTGGGGAGCTTTCCAGAGGAGGGAGCTGCTTGGATAGAGCTGGGAGCTGCTTGACCTCTCTCCATCCCAGCTTTTTTCCTTCTCTTCCTTTTCCTGGAGGAAACTTGGCAGCAAAAAGGGCACCTTCCCCTCCATTTCTCCTCCCCTTGGATCCTGGATCCTTGGATCCTGCTCCTCTCCAAAGATTCTGGGGTTTTCTCCCATCTCAGCACCAGGCAGCCCCCAAAACCTGAGGGAGGGGATGATCCCAGCTGCAGGAGAACTGGCAGAGGGTGGGCACTGCCAGATGTGAAAAATCTTTGGAGAGGAGCAGGATCCAAGGATTCAGGATCCAAGGGGAGGAGAAGTGGAGGGGAAGGTGCCCTTTTTGCTGCCAAGTTTCCTCCAGGAAAAGGAAGAGAAGGAAAAAAGCTGGGATGGAGAGAGGTCAAGCAGCTCCCAGCTCTATCCAAGAACCCCTGGGAAGGGCAGAGAATCTGGTGCCAGGGAATTAGGGCTGAGCAGGGTCACCCCAAAGTGGCAGCAAGCTTTGAGAGGTGGTTGGGGAGCTTTCCAGAGGAGGGAGCTGCTTGGATAGAGCTGGGAGCTGCTTGACCTCTCTCCATCCCAGCTTTTTCCCTTCTCTTCCTTTTCCTGGAGGAAACTTGGCAGCAAAAAGGGCACCTTCCCCTCCATTTCTCCTCCCCTTGGATCCTGAATCCTTGGATCCTGCTCCTTTCCAAAGATTTTTCACATCTAGCAGTGCCCACCCTCTGCCAGTCCTCGTCCTGCCCACCCCAGGACTGATGATTTATTTCAGGGAAAAGCTTGGAATTTCTTTCCTGGCTCCTCCATGCAGCTCTGCCAAGCAACCTCTGGGAATCTCTAACTCCCCTTTTTCCTTTA